>NC_138778.1:226207660-226267660 GCF_965119305.1 Pelophylax lessonae | reverse complement strand
ATGGACAGACTTCCCATCCTATACTGTACATGGACAGACTTCCCATCCTATACTGTACATGGACAGACTTCTCCTCCTATACTGTACATGGACAGACTTCCCATCCTATACTGTACATGGACAGACTTCCCATCCTATACTGTACATGGACAGACTTCCCCTCCTATACTGTACATGGACAGACTTCTCCCCCTATACTGTACATGGACAGACTTCTCCTCCTATACTGTACATGGACAGACTTCTCCTCCTATACTGTACATGGACAGACTTCTCCCCCTATACTGTACATGGACAGACTTCTCCTCCTATACTGTACATGGACAGACTTCTCCCCCTATACTGTACATGGACAGACTTCTCCCCCTATACTGTACATGGACAGACTTCTCATCCTATACTGTACATGGACAGACTTCCCATCCTATACTGTACATGGACAGACTTCTCATCCTATACTGTACATGGACAGACTTCCCATCCTATACTGTACATGGACAGACTTCTCCCCCTATACTGTACATGGACAGACTTCTCCTATACTGTACATGGACAGACTTCTCCTCCTATACTGTACATGGACAGACTTCCCATCCTATACTGTACATGGACAGACTTCCCATCCTATACTGTACATGGACAGACTTCTCCTCCTATACTGTACATGGACAGACTTCCCATCCTATACTGTACATGGACAGACTTCCCATCCTATACTGTACATGGACAGACTTCCCATCCTATACTGTACATGGACAGACTTCTCCTCCTATACTGTACATGGACAGACTTCTCCTATACTGTACATGGACAGACTTCCCATCCTATACTGTACATGGACAGACTTCCCATCCTATACTGTACATGGACAGACTTCTCCTATACTGTACATGGACAGACTTCTCCTCCTATACTGTACATGGACAGACTTCCCCTCCTATACTGTACATGGACAGACTTCCCATCCTATACTGTACATGGACAGACTTCTCATCCTATACTGTACATGGACAGACTTCTCATCCTATACTGTACATGGACAGACTTCTCATCCTATACTGTACATGGACAGACTTCCCCTCCTATACTGTACATGGACAGACTTCTCCTATACTGTACATGGACAGACTTCCCATCCTATACTGTACATGGACAGACTTCCCATCCTATACTGTACATGGACAGACTTCCCATCCTATACTGTACATGGACAGACTTCTCATCCTATACTGTACATGGACAGACTTCTCATCCTATACTGTACATGGACAGACTTCTCATCCTATACTGTACATGGACAGACTTCTCATCCTATACTGTACATGGACAGACTTCTCCTCCTATACTGTACATGGACAGACTTCCCATCCTATACTGTACATGGACAGACTTCCCATCCTATACTGTACATGGACAGACTTCTCCCCCTATACTGTACATGGACAGACTTCCCCTCCTATACTGTACATGGACAGACTTCTCCTCCTATACTGTACATGGACAGACTTCTCACTAAGACAACATTTCTCTAATATATATCCTTTTTTTATTGGTCTTCTGTAATATTCTAATGTTCTGAGATACTGAATGTTGGGGTGTCACTCGCTGTAATCCATAATCATGAAAATTAGAAGAAAGAAATGCTTGAAATCTCTCACTCTGTGTAACAAATCTATATATAATATAGGAGTTTAATTTTTTGAATCAAATTACTGAAATAAAGTAACTTTTTGATAATATTCTAATTATATGATACACCTGTATGTCAGAGGATGGGCTTCCTCCCTGTGTATCCCCATCACTGGGTGTGTATATATATATGAGAGCTTATAACCACTTTAAGGCTTGTTTGCATGGGCAGCCAGGGGGCTGTAAAAGTATGCAGTTGAGTAAAAGTTAGACCCCCCCCCCTAAAGAGGTTGTAAACCTCCAAATTTTTTTTTTTTTTTTTTTTTTAAAAGAACACCTGAAAGAGAAACACATAATGAGCTAGTATGCATCGCATACTAGCTCATTATGAAATACTTACCTAAGAACGAAGCCCCGAAGTGCCGACCGCTCACCTCTCTCATGGGTGACATGTTGCGTCGCCCTTCTTCTGGATTTGCAGCATGCGGCCATCTGATTGGCTGGAGCCGCATTAAGTCACTCCCGCGCATGCACGTGGGAGCCAATGGTCACGGCACAGGGCTCTAAAGGAACGGCACCAGCGGGCGTTCCTTCAGAGCGCATGCGCCAGTGACGTCACTGGCTGCATGCAAAGTAAATATCTCCTAAACCAGGGATTCCCAAACTTTGGCCCTCCAGCTGTTCAGGAACTACAATTCCCATCATGTCTAGTCATATCTGTGAATGTCAGAGTTTTGCAAAGCCTCATGGGACGCGTAGTTCCGCAACAGCTGGAGGGCCGTAGTTTGGGAATCCCTGTCCCAAACGGTACAAATTTAGGAGATATCTACAGTACCTATAGGTGCGCCTATGATAAGTCTTACCTATAGGTACAAGTTGCAGAGGAGGGTTTACTTCCTCTTTAACTGGTTTCCAACCGCCCCCCCCCCCCTTTTTTTAATGCGGCCCTCCTGCGACAAAAAATGTAGACCTACATCGGTTGCACGCCTGCAGCTAGAGGGTGCACCGCTGGTGACGCGCTTGCGCCCACGCTTGTCAGCGGGGAAGCCGATGCGTGTGTCAGGCGGCTCCGATTGCTGCCTGACACCCGCGATCGTTCCCCGCTGAGAGAGAAGGGCGGTCGGCTGTTGTAAACACATCTCTGCAGTTCATCCAGAGTGATCATGGGCCTCTTGGCTGCATCTCTGATCAGTCTTCTCCTTGTATGAGCTGAAAGTTTAGAGGGACGGCCAGGTCTTCGTAGATTTGCAGTGGTCTGATACTCCTTCCATTTCAATATTATCGCTTGCACAGTGCTCCTTGGGATGTTTAAAGCTTGGGAAATCTTTTTGTATCCAAATCCGGCTTTAAACTTCTCCACAACAGTATCTTGGACCTGCCTGGTGTGTTCCTTGTTCTTCATGATGCTCTCAGCGCTTTAAACGGACCTCTGAGACTATCACAGTGCAGGTGCATTTATACGGAGACTTGATTACACACAGGTGGATTCTATTTATCATCATTAGTCATTTAGGTCAACATTGGATCATTCAGAGATCCTCACTGAACTTCTGGAGAGAGTTTGCTGCACTGAAAGTAAGGGGGCTGAATAATTTTGCACGCCCAATATTTCAGTTTTTTATTTGTTAACAAAGTTTGAAATATCCAATAAATTTCATTCCACTTCATGATTGTGTCCCACTTGTTGTGGATTCTTCACAAAAAATTACAGTTTTATATCTTTATGTTTGAAGCCTGAAATGTGGCAAAAGGTCGCAAAGTTCAAGGGGGCTGAATACTTTCGCAAAGCACTGTATAGGGCAGCACAGGGGCTAAGTGGTTAATGCTGGGGGTCACCGGTTCGAATCCCAACCACAGCACTCCCTGCCTGGAGTTTGCAGGTTCTCCCTGTGCCGGTTTCCTCCGGTTTCCTCCCACACTCCAAAGACAAGCAGGCTAATTGGCTCCAGTCTAGAGGGATCTTAGATTGTAAGCTCTTTGAGGGACTCACTCACCGGCCACATTATTAGGTAATTACTAATCAGCCAATCACATGGCAGCAACTCAATGCATTTAGGCATCTAGACGGGGTGAAGACGACTTGCTGAAGTTCAAACTCAGCATCAAAAAGGAGATTTCAGTGACTTTGTATGAGGCCCGGTGGTTGTTGTTGGTGGGATTTTCACGCACAACCGACTCTCAGGTTTAAAGCGGAGTTCCACCCTAAAGTGCAACTTCCACCCATCTGCTCCCTCCCCCGACAGGAGCCAAATGTGGCACCGAAAAGTGAAAGTCGCTCAAATCTCTCAGCAGCTTTCAGTTTCTCTTTCCTGACTTTACAGAAAAAAAAAATTTCTCTTACGCAGTCATAAAATAAAAGAAGTCCCCATAGCGCCCCCTATATAACATCCGCTGTGTCTGCAGGGCTCAGAGAAGGGTATACTGGGAGTTGTAGTTCCCCTGCTCATGGAAAATCACACAATACTTTCCAAGGAGGAATAAGGGATCCCTAAAGAGGTATAAGGGGTCCCTATATAGAAACCCATATAGGAGGTATGGTCCCTATAGAGGTACGAGGGGCCCCCACAGAGGTACGAGGGGACCCCCATAGAGGTACGAGGGGCCACTATAGAGGTAGAAGGGGCCCCTATAGAGGTAGAAGGGGCCCCTATAGAGGTAGAAGGGGCCCCTATAGAGGTATGTGGGGCCCCTATAGAAGTAGAAGGGGCCCCTATAGAGGTATGTGGGGCCCCTGTAGAGGTATGAGGGGCCCCTATAGAGGTACGAGGGGCCCCTATAGAGGTATGAGGTGTAAAGTGAAAGTCACTTCTCTCAGCAGCTTTCAGTTTCTATTTCTCCTCCACAGATGAATTCCTATAAATAATCACCAATCCCCATCGCTCCTCCCATACATCCGCTGTGTGTGGGGGAGGGGAAGGTCAGAGGTTATGCTGGGACTTGTAGTCCCCCCAGTCATGTGAGATGAGAGGGACACTGACAGAAGGGATAGGAGATCCCCCATACAGATCCATTCCACCGATCCCTATAATCCCTCCTCTGTGTGTGTCAGAGCAGACAATGCTGGGAGTTGTAGTCCCTCCTCTGTGTATGGAGGGGGGGTCAGAGCAGACAATGCTGGGAGTTGTAGTCCCTCCTCTGTGTATGGAGGGGGGGTCAGAGCAGACAATGCTGGGAGTTGTAGTCCCTTCTCTGTGTATGGAGGGGGGGGGTCAGAGCAGACAATGCTGGGAGTTGTAGTCCCTGCTCTGAGTATGGAGGGGGATCAGAGCAGACAATGCTGGGAGTTGTAGTCCCTCTGTGTATGGAGGGGGATCAGAGCAGACAATGCTGGGAGTTGTAGTCCCTCCTCTGTGTATGGAGGGGGGATCAGAGCAGACAATGCTGGGAGTTGTAGTCCCTCCTCTGTGTATGGAGGGGATAAGAGCAGACAATGCTGGGAGTTGTAGTCCCTCTGTGTATGGAGGGGGATCAGAGCAGACAATGCTGGGAGTTGTAGTCCCTCTGTATATGGAGGAGGGGGGATCAGAGTAGACAATGCTGGGAGTTGTAGTCCCTGCTCTGTGTATGGAGGGGGATCAGAGCAGACAATGCTGGGAGTTGTAGTCCCTCCTCTGTGTATGGAGGGGGATCAGAGCAGACAATGCTGGGAGTTGTAGTCCCTCTGTGTATGGAGGGGGATCAGAGCAGACAATGCTGGGAGTTGTAGTCCCTCTGTGTATGGAGGGGATCAGAGCAGACAATGCTGGGAGTTGTAGTCCCTCCTCTGTGTATGGAGGGGATAAGAGCAGACAATGCTGGGAGTTGTAGTCCCTCTGTGTATGGAGGGGGATCAGAGCAGACAATGCTGGGAGTTGTAGTCCCTCCTCTGTGTATGGAGGGGGATCAGAGCAGACAATGCTGGGAGTTGTAGTCCCTCTGTATATGGAGGAGGGGGGATCAGAGCAGACAATGCTGGGAGTTGTAGTCCCTCCTCTGTGTATGGAGGGGATAAGAGCAGACAATGCTGGGAGTTGTAGTCCCTCTGTGTATGGAGGGGGATCAGAGCAGACAATGCTGGGAGTTGTAGTCCCTCCTCTGTGTATGGAGGGGGATCAGAGCAGACAATGCTGGGAGTTGTAGTCCCTCTGTATATGGAGGAGGGGGGATCAGAGCAGACAATGCTGGGAGTTGTAGTCCCTCTGTGTATGGAGGGGATAAGAGCAGACAATGCTGGGAGTTGTAGTCCCTCTGTATATGGAGGAGGGGGGATCAGAGCAGACAATGCTGGGAGTTGTAGTCCCTCTGTGTATGGAGGGGATCAGAGCAGACAATGCTGGGAGTTGTAGTCCCTCCTCTGTGTATGGAGGGGATAAGAGCAGACAATGCTGGGAGTTGTAGTCCCCCCCGGTCATATGACCTCAGCACTCACATGTGACCGCACGCCACCCTCACAGGATCCTCGAAGAGCTCCAGACAGATGGGACACATGAATCGGTCCATGGGGTCCAAATCCCGGGCGGCCCCGGAGCCCTTCTGCCAGTACTGCTCCCCCGCCATCACTTCCGCAAACACCCGCTGACGTCACACAGCCAGTCCCAGCCCCGCCCACCGCACCACGTGGGGAGCAACGGGGGAGTCACATGACCACGAGCTCCTTCGCTCAGCTTCCTCCCCATACATTACATTGTATTCCTATCCGATCCTTCCTCCTCATACATTACATTGTATTCCTATCCGATCCTTCCTCCTCATACATTACATTGTATTCCTATCCGATCCTTCCTCCTCATACATTACATTGTATTCCTATCCGATCCTTCCTCCTCATACATTACATTGTATTCCTATCCGATCCTTCCTCCTCATACATTACATTGTATTCCTATCCGATCCTTCCTCCCCATACATTACATTGTATTCCTATCCCATCCTTCCTCCTCATACATTACATTGTATTCCTATCCGATCCTTCCTCCTCATACATTACATTGTATTCCTATCCGATCCTTCCTCCTCATACATTACATTGTATTCCCATCCGATCCTTCCTCCTCATACATTACATTGTAATCCTATCCGATCCTTCCTCCCCCATACATTACATTGTATTCCTATCCGATCCTTCCTCCTCATACATTACATTGTATTCCTATCCGATCCTTCCTCCTCATACATTACATTGTATTCCTATCCGATCCTTCCTCCTCATACATTACATTGTATTCCTATCCGATCCTTCCTCCTTATACATTACATTGTATTCCTATCCGATCCTTCCTCCCCATACATTACATTGTATTCCCATCCGATCCTTCCTCCCCATACATTACATTGTATTCCTATCCGATCCTTCCTCCCCATACATTACATTGTATTCCCATCCGATCCTTCCTCCTCATACATTACATTGTATTCCCATCCGATCCTTCCTCCCCATACATTACATTGTATTCCCATCCGATCCTTCCTCCTCATACATTACATTGTATTCCCATCCGATCCTTCCTCCTCATACATTACATTGTATTCCTATCCGATCCTTCCTCCTCATACATTACATTGTATTCCTATCCGATCCTTCCTCCTCATACATTACATTGTATTCCTATCCTTCCTCCTCATACATTACATTGTATTCCTATCCGATCCTTCCTCCTCATACATTACATTGTATTCCTATCCGATCCTTCCTCCTCATACATTACATTGTATTCCTATCCGATCCTTCCTCCCCATACATTACATTGTATTCCTATCCGATCCTTCCTCCTCATACATTACATTGTATTCCTATCCGATCCTTCCTCCTCATACATTACATTGTATTCCTATCCTTCCTCCCCATACATTACATTGTATTCCTATCCGATCCTTCCTCCTCATACATTACATTGTATTCCTATCCGATCCTTCCTCCTCATACATTACATTGTATTCCTATCCGATCCTTCCTCCTCATACATTACATTGTATTCCTATCCGATCCTTCCTCCTCATACATTACATTGTATTCCTATCCGATCCTTCCTCCTCATACATTACATTGTATTCCCATCCGATCCTTCCTCCTCATACATTACATTGTATTCCTATCCGATCCTTCCTCCTCATACATTACATTGTATTCCTATCCGATCCTTCCTCCTCATACATTACATTGTATTCCCATCCGATCCTTCCTCCTTATACATTACATTGTATTCCTATCCGATCCTTCCTCCCCATACATTACATTGTATTCCTATCCGATCCTTCCTCCTCATACATTACATTGTATTCCTATCCGATCCTTCCTCCTCATACATTACATTGTATTCCTATCCGATCCTTCCTCCTCATACATTACATTGTATTCCTATCCGATCCTTCCTCCCCATACATTACATTGTATTCCCATCCGATCCTTCCTCCTTATACATTACATTGTATTCCTATCCGATCCTTCCTCCTCATACATTACATTGTATTCCTATCCGATCCTTCCTCCTCATACATTACATTGTATTCCTATCCGATCCTTCCTCCTCATACATTACATTGTATTCCTATCCTTCCTCCTCATACATTACATTGTATTCCTATCCGATCCTTCCTCCTCATACATTACATTGTATTCCTATCCGATCCTTCCTCCCCATACATTACATTGTATTCCTATCCGATCCTTCCTCCTCATACATTACATTGTATTCCTATCCGATCCTTCCTCCTCATACATTACATTGTATTCCTATCCGATCCTTCCTCCTCATACATTACATTGTATTCCCATCCGATCCTTCCTCCTCATACATTACATTGTATTCCTATCCGATCCTTCCTCCCCATACATTACATTGTATTCCTATCCGATCCTTCCTCCTCATACATTACATTGTATTCCCATCCGATCCTTCCTCCTCATACATTACATTGTATTCCTATCCCATCCTTCCTCCTCATACATTACATTGTATTCCCATCCGATCCTTCCTCCTCATACATTACATTGTATTCCTATCCTTCCTCCTCATACATTACATTGTATTCCTATCCGATCCTTCCTCCTCATACATTACATTGTATTCCTATCCCATCCTTCCTCCTCATACATTACATTGTATTCCTATCCGATCCTTCCTCCTCATACATTACATTGTATTCCTATCCGATCCTTCCTCCCCATACATTACATTGTATTCCTATCCGATCCTTCCTCCTCATACATTACATTGTATTCCCATCCGATCCTTCCTCCTCATACATTACATTGTATTCCTATCCTTCCTCCTCATACATTACATTGTATTCCTATCCGATCCTTCCTCCTCATACATTACATTGTATTCCTATCCGATCCTTCCTCCTCATACATTACATTGTATTCCTATCCGATCCTTCCTCCTCATACATTACATTGTATTCCTATCCGATCCTTCCTCCTCATACATTACATTGTATTCCTATCCGATCCTTCCTCCTCATACATTACATTGTATTCCTATCCCATCCTTCCTCCTCATACATTACATTGTATTCCTATCCGATCCTTCCTCCCCATACATTACATTGTATTCCCATCCGATCCTTCCTCCTTATACATTACATTGTATTCCCATCCGATCCTTCCTCCTCATACATTACATTGTATTCCCATCCGATCCTTCCTCCTTATACATTACATTGTATTCCTATCCGATCCTTCCTCCCCATACATTACATTGTATTCCTATCCGATCCTTCCTCCTCATACATTACATTGTATTCCTATCCGATCCTTCCTCCTCATACATTACATTGTATTCCTATCCGATCCTTCCTCCTCATACATTACATTGTATTCCTATCCGATCCTTCCTCCTCATACATTACATTGTATTCCTATCCGATCCTTCCTCCTCATACATTACATTGTATTCCTATCCGATCCTTCCTCCTCATACATTACATTGTATTCCTATCCTTCCTCCTCATACATTACATTGTATTCCCATCCGATCCTTCCTCCTCATACATTACATTGTATTCCTATCCCATCCTTCCTCCTCATACATTACATTGTATTCCTATCCGATCCTTCCTCCTCATACATTACATTGTATTCCTATCCCATCCTTCCTCCTCATACATTACATTGTATTCCCATCCGATCCTTCCTCCTCATACATTACATTGTATTCCCATCCGATCCTTCCTCCTCATACATTACATTGTATTCCCATCCGATCCTTCCTCCTCATACATTACATTGTATTCCTATCCGATCCTTCCTCCTCATACATTACATTGTATTCCTATCCGATCCTTCCTCCTCATACATTACATTGTATTCCTATCCTTCCTCCTCATACATTACATTGTATTCCTATCCGATCCTTCCTCCTCATACATTACATTGTATTCCTATCCGATCCTTCCTCCTCATACATTACATTGTATTCCTATCCTTCCTCCTCATACATTACATTGTATTCCTATCCGATCCTTCCTCCTCATACATTACATTGTATTCCTATCCGATCCTTCCTCCTCATACATTACATTGTATTCCTATCCGATCCTTCCTCCTCATACATTACATTGTATTCCTATCCGATCCTTCCTCCTCATACATTACATTGTATTCCTATCCGATCCTTCCTCCTCATACATTACATTGTATTCCTATCCGATCCTTCCTCCTCATACATTACATTGTATTCCCATCCGATCCTTCCTCCTCATACATTACATTGTATTCCTATCCGATCCTTCCTCCTCATACATTACATTGTATTCCTATCCGATCCTTCCTCCTCATACATTACATTGTATTCCCATCCGATCCTTCCTCCTTATACATTACATTGTATTCCTATCCGATCCTTCCTCCCCATACATTACATTGTATTCCTATCCGATCCTTCCTCCTCATACATTACATTGTATTCCTATCCGATCCTTCCTCCTCATACATTACATTGTATTCCTATCCGATCCTTCCTCCTCATACATTACATTGTATTCCTATCCGATCCTTCCTCCCCATACATTACATTGTATTCCCATCCGATCCTTCCTCCTTATACATTACATTGTATTCCTATCCGATCCTTCCTCCCCATACATTACATTGTATTCCTATCCGATCCTTCCTCCTCATACATTACATTGTATTCCTATCCGATCCTTCCTCCTCATACATTACATTGTATTCCTATCCGATCCTTCCTCCTCATACATTACATTGTATTCCCATCCGATCCTTCCTCCTCATACATTACATTGTATTCCTATCCGATCCTTCCTCCCCATACATTACATTGTATTCCTATCCGATCCTTCCTCCTCATACATTACATTGTATTCCCATCCGATCCTTCCTCCTCATACATTACATTGTATTCCTATCCCATCCTTCCTCCTCATACATTACATTGTATTCCCATCCGATCCTTCCTCCTCATACATTACATTGTATTCCTATCCTTCCTCCTCATACATTACATTGTATTCCTATCCGATCCTTCCTCCTCATACATTACATTGTATTCCTATCCCATCCTTCCTCCTCATACATTACATTGTATTCCTATCCGATCCTTCCTCCTCATACATTACATTGTATTCCTATCCGATCCTTCCTCCCCATACATTACATTGTATTCCTATCCGATCCTTCCTCCTCATACATTACATTGTATTCCCATCCGATCCTTCCTCCTCATACATTACATTGTATTCCTATCCTTCCTCCTCATACATTACATTGTATTCCTATCCGATCCTTCCTCCTCATACATTACATTGTATTCCTATCCGATCCTTCCTCCTCATACATTACATTGTATTCCTATCCGATCCTTCCTCCTCATACATTACATTGTATTCCTATCCGATCCTTCCTCCTCATACATTACATTGTATTCCTATCCGATCCTTCCTCCTCATACATTACATTGTATTCCTATCCCATCCTTCCTCCTCATACATTACATTGTATTCCTATCCGATCCTTCCTCCCCATACATTACATTGTATTCCCATCCGATCCTTCCTCCTTATACATTACATTGTATTCCCATCCGATCCTTCCTCCTCATACATTACATTGTATTCCCATCCGATCCTTCCTCCTTATACATTACATTGTATTCCTATCCGATCCTTCCTCCTCATACATTACATTGTATTCCTATCCGATCCTTCCTCCCCATACATTACATTGTATTCCCATCCGATCCTTCCTCCTCATACATTACATTGTATTCCTATCCGATCCTTCCTCCACATACATTACATTGTATTCCTATCCGATCCTTCCTCCTCATACATTACATTGTATTCCTATCCGATCCTTCCTCCTCATACATTACATTGTATTCCTATCCGATCCTTCCTCCTCATACATTACATTGTATTCCTATCCGATCCTTCCTCCTCATACATTACATTGTATTCCCATCCGATCCTTCCTCCTCATACATTACATTGTATTCCTATCCGATCCTTCCTCCTCATACATTACATTGTATTCCTATCCGATCCTTCCTCCCCATACATTACATTGTATTCCTATCCGATCCTTCCTCCTCATACATTACATTGTATTCCTATCCAATCCTTCCTCCTCATACATTACATTGTATTCCTATCCGATCCTTCCTCCTCATACATTACATTGTATTCCCATCCGATCCTTCCTCCTCATACATTACATTGTATTCCTATCCGATCCTTCCTCCTCATACATTACATTGTATTCCTATCCGATCCTTCCTCCTCATACATTACATTGTATTCCTATCCGATCCTTCCTCCTCATACATTACATTGTATTCCTATCCGATCCTTCCTCCTCATACATTACATTGTATTCCCATCCAATCCTTCCTCCTCATACATTACATTGTATTCCTATCCGATCCTTCCTCCTTATACATTACATTGTATTCCTATCCGATCCTTCCTCCTCATACATTACATTGTATTCCCATCCGATCCTTCCTCCTCATACATTACATTGTATTCCTATCCGATCCTTCCTCCTCATACATTACATTGTATTCCCATCCGATCCTTCCTCCTCATACATTACATTGTATTCCTATCCGATCCTTCCTCCTCATACATTACATTGTATTCCTATCCGATCCTTCCTCCTCATACATTACATTGTATTCCTATCCTTCCTCCTCATACATTACATTGTATTCCTATCCGATCCTTCCTCCTCATACATTACATTGTATTCCTATCCGATCCTTCCTCCTCATACATTACATTGTATTCCTATCCGATCCTTCCTCCTCATACATTACATTGTATTCCTATCCGATCCTTCCTCCTCATACATTACATTGTATTCCTATCCGATCCTTCCTCCTCATACATTACATTGTATTCCTATCCGATCCTTCCTCCTCATACATTACATTGTATTCCTATCCGATCCTTCCTCCTCATACATTACATTGTATTCCCATCCGATCCTTCCTCCTCATACATTACATTGTATTCCTATCCGATCCTTCCTCCTCATACATTACATTGTATTCCTATCCGATCCTTCCTCCTCATACATTACATTGTATTCCTATCCGATCCTTCCTCCTCATACATTACATTGTATTCCTATCCGATCCTTCCTCCTCATACATTACATTGTATTCCTATCCGATCCTTCCTCCTCATACATTACATTGTATTCCCATCCGATCCTTCCTCCTCATACATTACATTGTATTCCTATCCCATCCTTCCTCCTCATACATTACATTGTATTCCCATCCGATCCTTCCTCCTCATACATTACATTGTATTCCTATCCTTCCTCCTCATACATTACATTGTATTCCTATCCGATCCTTCCTCCTCATACATTACATTGTATTCCTATCCCATCCTTCCTCCTCATATATTACATTGTATTCCTATCCGATCCTTCCTCCTCATACATTACATTGTATTCCTATCCGATCCTTCCTCCCCATACATTACATTGTATTCCTATCCGATCCTTCCTCCTCATACATTACATTGTATTCCCATCCGATCCTTCCTCCTCATACATTACATTGTATTCCTATCCTTCCTCCTCATACATTACATTGTATTCCTATCCGATCCTTCCTCCTCATACATTACATTGTATTCCTATCCGATCCTTCCTCCTCATACATTACATTGTATTCCTATCCGATCCTTCCTCCTCATACATTACATTGTATTCCTATCCGATCCTTCCTCCTCATACATTACATTGTATTCCTATCCGATCCTTCCTCCTCATACATTACATTGTATTCCTATCCCATCCTTCCTCCTCATACATTACATTGTATTCCTATCCGATCCTTCCTCCCCATACATTACATTGTATTCCCATCCGATCCTTCCTCCTTATACATTACATTGTATTCCCATCCGATCCTTCCTCCTCATACATTACATTGTATTCCCATCCGATCCTTCCTCCTTATACATTACATTGTATTCCTATCCGATCCTTCCTCCTCATACATTACATTGTATTCCTATCCGATCCTTCCTCCCCATACATTACATTGTATTCCCATCCGATCCTTCCTCCTCATACATTACATTGTATTCCTATCCGATCCTTCCTCCACATACATTACATTGTATTCCTATCCGATCCTTCCTCCTCATACATTACATTGTATTCCTATCCGATCCTTCCTCCTCATACATTACATTGTATTCCTATCCGATCCTTCCTCCTCATACATTACATTGTATTCCTATCCTTCCTCCTCATACATTACATTGTATTCCCATCCGATCCTTCCTCCTCATACATTACATTGTATTCCTATCCGATCCTTCCTCCTCATACATTACATTGTATTCCTATCCGATCCTTCCTCCTCATACATTACATTGTATTCCTATCCTTCCTCCTCATACATTACATTGTATTCCTATCCGATCCTTCCTCCTCATACATTACATTGTATTCCTATCCGATCCTTCCTCCTCATACATTACATTGTATTCCTATCCGATCCTTCCTCCTCATACATTACATTGTATTCCTATCCAATCCTTCCTCCTCATACATTACATTGTATTCCTATCCGATCCTTCCTCCTCATACATTACATTGTATTCCCATCCGATCCTTCCTCCTCATACATTACATTGTATTCCTATCCGATCCTTCCTCCTCATACATTACATTGTATTCCTATCCGATCCTTCCTCCTCATACATTACATTGTATTCCTATCCGATCCTTCCTCCTCATACATTACATTGTATTCCTATCCGATCCTTCCTCCTCATACATTACATTGTATTCCCATCCAATCCTTCCTCCTCATACATTACATTGTATTCCTATCCGATCCTTCCTCCTTATACATTACATTGTATTCCTATCCGATCCTTCCTCCTCATACATTACATTGTATTCCTATCCCATCCTTCCTCCTCATACATTACATTGTATTCCTATCCGATCCTTCCTCCTCATACATTACATTGTATTCCTATCCGATCCTTCCTCCTCATACATTACATTGTATTCCCATCCGATCCTTCCTCCTCATACATTACATTGTATTCCTATCCGATCCTTCCTCCTCATACATTACATTGTATTCCCATCCGATCCTTCCTCCTCATACATTACATTGTATTCCTATCCGATCCTTCCTCCTCATACATTACATTGTATTCCTATCCGATCCTTCCTCCTCATACATTACATTGTATTCCTATCCTTCCTCCTCATACATTACATTGTATTCCTATCCGATCCTTCCTCCTCATACATTACATTGTATTCCTATCCGATCCTTCCTCCTCATACATTACATTGTATTCCTATCCGATCCTTCCTCCGCATACATTACATTGTATTCCTATCCGATCCTTCCTCCTCATACATTACATTGTATTCCTATCCCACTAACTGACATTTTTGACACTTTTGGGGGGACCAGTGACATTACTACAGTAATCAGTGCCAGTGGCAGTTGGTGTATTGGGGGCACAGGGGCGCTGCCCCCCCCCCCCCCCATCCATGCGTCCGGCCCCCTAATCCACATACGGGGCGCCCGGTGCATGGGGTTCAATGGGTTTTTTTTTTTTTTAACCATGTGACTAGAACCAGAGGCTCTCACAGGCAAAAAAAAAAAAGAAAGAAGGGTGTGCTCGTGCCACGAGCCCATCCACTTATGTGACAATAGCGAATGAATATTCACTATTGTCACACGGATCCGCCTCCTGGTCAATCAGGAATCGTGTCCTGAGACCTGTTTCATGATTGGCCTAAAGTAGAAGCCATGCCATTTGGCATGGGGGAGGAGACGCTTCTACTGAGGGGGGAGAAGCTGAAGCTGCCGCTGCCACCGCTGAGGGTGAGTGAGCCGTGGGGGGTCCGGAGTCCTGGGGGGTCCGGGTCCTGGTGTGCGGCCTGGGGGGGGGGGGGGGTGTATGGTGCAGTCTGTCTGCCGCCCCCCCCCCAGTCCATGGAGCATCAACTTAATTTGATTGGTTTGCGCAAAAGTTAAACACATCTACAAACTACTAGGGGAAAGATTTATGTCATTTTTATTTTATTTATTTTTTACTAGTAATGGCAGCAATCTGCGATTTTTAGCGGGACTGCGACATTGCGGCGGACAGATTGGACCCCTAACTGACATTTTTTACACTTTTGGGGGTACCAGTGACATTACTACAGTAATCAGTGCTAAAAATATGCACTGTTACTGTAATAATGACACTGGCAGGGAAGGGGTTAACCCATGGTTGATCAAGGGGTTAAATCTAAGCCTAGGGGTGGGTGTGGCTTGTGAAATGATCACAGAGACCTGTGTTCCTATATAGAAGGATCACAGGCGCTCTGTGATCATTCCAGAGAGAAGAACGGTCAGATGTGTTTACAACAGCCAACCATTCTTCTCTCTCTCAGCGGGGAACGATCGCGGATGTCAGGCGGCAATCGGAGTCGCTGGCCTTTGACTTCCTTTTTTTCCCACAAACAGAGCTTTCTTTTGGTGGTATTTGATCATGCGCTATAAACAAATAAAGAGCGTCAATTTTGCAAAAATAACAATATTTTTCACATTTTCTTTTATGAAATTCCCCAAAAAAAAAAGTAAAAATCAAAATTTAACATTTTCGGCCAATTTGTTTTATGCTACATATGTTTGGTTAAAAAAAAAAAAAAAAAAATCGCAAAAAGCGTATTTTGATTGGTTTGCGCAAAAGTTATCGCGTTTACTAACAAAAGGGAAAGATTTTTGTCATTTTTGTTGTTTTTTTTTAACGCGTAATGGCGGCGATCTGCGATTTTTTTGCGGTACTGCGACATTGCGGCGGACAGATCGGACCCTTGACTGACATTTATGGGGTTACCAGTGACATTTCTACAGTAATCAGTGCTATACATATGCACTGTTACTGTAAAATTACACTGGCAGTGAAGGGGTTAACTTTATTTGAGAGGGAGGGGTTATGTGTGTCCCTAGGGGCGTGATTCTAACTGTGATTGGCTGTGGCTTGAGCTGTAGGAACAGTGATCAACGGTCCTACATAGTAGAGCCGTGTGATCACTATTTCTACACAGGGGAGAATGACAGGCAACTTGTTTACATTAGCCGCCTGCCTTTCTCCCTCTCCCCCGACGATCGCAGAGTGAGCGGCGGACATCGGGTCCGCCGGTCACACGCACGGGGGGGTCCATGACCGAGCGGGAGCGCGCCGGCGGCGGCGCGCGCTCGCTCCCCAGAGCCTCACAGGCTAGTGATGTATATATACACGTCACTTTGCCTGGGAGGGGCTGACCGCCGCAGTATATCTACTTGCGGCGGTTGGCAAGCGGTTAAATAGAGTGGAGCTGCCCTGCAATACTATACACTTTTACACCGGGTTCAGCTGTAAACTCAGTCCCTGACCATCTCTTGAATCAACCATGTCTGCAGTCTCTGACCATCTTCTCTGACCATCTTCTGTACCATGTCCGCAGCCTCTGACCCCCCTCCTGTACCATGTCCGCAGCCTCTGACCCCCCTCCTGTACCATGTCCGCAGCCTCTGACCCCCCTCCTGTACCATGTCCGCAGCCTCTGACCCCCCTCCTGTACCATGTCCGCAGCCTCTGACCCCCCTCCTGTACCATGTCCGCAGCCTCTGACCCCCCTCCTGTACCATGTCCGCAGCCTCTGACCCCCTCCTGTACCATGTCCGCAGCCTCTGACCCCCCTCCTGTACCATGTCCGCAGCCTCTGACCCCCCTCCTGTACCATGTCCGCAGCCTCTGACCCCCCTCCTGTACCATGTCCACAGCCTCTGACCCCCCCTCCTGTACCAGGTGCGCAGCCTCTGACCCCCCTCCTGTACCATGTCCGCAGCCTCTGACCCCCCCTCCTGTACCATACAGAAAATTTTTGCCCAGAGCCCAATCAATATTAAAGACGGCCCTGCATACATACATATACACACAGCACAAGTGTCCTCTCTATAACACATCTCCCGCACTCCCCTCTCATGTATATGTACATATGACCTTTATTCCAGTGATGGGTGAAAGGAGGAAATACCTTGAAATAATCAGTAAAGAAAAAATCCCCTTCAGGGTGACACATTGCTACAGTCGGCTTTTCTTTTCACTGGACTTTTTCCTTGTTGCATTTTTGACAAATATTCATTCAGTAATAGGGACGTACTTCACCAATGTTGCAATTTACTGCCACCGCTCTTAGCCCTGGTTCACCCCCACACCCCCCTTTTTAAAAAAAAATAGAATTTTAAAGTGCCACAGAACTTTTAGTTTAACCACTTAAAGCGGAGTTTTAAGTGTGGTGGTCACACAAAATATTGACACTTTGGGCCCAATTTGGACATTGTCACTTAGGGGTGCACTCACTTTTGTTGCCAGCGGCTTAGACATTAATGGCTGCGTCAGTGGCGGCCGGTGCGTTGGGGCCCCCTAATCTGCATGTGGGGCACCGGACGCATGAAGCTTAATTTTTTTTTTTTTTTTTTAAATCACCTGATTAGAGCCAGAGGCTCTAATAGGCTTCAACAAAGGGTGGACCCGGGGGGGGCAGAGCAGTGCGCCCGAGCCAACCCATTGTGTGACAATAGCGAATGAAAATTAGCTATTGTCACACGGATCCTCCTCCTGGTCAATCAGGAAGCGGGTCTAATAGCCGCTTCCTGATTGGCCGCAAGGCAAACCCCAGGCCATGCCATTGGCCGAGGAGGAGGCGGGTGGCCGAGGAGGAGGCGGGAGGACTCGAGGAGACGCTGGGGGACTGAGGAGAAGCCGCCGCCGCCACTGCAGGTAAGTGCACTGGTCTCGAGGGGGGGGGCACACTGCATTGAAAGGGGGCACGCACGCTGGTCACTGCGCATTGAAAGGGGGCACGCACGCTGGTCTCTCTGCGCATTGAAAGGGGGCACACTGGTCTCTCTGCGCATTGAAAGGGGGCACGCACGCTGGTCTCTGTGCATTGAAAGGGGGCACACTGGTCTCTCTGCGCATTGAAAGGGGGCACGCATGCTGGTCTCTGTGCATTGAAAGGGGGCACGCACGCTGGTCTCTCTGCGCATTGAAAGGGGGCACGCACGCTGGTCTCTCTACGCATTGAAAGGGGGCACGCACGCTGGTCTCTCTGCGCATTGAAAGGGGGCACGCACGCTGGTCTCTCTACGCATTGAAAGGGGGCACGCACGCTGGTCTCTCTGCGCATTGAAAGGGGGCACGCACGCTGGTCTCTGCGCATTGAAAGGGGGCACGCACGCTGGTCTCTCTACGCATTGAAAGGGGGCACGCTGGTCTCTCTGCGCATTGAAAGGGGGCACGCACGCTGGTCTCTGTGCATTGAAAGGGGGCACGCACGCTGGTCTCTGTGCATTGAAAGGGGGCACGCACGCTGGTCTCTCTGCGCATTGAAAGGGGGCACGCACGCTGGTCTCTCTACGCATTGAAAGGGGGCACGCACGCTGGTCTCTCTGCGCATTGAAAGGGGGCACGCACGCTGGTCTCTCTACGCATTGAAAGGGGGCACGCACGCTGGTCTCTCTGCGCATTGAAAGGGGGCACGCTCGTCTCTCTGCGCATTGAAAGGGGGCACGCTCGTCTCTCTGCGCATTGAAAGGAGGCACGCTCGTCTCTCTGCGCATTGAAAGGGGGCACGCTCGTCTCTCTGCACATTGAAAGGGGGCACGCTCGTCTCTCTGCACATTGAAAGGGGGCACGCTGGTCTCTCTGCGCATTGAAAGGGGGCACGCTGGTCTCTCTGCGCATTGAAAGGGGGCACGCTGGTCTCTCTGCGCATTGAAAGGGGGCACGCTGGTCTCTCTGCGCATTGAAAGGGGGCACGCTGGTCTCTCTGCGCATTGAAAGGGGGCACGCTGGTCTCTCTGCGCATTGAAAGGGGGCACGCTGGTCTCTCTGCGCATTGAAAGGGGGCACGCTGGTCTCTCTGCGCATTGAAAGGGGGCACGCTGGTCTCTCTGCGCATTGAAAGGGGGCACGCTCGTCTCTCTGCGCATTGAAAGGGGGCACGCTCGTCTCTCTGCACATTGAAAGGGGGCACGCTCGTCTCTCTGCACATTGAAAGGGGGCACGCTGGTCTCTCTGCGCATTGAAAGGGGGCACGCTGGTCTCTCTGCGCATTGAAAGGGGGCACGCTGGTCTCTCTGCGCATTGAAAGGGGGCACGCTGGTCTCTCTGCGCATTGAAAGGGGGCACGCTGGTCTCTCTGCGCATTGAAAGGGGGCACGCTGGTCTCTCTGCGCATTGAAAGGGGGCACACTATACCTTAATTACTTAAGGCCGTTCACACTTTTGTGACCTCAAAGTCACGCAATTTTTTTACAGCGTTTTTTGCCGCAAAGCAATGCCTATTACATTTTTTCTGTTTGCGCCCCCCCTACCCCCAAAAAAAATTTTAAGCACCAGCCGCTACTGGGCTGTGTGTTGAGTTATTTTGAGGGGGGGACAGCAAATTTACACTGTTATACAAGCTGTACACTCACTACTTTACATTGTAGCAAAGTCTCATTTCTTCAGTGTTGTCACATGAAACGATATAATAAAATATTTACAAACATGTGAGGGGTGTACTTACTTTTGTGAGATATTATATATATATATATATATATATATATATATATATATATATATATATATTATAGTGATATTTGGGGGTGTTTAGCTTGAGTGCAGAGCCTACCAGTGAGCTTAGTCCACGCAGTTGTGCCGTTTAAGGGCTTGTTGGCCCACTTTTATTAACCACTTGCCTACCCGGCACTTTCACCCCCTTCCTATCCAGGCCAATTTTCAGCTTTCAGCACTCTCACACTTTGAATGACAATTGCACGCTACATTGTACCCATATGAAATTTTTATCAATTTTTTTCACACAAATAGAGATTTATTTTGGTGGTATTTAATCATCTCTGGGTTTTTTATTTCTTACAAAAAAAAAAAAAAAAAATTTTTGAAAAAAAAAAAAGTTTCTCATTTTCTGTCAGTAAATTTTGAAAATAAATACATTTTTCTGCTTCACTGAAGTCTCAACCTTCCCCTCTTATGTACTTTACCCTGATCAGGGATGGACTGTGTCAGAGCGACACTCTCCATCCCCGACCGCCGCTCTGGGGGCGCGCGCAAGCGGTGTGCACAAGGGAAGTGCATGTGGCCGGCTGTGATTGGACACAGCCGGTCACATGGTAAAGAGCCTTTTTTTTTTAATGGCTCTTTACACCGATCAGGGATGGGCTGTGTCCTGAAGGACACGCCGCATCCCCGATCGCCACGCTGCGCACCCCGGGGCGGGGGGCAGCGGATCCGGTGCGGACGTCATATGACGCCCTCCCGGATCGAGGGAGACTTCCTGCTGGTGTCATATAACGCCCTCCCGGATCGAGGGAGACTTCCTGCTGGTGTCATATAACGCCCTCCCGGATCGAGGGAGACTTCCTGCTGGTGTCATATGACGCCCACATCGAGGGAGACTTCCTGCTGGTGTCATATAACGCCCTCCCGGATCGAGGGAGACTTCCTGCTGGTGTCATGATGCCCACATCGAGGGAGACTTCCTGCTGGTGTCATATGACGCCCGCCCGGATTGAGGGAGACTTCCTGCTGGTGTCATATGACGCCCGCATCGAGGGAGACTTCCTGCTGGTGTCATATGACGCCCGCCCGGATCGAGGGAGACTTCCTGCTGGTGTCATATGACGCCCGCATCGAGGGAGACTTCCTGCTGGTGTCATATGACGCCCGCATCGAGGGAGACTTCCTGCTGGTGTCATATGACGCCCGCCCGGATTGAGGGAGACTTCCTGCTGGTGTCATATGACGCCCGCATCGAGGGAGACTTCCTGCTGGTGTCATATGACGCCCGCCCGGATCGAGGGAGACTTCCTGCTGGTGTCATATGACGCCCGCCCGGATCAAGGGAGACTTCCTGCTGGTGTCATTACTATGGCCCGGTAAGGAAATGGTTAAAAGACACGCTGCCATTTACTGGAATTGGGAGAGAAGCGGTTTAACCTTAAGGGGTTCTTTACTGTCAGAGCGGTAAGGATGTGGAATTCTCTTCCACAAGCAGTGGTATCAGCAGGGGGTGTCGATAGTTCTAAAAAAACTCTTGGATGGGCACAACATACAGGGGTACACACCCACACATTGGTTGAACTGGACGGACTGGTGTCTTTTTTCGACCTCACCAACTATGTAACGGGGGGGTTTACAGCAACCAGGAGTGTGTAAATCTGACAAGCCAACCATCAGAGGGAAGCTGTACAGCCACCATGCTGCTTCCAGTGCACCCCCCCTGCTTGCACCATGTTTTCCAGGCTCCACTGTCCCACCTATGAGCCTGGGACCCCTATGTGTGGTGTCGCTGAGAAGAGGGGAAGAGAGACTAGCGAACTTCCCTTTACTGATCTCCACAAGCCAAAATGAACAGTGACATGACATGCAATAAATCAACTCCAGGTTCAGCTTTGGGGTGCACACCCAGGGCCGCTGATAGGGGGGGGGGAACCACCTGCCCTCTTGTAGGGGGCCCTAGCACACAGGGGGTCCCACACAGAGACTGGGATTAGTGCTGGACAACAAATACAGAAATCTTCCTCCAGCACCTGAATCTGATCTGTCCCTCTCCCTGCTATCAGCTTTTAGCTGTTGAAAAAGAGACAGTCGTCCCTCACTAATCCCCCTCCCTTGTGTGTGCCCCCCTCCCAGCACTGGCTCTAATGTTATCTCTGCTCAGGAGTTTATTTGTAACTTTGTTTCTCTCTCTCTGTCTCTCTGATCACTGAGCTCCAACTGCCCAGCCTGTATATTTTTCTCATCTTTTTTTTATTTAACAGGTTTTTTTTTTTAGATTTAGCAGGAATTATGTTATATTTGTGTCTGATAATAGTGATTGTGTTGTAATTTTGGCTAAATACATCTTTAATATTTTCTTGGGGGGGCCCTGCCAGGTAGTCTGTATGGGGCCCCGCGATTTCTAAAAGCAGCCCTGTGCACACCCTAATGCAATAGGCTGTGCACAGCTATATAGTCTCCTCATGTCCGAGGACCAGATGGTCCCCCGTCATCTCTATGACCTTCGGAGGCCTGGCGCAACGTTATGACATCACGTCCGGCCTCGGCAGATGTAAACCTATAAACTAGGAAGCCAAGATTGTGTTTTTTTTTTTTTTTTTTTTGATCTGAGGCTTTCCAGCCTAGAGGAGAGATGTGAGGTCTTATAGACCCCACATCTCTCCATAAAGAGGACCTGTCATTCACTAATCCTATTACAAAGGATGTGTACATTCCTTGTATTCAGAATAAAAATGGTCAAGAAAAAAAATAAAACTAAAAAGGGAAAGTGTGAAAATTAAAAAATTGAAATAAAATAAACAATGATAAAAAAAAAAAATTAAAGCGCCCCTGTCCCCTCATGCTCGCACGCAAAAGCGAGCGCATAAGTAAAAAAATTTTTAAAGCATTACCTATGGAGTTTTTTTTAAGTACCGAAGTTTGGCATCATTCCATGAGTATGCGCAATTTTAAAGTGTCACATGTTAGGTATCTATTTACTCGGCATAACATCGTCTTTCACATTATACAAAAAAAAAAAAAAAAATCAGGCTAATTTTACTGTTTTTTTTTTTTTTTTTTTAAATTAATAAAAGTGTTTTTTTTTGTTTTTTTTTTAAATGCATTTGAAAAATTGCTGCAAATTCCATGTGACATAAAAAATTGCTATGAGCGCCATTTTATTCTCTAGGGTCTCTGCTAAAAAAAAAAAAAATATAATAATAAATAAATATATATATATATATATATATATATATATATATATATATATATTAGTTTAGGGGTTCTAAGTAATTCTCTAGCAAAAAAATTATGCGTTTTTACATGCAAGATAAAAATGCCAGAATTGTCCCGGGATGGAAGTGGTTAACTGGTAATTGCGTGGTCATGCAACACTGTACCAAGATGAACTTTCTATCATTTTTTCGCACAAAGCTTTCAGTGGTATTTGACCAATTCTGTGTTTTTTTTTTTGTTTTTTTGTTTTTTTGCAATATTAAAACGAAAAAGACTGAAAATTTGGAAAAAAAAAAAATATTCTTTTACTTTCTTCTATAAAAAATATCCAATGAAAACATAAAAATAAAAAAAAAATAAACTTTCTTTAGAAATTTAGGCCACAATGTTTTCTGCTACAGGTTTTTGGTATAAAAAAATCCCAATAAGTGTATATTGATTGGTTTGCGCAAAAGTTATCGTGTCTACAAACTAGGGGTTATGTATTGGAATTTTTATTTATGTTTATACTGCTAATGGGGACGATCAGCAACTTATAATGGGACTGCGATAGTGTGGCGGTCGATCTGACACTAAAGGCTGGTTCACACTAGAACGATGCCAGACATCGCATGTGATTCGCACTGCATTGCTGTGCAGATCACATGCGATGCAATTTCAGCTGTACAAACTGTATGGCTGAAATCGCATCGCATTCGCACCAAAATGGTACAGGACCCTTCTCTTTTTGTGCACACTGGAATCAGATCGCATGGGTGTTCACAACCATGCGATCCGATTCCTGCACAACCATCCGATTCGATTCCTGCACTATTTCACAGTTCGCACTGCGATCTGTGAACTGAATAAGGGGAGGTCATTAACTTTACATTGACACCCGCAGCGGTTCACAGATCTCAGTGTGAACCATTGTGCAAAGCATGTGCATGCGCGTGCTCTAAACCCGGAAATAGGGAGCGACATCCCAGTACCAGCAGTGTACTGCGGGTGGGCAGGCAGTTGGCAAGTAGTTAAGGCTTGACATGCTGGGTATCTCTTTACTCGGTGCAACGTTAGCTTTTATATTTTGCTGAAAACTGTAGTGATATATTCAGTTTCTGTGCCCTGAAATTAACTTTGTGTAGTTTTTACCGAAAACGAGTGCTTGACAAACTGTTGTACTAACAGCATGCAGTATAAGAATTTACATCTACCACTTTTTATTCTCCAGGGTCTCTGATTTATAGTAATAAATATATATATATATATATTTATGGGGATCAGACTCAAGGCAGGGACACGCTCGCAGTTTCTTTAGAAAATGTCAGGTTTAATCCACACTCAAAGTTCATAACAAAAGAAACTGGCTCCTGGCCAAACAAACAAAAGTAAACTTCCGCTCAAACTGAGCCTAAGGCTCCGTTCACATGTGAGCGTATGGATCGCGGGCAGAACCGCCACGGTTCCGCCCCCGCGATCCGGAGATTTATTGCAAATCGCGGGACGCCTAGCGTTGCCCGTTGATTTGCAATAGCCCCCCAAACGCCGAGCGATGTTGCCGCGATTTCCGCCTGCCGAATCGCGGCAACATCGCGCAAACAAAATCGCGGGACGCAATACGCTCCAAAGAAGTACAAGAGCTTCTTTGGAGCGTATTGCGTCCCGCGATTTTGTTTGTGCGATGTTGCCGCGATTCGGCAGGCGGAAATCGCGGCAACATCGCTCGGCGTTTGGGGTGCTATTGCAAATCAACGGGCAACGCTAGGCGTCCCGCGATTTGCAATAATCTCCGGATCGCGGGCGGAACCGCGGCGGTTCTGCCCGCGATCCAAACGCTGACATGTGAATGCAGCCTTAGACTCCATTCATACTGCTGCGACTTGTCAGGCGACTTGTGTGCCCTCAAGTCGCCCCAAGTCGCTTGTCATAACAAATGCAATGTAAATCAATGAGAGCCGTCTTAATTGGCACTACTGAAGTCGCTCCGACTTTAGAAAAGGGTCCTGTACTACTTTGAGGCGACTTGTATCCGACTTGTCCAATAGACTTCAATGGGAGTCGCCTCCAAGTCCGATCCTTATCTTTTGTCAAGGAACTTGTGATCCGACTTTCCAGGAAGAAGAAGGAAAATTAGCCAGGCATTCCCCACATTGCAGCCATGCCTACAGTTCCTATATACCATTATCTCTGCCTGGTCTGTGTGAGTGGCACTGGTGGACACCGATACGTGCCACTGGTCGACACCGATTCGTGCCACTGGTGGGCAATGAGGAAATGAGTAAAAAAAAACAGAAAAGGGGAATTACATAGTTACATAGTTAAGGAGGTTGAAAAAAGACATCAGTCCATCCAGTTCAACCTATGATGTGTGTGTGTTTGCTATTAACCGTACATTGTATACCCCTGTATGTTGTACATTGCATACCCCTGTATGTTGTACATTGTATACCCCTGTATGTTGTACATTGTATACCCCTGTATGTTGTACATTGTATACCCCTGTATGTTGTACATTGTATACCCCTGTATGTTGTACATTGTATACCCCTGTATGTTGTACATTGTATACCCCTGTATGTTGTACATTGTATATCCCTGTATGTTGTGGTCTTTAAGGTGCCCATCTAATAGTTTTTTGAAACTATCAATGCTCCCTGCTGATACGACTGTTTGTGGAAGAGAATTCCACATCCTTACCGCTCTTACAGTGAAGAACCCCTTACGCACTTTAAGGTTAAACCGCGTTTCCTCAAGTTTTAGTGAGTGGCCACGTGTCTTATTGTATCTCCTCTCTCTGAATAGTTTGTTCCTTATGCTCGGGTCGCCAGTACAGTATTTGTACATTGATATCATATCCCCCCTCAATCGTCTCTTCTCCAGAGAGAATAAGTTCAGTGCTTGTAGTCTTTCCTCATAGCTGATGTCCTCCATTCCCCTAATTATTTTTGTTGCCCTTCTCTGGACTCTCTCCAGTTCCAGCACATCCTTCCTGAGGACCGGTGCCCAGAACTGGACAGCATACTCCAGATGTGGCCGGACCAGAGTCTTGTAGAGTGGAAGAATAATCTCTTTATTTCTGGAGTGAATCCCTTTTTTTATACATCCCAGTATTCTGTTGGCTTTGCTTGCAGCGGCTTGGCATTGCATGCCACTGCCAAGCCTGTTGTCTACCAGTACCCCCAGGTCCCTTTCCATCCTAGACTCACCCAGAATAAGGTCACAACACATCATATTCTGATTGGCCAAATACAAAGTCGTCTATCATACAAGTCTCTTAAAATAATTCACAAGTCGCCCCTTATGAGGCGACTTTCTGGTCGCGGTAGTGTGAACCGGCTCTTACTGTGTTTGTAGTCCTTTTAACCTCCCTGGCGGTATGATTCTGTCACGAATTCTGTTCCAAAAGCGGTACAATTCTTTTCATGGAAATTTGGCGTTATGTATTATAGGCCTACAATTCTTAGTAATTACTGACTTAAACCTGACCAAAACAAGAGTCTAGTAGACATCCCAGATGTGATAAATTTGAAACACAAACGCATGAATTATAATCGAATCAATAATATTATTTTATTATTTAATATATAATATATATAATAAAATTATATTATTGATTAGATTATAATTCATGCGTTATATATTATATATATATGTGTGTATATATATATATATGTGTATATAGATATATATATATATATATCTATATATATATATATATAACGCATGAATTATAATTGAATCAATAATATAATTTTATATATATATATATATATATTTGCATGCATATATATATATATATATATATATATATATATATATGCATATATATAATATAAAATGTGTTATGTGTTTTGTGCAACGTTTTTTTTTTTTTTTTGAATTTCCCTCCCTAGTTCCGCTGCAGGGAACGGAACTAGGAAGTCCTCCTACCGACAGACGAGCGGCAGAGATCTCGGCTGGCGGTCACAGCAATGAGAGCTCATCGCTGGATCGCCAGGATAAGGTAAGAGAAGCTCCGCTGCGCTGTCTGCACGCTCTGCCCATTGACCCCGAGCGTGACTCGGGGATACCGCTAATAGCAGAAAATTCCTACCCCGAGTCACGCTCGGGGATACCGCTAAGACGGTTAAAGTCCTTGTTCAAAGGTAAGTGTCCGTTCTGGAACAAATGATAATATTCCAGTTTTCAGAGACAATCAGCCATGCTCCAATTTTCTTCCTCTAATGCCCCGTACACACGTGCAGATTATCTGCAGACTTACCAAAACCATATAATATGAGGTCAAACCTAAACACTTTCAATTTGTATGCAATCTGGCAGGCCCTTGCACTACATAGAAAAGATAAGTCTGCAGACAAAAGTCTGCAGATAATCTGCACGTGTGTACGGGGCATAATGGAGACATCCACACTCTCCCTGAGATCCAGGTCCAGCTGCCTTAATCAAGGCCTAGCCGGAGACCAACAAACTCTGGTCCACGGAATTGGGAATCTGTCCCAACCAGAGCACTATCAGATTCCCAGTAAAACCAGCCCCGGAACAGACCTTACTAATAAAGGGTAAAGGCTAGCACTCCTTACCATAATGTCTTTGATATATATATATATATATATATATATATATATATATAAATATATAATGTTTTAACTAATCTTCAGGCCAAAAATTTTTATTTTTTTAACCACTTTACCACCGGAGGATTTTGCTGTCTTACGTCTGGGCCTCTTTTTGCGATTTGGCACTGTGCGACTTTAACTGACAATTGCGCGGTCATGCGACGCTGTACCCAAACGAAATTTGGGTCCTTTTTTTCCCACAAACAGAGCTTTCTTTTGGTGGTATTTGATCACCTGTGCGATTTTTACTTTTTGCGCTATAAACAAAAAAAGAGCGACAATTTTGAAAAAATAACAATATTTTTCAAATTTTTTTTATATGAAATTCCCCCCCAAAAATATGTAAAAATCAAATTTTTTTATCATTTTAGGCCAATTTGTTTTCTGCTACATATTTTTGGTAAAAAAAATTGCAATAAGCGTATTTTGATTGGTTTGCGCAAAAGGTATTGCGTTTACTAACTAAGGGAAAGATTTCTGTCATTTTTGGTGTTTTTTTTTTTAACGAGTAATGGCGGCGATCTGCAATTTTTTTTGCGGGACTGCGATATTGCGGCGGACAGATCGGACCCTTGACTGACATTTTTGACACTTTTGGGGGTACCAGTGACATTACTACAGTAATCAGTGCTATAAATATGCACTGTTACTGTAAAAATGACACTGGCAGGGAAGGGGTTAATTTTATTGGAGAGGGAGGGGTTAATGTATGCCTGGTGCTTACTGACGTGTGTGGGGGGAGGTGACTGAGTGACACAGGGACAGATCGCATGTTCAGCTATGCTGAACCCTGCAATCTGTCACTGAATGTCACATAGGAGATCCTCCCGCTTTGTTTACACAAGCAGGCGGATCTCCAAACTGGATTCCCCGACGATCGGAGAAGAGCGGCGGTGATCACCGCCGCTCCTCCCCTGGCCGACTCCTGCTGTGACTGAATACAGTGGGAGCGAGCCCCCGGCGGCGCGCGCGCGCCGCCGAGAGAGGGGAATGTCTGGCGACGTAGGTCTACGTCGTCAGACCTACAAGAGCCACTTTGCCGCAGTAGAGCTCTAGTGAGCAGCGGTAAAGTGGTTTAACTTGTACTAAAAAACTGGCTCTGACAGCAAAAGGGTAAACTCAGCTGAATACAATCTCGATGTATACAGTGAGGGTGATCTGAGCCAGGGGCACCATTGTGTCTGGCCCTCTGCTCAAGGATACCTGGATAGGAGGGCGGCGAGGGCGGCATGTAGAGGAACTGATCCCTCCATGCAGCAACTGAACCCGCCTCGCCCTCCCCCAGATGTTCAGCGGCTGCAGGAGGGAAATGAAGGACATGGGCTCCTTCACATGCCAGTTTTGCTGCCTCCCTATGCCTGTCCTTCTGCCCTGGGGCTCTGTATCCTTTCCTCCCCTTCTCTGCAGCGCTGCCAGGTTTCCCCCTCCCGCCGGCTGCTGATGGACAGTCTTGAGGCTCTCCATTCTAAAATGTAAAAAAACTATTCTAATAGCTTTACACGATGCAGCAACATCCACACGTAGGACACCCAAAGTTAGAGGTGATTTATTCTTACAAAGCAAATACACTTTAGCACACTGGTACTGACTAGTATTCCTATGTTTCTCTTCTCCCTCAATTTCTCTCCATCAGTCAGCTAATATGACCCCAGTGCTGAGGAAGAGAGGCACAGGAGGGTCAAAGAAGGATGCTGTGGAGGCGGCAGACATCCTTCTTCTCATCTGATGACGTCATTGGTTGTTAGGATGCCGGTGTCTAGAAAGTCGTAATGGTGCACAATGAAAACCCAAGGCTTTGTGTAACTAATAGGCTTCATCCACCTGTGCTGGCTTGTATACAATTTTTGATACATTTTAGGCATTTTGCCAAGGCAACCCTGAAGGAACCTTAAAGCGGAGTTCCACCCAAAAGTGGAACTTCCGCTTTAGGGAGTCCTGACCCCCCGACATGCCACATTTGGCATGTCATTTTTTGGGGGGGGGAGCGGGTACCTAGTTTTGACAGATACCCGCTCCCACTTCCGCTCGGAGCGCCACGGCGCCCTGAGCGGAAGTTCTCCTCTCCCCCTCCCTCCCTGCAATCTTCTGGGACATGTCAGAGGTCCCAGAAGATTGCCGGCCAATCACGGCGCGCAGCGCGACGGGTACCCGGCTGTGAAGCCTGCAAACTGTAACAGCCGGGTGCCCACAGCAGTGATGCCGGCGCCGAGGGAGAGGATCGAGGCTTCCGGCGGCCGCATCGCTGAACCGTTGGACAGGTGAGTAAATGGCTGGACCTCCGCTTTAACCACTTGCCGACCGCCGCACGACTATTTACGTTGGCAGTCAGCCCCTCACAGGCAAAGCGACGTAGGTCTACGTCACTAGCCTGTAAGGGTTTTGGGAGCGAGCGCGCGCCGCCAGATGCGCGCTCCCGCGTAGTCACGGACCCCCCCGCGCGTGTGGCTGGCGGACTCGATGTCCGCCGGGCACTCGCGATCGTCCGTTACAGCGGGAGAAAGGCAGGCGGCTAATGTAAACAAAGCCGCCTGTCATTCTCCCCTGTGTATGAATGGTGATCAAACGGTTCTACTATGTAGGACCGTTGATCACTGTTCTTACACATCAAGCCACAGCCAATCACAGTTAGAATCACGCCCCTAGGACAGACTTAACCCCTCCCTCTCCAATACAGTTAACTCCTTCACTGCCAGTGTCATTTTTACAGTAACAGTGCATATGTATAGCACTGATTACTGTAGTAATGTCACTGGTAACCCCAAAAGTGTCAAAAATGTCAGTCAAGGGTCCGATCTGTCCGCCGCAATGTCGCAGTCCCGCAAAAAAAATCGCAGATCGCCGCCATTACGCGTTAAAAAAAATAACAATAAAAATGACAAAAATCTTTCCCTTTGTTAGTAAACGCAATAATTTTTGCGCAAACCAATCAAAATACGCTTTTTGCGATTTTTTTTTTTTTAACTAAACATATGGTAAAAAAAAAAAAAAATTTGCCTAAAATGTTAAAAAATTTTGATTTTTTACATTTTTTGGGGGGGAATTTCATATAAAAAAATGTGAAAAATATTGTTATTTTTGCAAAATTGACGCTCTTTATTTGGTTATAGTGCATGATCAAAAAATCCACAGGTGATCAAATACCACCAAAAGAAAGCTCTGTTTGTGGGAAAAAAAGGACGCCAAATTCGTTTAGGTACAGCGTCGCACGACCGCGCAATTGTCCGTTAAATTCACACAGTGCCGAATCGCAAAATAGGCCCTGGTCAGGAAGGGGGTAAAATCTTCCGGGGCTTAAGTGGTTAAGGCACCCTGGTTGAAAAAGATTGTGATAGACCGACACAAAGCGGTCCATAATTGTGAAGTGGAAGGAAAATGATAAGTGGTTTTCAACATTTTTTACAAATAAATATGTGAAAAGTGTGGCGTGCGTTTGTATTCACCCCCCCCCCTTTACTCTGATACCCCCTAACTAAAGTGGAACCAATTGCCTTCAGAGGTCACCTAATTAGTAAAAATAGTCCACCTGTGTGTAATGTAATCTCAGTATAAATACAGCTGTTCTGTGAAGCCCTCAGAGGTTTGTTAGAGAACCTTAGTGAACCAACATCATCATAAAGGCCAAGAAACACACCAGACAGGTCAGGGATAAAGTTGTGGAGAAGTTACGGTACATGTACTGCGGCAGGTCGGCTCTATTGCGCGAAATCACGTACATATACGTCATTATGTGCAATAGCCACTAGGGGGCGGGTGCTGCCGGAGGCACGATCGTATGCTGATTGGAGAGAGGGGGAGTCAATTAGTGGGTCCGGGGGACCTGATGTTCAACAACCACTCGCAATCGTTCCTAAGACAGGCAAAACGGCAGTCTGCCTATGTAAACAAGGCAGATTGTTGTTCTTATAGGGGAGAAGATAGAGATCTTGCGTTCCTGCTAAGCATGAACACAGACATAGTTACATAGTAGTTTAGGTTGAATAAAAACAATAGTCCATCCAGTTCAACATGTGTAGGTGTGTGTCTTGCCCTAGTCAAACCATCCCCCACAGCTAGAAAGCACCCCCCAGGAACACATTTAACCCTTTGATTGCCCCTGATATTAACCCCTTCCCTGTCAGTGTCATTAGAATAGTGACAGTGCATATTTTTAGCACTGATTACTGTAGTAATGTCACTGGTGCCCAAAAAAAGTGTCAAAAATGTAATTTAGTTGTCTTATCTGTCCGCCGCAATGTCGCAGTCCCGCTAAAAATCGCTGATTGCCGCCATTACTAGTAAAAATATAAATAAATAAATAAAAATGGCATAAAAATATCCCATAGTTTGTAGATGTGATAACTTTTGCGCAAACCAATCAATATACAATTATTGGGATTTTTGTTTTTTTACCGAAAACACGTAGCAGAATACAAATTGGCCTAAACTGAGGAAGAAATTTGATTTTTTACATTTTTTTTATTGGATGTTTTATAGCGGAAAGTAGAAAAATATTGTTTTTTTTTTCAGAGTTGTCGCTCTTTTTTTGGTTTAAAGCGCAAAAAATAAAAACTACACAGGTGATCAAATACCACCAAAAGAAATCTCTATTTGTGGGGAAAAAAGGAGATCCATTTTATTGGGTACAGCGTCGCACGACCACGCAACTGTCAGTTAAAATGACGCAGTGCCGTATCACAAAAAATTGCCTGGTCATTAAGGGGGGGTAAAGCCTTCCGGGGCTGAAGTGGTTAAAGCAGGGTTAGGTTATAAAAAAAAAAATCTCCCAAGCCTTGAACATCTCACGGAGCGCTGTTCATCCATCATGGGAAAATGGAAAGAGTATGGCACAACTGCAACCCTACCAAGACATGGCCGTCCACCTAAACTGACCGGCCGGGCAAGGAGAGCATTCATCAGAGAAGCAGCCAAGAGGCCCATGGGAACTCTGGAGGAGCTGCAGAGATCCACAGCTCAGGTGGGAGAATCTGTCCACAGGACAACTATTAGTGGTGCGCTCCACAAATCTGCCCTTTATGGAAGAGTGAGAAGAAGAAAGCCATTGGTGGAAGAAAGCCATAAGAAGTCCTGTTTGCAGTTTGGGAAAAGCCATGTGGAGGACACAGCAAACATGTGGAAGAAGGAGCTCTGCTCAGATGAGACCAACATGGAACTTTTTGGCCTAAAAGCAAAACGCTATGTGTGGGGGAAAACTAACACAGCTCATCACCCTGAACACACCATCAACACTGTGAAACATGGTGGTGGAAGCATCATGGTGTCGGGATGCTTTTCTTCAGCAGGGACAGGGAAGCTGGTCAGAGTTGATGGGAAGATGGATGGAGCCAAATCCAGAAGAAAGCCTGTTAGAGTCTGCAAAAGACTTGAGACAGTGGCGGAGGTTCACCTTCCAGCAGGACAACGACCCGAAACATCCAGCCAGAGCTACAATTGAATGGTTTAAATCAGGGGTAGGAAACCTACAACCCATGGGCTGAAATAATTTGGTCTGGTCCCCTGTGCTGCTGAGTCTGTGTCTCTCAGCTGAGCTGTCAGAACGGAGCCGATGTTTCTTCTATAGTTCCGGCTCCGTCCTGACAGTCTGAGTGAGTCACAGGCGGAGTGATATCAAATGCACTCCGCCTGTGACCAATACAGGAAGCATCTCTATCTTCCTTCAGCGGGGCGCCGTTCCTAACCAGCATTTCTCGCCAGCAGTACCCACAGCACTACCAGCCAACTGGACCAGCCTGAGCCAGCAGTACCCACAGCACTACCATCCAGCAGTACCAGCCTGAGCCAGCAGTACCCACAGCAGTACCAGCCAGCAGTACCCACAGCACAGTACCAGCCAGCAGTACCAGCCTGAGCCAGCAGTAGCAGCCAGCAGTACCTACAGCACAGTACTAGCCACCAGTACCAGCCTGAGCAAGCATTACCCACAGCAGTACCAGCCTGAGCCAGCAGTACCCACAGCAGTACCAGCCTGAGCCAGCAGTACCCACAGCAGTACCAGCCAACAGTACCCACAGCACTACCAGCCAGCAGTACCCACAGCAGTACCAGCCAGCAGTACCCACAGCACAGTACCAGCCAGCAGTACCAGCCTGAGCCAGCAGTACCAGCCAACAGTACCCACAGCAGTACCAGCCAGCAGTACCTACAGCACAGTACCAGCCACCAGTACCAGCCTGGGCAAGCATTACCCACAGCAGTACCAGCCTGAACCAGTAGTACCCACAGCAGTACCAGCCTGAGCCAGCAGTACCCACAGCACTACCAGCCAGCAGTACCAGCCTGAGCCAGCAGTACCCACAGCAGTACCAGCCAGCAGTACCCACAGCACAGTACTAGCCAGCAGTACCAGCCTGAGCCAGCAGTACCAGCCAACAGTACCCACAGCAGTACCAGCCAGCAGTACCTACAGCACAGTACCAGCCACCAGTACCAGCCTGAGCAAGCATTACCCACAGCAGTACCGGCCTGAGCCAGCAGTACTCACAGCAGTACCAGCCAGCAGTAACACCCAGCAGTACCCACAGCAGCACCAGCCAGCAGTACCAGACTGAGCCAGCAGTACCCACAGCAGTACTAGCCAGCAGTACCCACAGCACAGTACCAGCCTTAGCCAGCAGTACCTAAAGCAGTATCAGCCAGCATTTCCCACCAGCAGTACCAGCCAGCAGTAAACACCAGCAGTACCAGCCAGCAGTACCCAGCAGCTGCACCCACCAGCTGTCCCTGCAAGCAGTACTAACCAGCAGTACCCACCAGCTGTACCAGCCAGCAGTACCCACCAACAGTACCCCCCAGCAATACCCACTAGCAGTACCAGCCAGCAGTACCCACCAGTGATACCCACCAGCAGTACCAGCCAGCAGTACCTACCAGCAGTTCTTTTCAAAACTTACCCTTGCAAAGAGTCAACTGCGCTCCAGACTGACCGATGCAAATCTGGAAAACCAGCTGTGAGTAGCAACATCATCAATACCAGCTGACATCACACACCTCACCAAATAGAAGCAGTTGCAGCCATCACATTAGGGATGAGTTAATTAAATGTTTGATCAAATATAACAGGCACATTTTTAAGTTGATAATTTTGTACGGCCCCCGAATTATGTTATAAATATCCAAATGGCCCTCGGCAGAAAAAAGGTTCCCCACCTCTGGTTTAGATCAAAGCATATTCATGGGTAAGAATTGCCCAGTCACAGTCCAGACCTAAATCCCATTGAGAATCTGTGGCAAGACTTGAAAATTGCTGTTCACAGACGCTCTCCATCCAATCTGACAGAGATAAGATATTCTGCATAGAAGAATGGGCAGAAATGTCCTCTCTAGATGTGCAAAGCTGGTAGAGACATCCCCAAAAAGACTTGCATCTGTAATTGCAGGGAAAGGCGGTTCTACAAAGTATTGACTCCAGGGGGGTGAATACAAATGCAGCCACACTTTTCCTTCCACTTCACAATTATGTTCCACTTTGTGTCGGTCTATCACATAAAATCCCAATAAAATACATTTACATTTTGTGTAACTGCAATATCTGTCAGAGCTATATAAATGTATAATAATAATAGTGTGTGACTGTGGGGGGGGGGCGACATTAGAGTGTAAGCTCCTCTAGTACAGGGACTGATGTGACTGTGGGGGAGGGGGGACATTAGAGTGTAAGCTCCTCTGGTATAGAGACTGATGTGATTGGCTCAGTGTTCTCTGTACAGCACTGCGGTATATGTTAGAGCTATATAAATGTATAATAATAATAGTGTGTGACTGTAGGGGGACATTAGAGTGTAAGCTCCTCTGCCACAAAGACTGATGTGACTGTGGGGGGACATTAGAGTGTAAGCTCCTCTGGTACAGAGACTGATGTGACTGTGGGGGGACATTAGAGTGTAAGCTCCTCTGGTACAGGGACTGATGTGACTTTAGGGGGGACATTAGAGTGTAAGCTCCTCTGGTACAGAGACTGATGTGACTGGCTCAGTGATCTCTGTACAGCACTGCGGTATATGTCAGAGCTATATAAATGTATAGAATAGTGTGTGACTGTGGGGGGACATTAGAGTGTAAGCTCCTTTGGTACAGGGACAGATGTGACTGTGGGGGGGGGGGGGGGGGGACATTAGAGTGTAAGCTCCCCTGATACAGAGACTGATGTGACTGGCTCAGTGATCTCTGTACAGCACTGCGGTATATGTCAGAGATATATAAATGTATAATAATAATAGTGTGTGACTGTGGGGGGACATTAGAGTGTAAGCTCCTTTGGTACATAGAACATTATGGGAGGGGACATCAGCAGAGAAGGAGGCACAGGCGGGGGCAGGGAGTGAGTGGGCAGGGCAATCTTCTGTACAGGTGGAGTGGGTGGCACGCACAGTGAGAAGGGGCGGGGACTTCATACATCCTTCCCTGATAGATGGGGAGGAGGAGGGCGGAGACATCCACAGTGAAGCGCTGAGCGGCGGGGGCGGAGAGCGCCCTTTACAGGTGAGAGGGGCGGGAACACAAGGCTCCTTGCGCGGGGATTGGAGGAGGGAGCGGCGGGTGCGCGCGTAGCGAGCCGCCGATTGGAGAGACAAGAGCGCGTAGGACCGGCGTGCGCGCTCTAGAGCTGCCAGCGCAGTGACGTTGCTAGAAGGAGGAAGTGAAGCGTTCTTCCATAATGGCGGAGGTGAGAAGGAAGCCGCGGCTCAGGAGGTGAAGGGAGCGCTCGGTACATCCATCCCCGGCTCGGGTGTGTATGATAGGGGGGCCGGGGTGGGGGGAGGACGTCAGCATCACGTGACTCAGCGTCACCCTGGAGGCCCCAACCAGGTGTGTGTGTATAGAGGGGGCACCTGTAATACCCCTCCCCCAGAAATACCTGTACTACCCGTGAGAGGGGGATGGGGACCTGACAGCTATGACAACCCAGGATGATACATTGTAATATCCCCCCCCATATATAGAATGTTACGTTGTAATATCCCCCCATATATAATATGATACATTGGAATATCCCCCCCCCCCCCCATATATAATGATACGTTGTAATATCCCCCCCCCCATATATATATGATACGTTGTAATATCCCCCCCCCCCATATATATATGATACGTTGTAATATCCCCCCCCCAAATATAATATGATACATTGTAATATCCCCCCCCCCCCATATATATATGATACGTTGTAATATCCCCCCCCCCATATATAATATGATACATTGTAATATCCCCCCCCCCCATATATAATATGATACGTTGTAATATACCCCCCCATATAGAATATATGATACATTGTAATATACCCCCCATATATAATATGATACGTTGTAATATCCCCCCCCATATATAATATGATACATTGTAATATCATCCCCCCCATATAGAATATATGATACATTGTAATATCCCCCCCCCCATATATAATATGATACATTGTAATATCATCCCCCCCATATATAATATGATACGTTGTAATATCCCCCCATATATAGAATATGGTACGTTTTAATATCCCCCCCCCCCCCCCCCCACACACACACACACATACAGGTGCCTCTTATAAAATTAGAATATCATCAAGAAGGTAATTTTTATTTCAGTAATTTCAATGAAAAAAGGTAAACTCCATATATTATATATAGATGGGTTACACACAGAGTGAGAGATTCCAAGCATTTCTGTCTTTTAGCTTTCATGATTCTGGCTTACAGCGAGTGACACCCCAACATTCAGTGTCTCAGACAGTGGCGGCTGGTGCTCAAAATTTTTTGGGGGGGGCGCAAAAAAGAAAAAAGTAATAGGTATTGCTTCGCGGCAAAAAACGTGGTAAAAAAATTACATGACTTTGAGGTCATGGCACAGGCATGGCACAGGTGAGGGTATGGGCATGGCACAGGTGATGGTATAGGCATGGCACAGGTGATGGTATAGGCATGGCACAGGTGATGGCACAGGCATGGCACAGGTGATGGCACAGGCATGGCACAGGTGATGGCACAGGCATGGCACAGGTGATGGTATAGGCATGGCACAGGTGATGGTATAGGCATGGCACAGGTGATGGTATAGGCATGGCACAGGTGATGGTATAGGCATGGCACAGGTGATGGCATAGGCATGGCACAGGTGATGGCATAGGCATGGCACAGGTGATGGCATAGGCATGGCACAGGTGAGGGCACAGGTCGGCTTCAATCACTTACCTTCTGACGGGGGCAGGATTCCCGGGAACCGAGACGAGCAGCGCCTTGGACGTCCTCCTCTTCAGTCTTCTGTCTTCCTGTCCGGGCGGCGGGAAGGAGATCGGGCGGTGACGGTGTGTGACTGATGCACGCACCGGCACCGCCCCCATTGCGAGTCAGCGATGTCCTGGATGATGATTGGTCCAGGCTGGAGACTGGACCAATCACAGCCAGGATATCGCGAAGGTGGGGGTGGCTCAGCGCTTTTTCCTGCGCCCAGGTTACGCCCCCAGAAGGCAGCCAATCGGCGCCTCTTCTGGGTTGTAATAGGATGGGAAGTCTGTCCATGTACAGTATAGGAGGAGAAGTCTGTCCATGTACAGTATAGGATGAGAAGTCTGTCCATGTACAGTATAGGATGGGAAGTCTGTCCATGTACAGTATAGGATGGGAAGTCTGTCCATGTACAGTATAGGATGGGAAGTCTGTCCATGTACAGTATAGGATGGGAAGTCTGTCCATGTACAGTATAGGATGGGAAGTCTGTCCATGTACAGTATAGGATGGGAAGTCTGTCCATGTACAGTATAGGGGGAGAAGTCTGTCCATGTACAGTATAGGGGGAGAAGTCTGTCCATGTACAGTATAGGAGGAGAAGTCTGTCCATGTACAGTATAGGATGGGAAGTCTGTCCATGTACAGTATAGGGGGAGAAGTCTGTCCATGTACAGTATAGGGGGAGAAGTCTGTCCATGTACAGTATAGGAGAAGTCTGTCCATGTACAGTATAGGGGGAGAAGTCTGTCCATGTACAGTATAGGATGAGAAGTCTGTCCATGTACAGTATAGGATGGGAAGTCTGTCCATGTACAGTATAGGATGGGAAGTCTGTCCATGTACAGTATAGGATGGGAAGTCTGTCCATGTACAGTATAGGATGGGAAGTCTGTCCATGTACAGTATAGGGGGAGAAGTCTGTCCATGTACAGTATAGGAGGAGAAGTCTGTCCATGTACAGTATAGGAGGAGAAGTCTGTCCATGTACAGTATAGGAGGAGAAGTCTGTCCATGTACAGTATAGGAGGAGAAGTCTGTCCATGTACAGTATAGGAGGAGAAGTCTGTCCATGTACAGTATAGGAGGAGAAGTCTGTCCATGTACAGTATAGGAGGAGAAGTCTGTCCATGTACAGTATAGGAGGAGAAGTCTGTCCATGTACAGTATAGGAGGAGAAGTCTGTCCATGTACAGTATAGGAGGAGAAGTCTGTCCATGTACAGTATAGGAGGGGAAGTCTGTCCATGTACAGTATAGGAGGGGAAGTCTGTCCATGTACAGTATAGGAGGGGAAGTCTGTCCATGTACAGTATAGGAGGGGAAGTCTGTCCATGTACAGTATAGGAGGAGAAGTCTGTCCATGTACAGTATAGGAGGGGAAGTCTGTCCATGTACAGTATAGGATGAGAAGTCTGTCCATGTACAGTATAGGATGAGAAGTCTGTCCATGTACAGTATAGGAGGAGAAGTCTGTCCATGTACAGTATAGGGGGAGAAGTCTGTCCATGTACAGTATAGGATGGGAAGTCTGTCCATGTACAGTATAGGATGGGAAGTCTGTCCATGTACAGTATAGGATGGGAAGTCTGTCCATGTACAGTATAGGATGGGAAGTCTGTCCATGTACAGTATAGGATGAGAAGTCTGTCCATGTACAGTATAGGATGGGAAGTCTGTCCATGTACAGTATAGGATGAGAAGTCTGTCCATGTACAGTATAGGATGGGAAGTCTGTCCATGTACAGTATAGGATGAGAAGTCTGTCCATGTACAGTATAGGATGGGAAGTCTGTCCATGTACAGTATAGGGGGGAGAAGTCTGTCCATGTACAGTATAGGGGGGAGAAGTCTGTCCATGTACAGTATAGGGGGGAGAAGTCTGTCCATGTACAGTATAGGGGGAGAAGTCTGTCCATGTACAGTATAGGATGGGAAGTCTGTCCATGTACAGTATAGGAGGAGAAGTCTGTCCATGTACAGTATAGGGGGAGAAGTCTGTCCATGTACAGTATAGGAGGAGAAGTCTGTCCATGTACAGTATAGGATGGGAAGTCTGTCCATGTACAGTATAGGAGGAGAAGTCTGTCCATGTACAGTATAGGATGGGAAGTCTGTCCATGTACAGTATAGGATGGGAAGTCTGTCCATGTACAGTATAGGGGGAGAAGTCTGTCCATGTACAGTATAGGATGGGAAGTCTGTCCATGTACAGTATAGGATGGGAAGTCTGTCCATGTACAGTATAGGATGGGAAGTCTGTCCATGTACAGTATAGGATGGGAAGTCTGTCCATGTACAGTATAGGGGGAGAAGTCTGTCCATGTACAGTATAGGGGGAGAAGTCTGTCCATGTACAGTATAGGATGGGAAGTCTGTCCATGTACAGTATAGGATGGGAAGTCTGTCCATGTACAGTATAGGGGGAGAAGTCTGTCCATGTACAGTATAGGATGGGAAGTCTGTCCATGTACAGTATAGGATGGGAAGTCTGTCCATGTACAGTATAGGATGGGAAGTCTGTCCATGTACAGTATAGGAGAAGTCTGTCCATGTACAGTATAGGATGGGAAGTCTGTCCATGTACAGTATAGGGGGGAGAAGTCTGTCCATGTACAGTATAGGATGGGAAGTCTGTCCATGTACAGTATAGGAGGAGAAGTCTGTCCATGTACAGTATAGGGGGAGAAGTCTGTCCATGTACAGTATAGGGGGAGAAGTCTGTCCATGTACAGTATAGGGGGAGAAGTCTGTCCATGTACAGTATAGGAGAAGTCTGTCCATGTACAGTATAGGATGGGAAGTCTGTCCATGTACAGTATAGGAGAAGTCTGTCCATGTACAGTATAGGATGGGAAGTCTGTCCATGTACAGTATAGGAGGGGAAGTCTGTCCATGTACAGTATAGGATGGGAAGTCTGTCCATGTACAGTATAGGGGGAGAAGTCTGTCCATGTACAGTATAGGATGAGAAGTCTGTCCATGTACAGTATAGGGGGAGAAGTCTGTCCATGTACAGTATAGGATGGGAAGTCTGTCCATGTACAGTATAGGGGGAGAAGTCTGTCCATGTACAGTATAGGGGGAGAAGTCTGTCCATGTACAGTATAGGGGGAGAAGTCTGTCCATGTACAGTATAGGGGGGAGAAGTCTGTCCATGTACAGTATAGGAGGAGAAGTCTGTCCATGTACAGTATAGGAGGAGAAGTCTGTCCATGTACAGTATAGGAGAAGTCTGTCCATGTACAGTATAGGGGGAGAAGTCTGTCCATGTACAGTATAGGGGGAGAAGTCTGTCCATGTACAGTATAGGGGGAGAAGTCTGTCCATGTACAGTATAGGGGGAGAAGTCTGTCCATGTACAGTATAGGGGGAGAAGTCTGTCCATGTACAGTATAGGGGGAGAAGTCTGTCCATGTACAGTATAGGATGGGAAGTCTGTCCATGTACAGTATAGGATGGGAAGTCTGTCCATGTACAGTATAGGAGGAGAAGTCTGTCCATGTACAGTATAGGAGGGGAAGTCTGTCCATGTACAGTATAGGAGGAGAAGTCTGTCCATGTACAGTATAGGAGGGGAAGTCTGTCCATGTACAGTATAGGGGGAGAAGTCTGTCCATGTACAGTATAGGGGGAGAAGTCTGTCCATGTACAGTATAGGGGGAGAAGTCTGTCCATGTACAGTATAGGGGGAGAAGTCTGTCCATGTACAGTATAGGATGGGAAGTCTGTCCATGTACAGTATAGGATGGGAAGTCTGTCCATGTACAGTATAGGAGGGGAAGTCTGTCCATGTACAGTATAGGAGGAGAAGTCTGTCCATGTACAGTATAGGAGGAGAAGTCTGTCCATGTACAGTATAGGAGGAGAAGTCTGTCCATGTACAGTATAGGGGGAGAAGTCTGTCCATGTACAGTATAGGGGGAGAAGTCTGTCCATGTACAGTATAGGGGGAGAAGTCTGTCCATGTACAGTATAGGGGGAGAAGTCTGTCCATGTACAGTATAGGGGGAGAAGTCTGTCCATGTACAGTATAGGGGGAGAAGTCTGTCCATGTACAGTATAGGAGGAGAAGTCTGTCCATGTACAGTATAGGATGGGAAGTCTGTCCATGTACAGTATAGGATGGGAAGTCTGTCCATGTACAGTATAGGATGGGAAGTCTGTCCATGTACAGTATAGGATGGGAAGTCTGTCCATGTACAGTATAGGAGGGGAAGTCTGTCCATGTACAGTATAGGAGGGGAAGTCTGTCCATGTACAGTATAGGAGGAGAAGTCTGTCCATGTACAGTATAGGGGGAGAAGTCTGTCCATGTACAGTATAGGGGGAGAAGTCTGTCCATGTACAGTATAGGGGGAGAAGTCTGTCCATGTACAGTATAGGGGGAGAAGTTTGTCCATGTACAGTATAGGATGGGAAGTCTGTCCATGTACAGTATAGGATGGGAAGTCTGTCCATGTACAGTATAGGAGGAGAAGTCTGTCCATGTACAGTATAGGGGGAGAAGTCTGTCCATGTACAGTATAGGGGGAGAAGTCTGTCCATGTACAGTATAGGGGGAGAAGTCTGTCCATGTACAGTATAGGATGGGAAGTCTGTCCATGTACAGTATAGGATGGGAAGTCTGTCCATGTACAGTATAGGATGGGAAGTCTGTCCATGTACAGTATAGGATGGGAAGTCTGTCCATGTACAGTATAGGATGGGAAGTCTGTCCATGTACAGTATAGGAGGGGAAGTCTGTCCATGTACAGTATAGGAGGGGAAGTCTGTCCATGTACAGTATAGGAGGAGAAGTCTGTCCATGTACAGTATAGGGGGAGAAGTCTGTCCATGTACAGTATAGGGGGAGAAGTCTGTCCATGTACAGTATAGGGGGAGAAGTCTGTCCATGTACAGTATAGGGGGAGAAGTTTGTCCATGTACAGTATAGGATGGGAAGTCTGTCCATGTACAGTATAGGATGGGAAGTCTGTCCATGTACAGTATAGGAGGAGAAGTCTGTCCATGTACAGTATAGGGGGAGAAGTCTGTCCATGTACAGTATAGGGGGAGAAGTCTGTCCATGTACAGTATAGGGGGAGAAGTCTGTCCATGTACAGTATAGGATGGGAAGTCTGTCCATGTACAGTATAGGATGGGAAGTCTGTCCATGTACAGTATAGGAGGAGAAGTCTGTCCATGTACAGTATAGGTGGAGAAGTCTGTCCATGTACAGTATAGGGGGAGAAGTCTGTCCATGTACAGTATAGGATGGGAAGTCTGTCCATGTACAGTATAGGATGAGAAGTCTGTCCATGTACAGTATAGGGGGAGAAGTCTGTCCATGTACAGTATAGGGGGAGAAGTCTGTCCATGTACAGTATAGGGGGAGAAGTCTGTCCATGTACAGTATAGGATGAGAAGTCTGTCCATGTACAGTATAGGATGAGAAGTCTGTCCATGTACAGTATAGGATGGGAAGTCTGTCCATGTACAGTATAGGATGCACTCAATACTTGGTCGGGGCTCCTTTTGCATGAATTACTGCATCAATGCGGCGTGGCATGGAGGGGATCAGCCTGTGGCACTGCTGAGGTGTTATGGAAGCCCAGGTTGCTTTGCTTCAGCTCATCTGCATTGTTGGATCTGATGTCTCTCATCTTCTTCTTGACAATACCCCACAGATTCTCTATGGGGTTTAGGTCAGGTGAGTTTGCTGGCCAATCAAGCACAGTGATCCCATGATCACATGACCAGGTATTGGTAGTTTTGGCAGTGTGGGCGGTGCCATGTCCTGCTGGAAAATGAAATCAGCATCTCCATAAAGCCGGTCAGCAGAGGGAAGCATGAAGTGCTCTAGAATTTCCTGCTAGAGGGCGGAGCTGACTTTGGACTTGATAAAACACAGAGGGCCAACACCAGCAGATGACATGGAGCCCCAAATCCACTGACTGATGCTACATTGTAATATACGCTGTACACCCCCCATATATAATATTTGTATACCCCCCATATATATGATACATTGTAATATCCCCCATATATAATATACATTGTAATATACCCCCCATATATAATATACATTGTAATATACCCCCCCCCATATATAATAAACATTGTAATATACCCCCCCATATATAATATACATTGTAATATACCCCCCCATATATAATATACATTGTAATATACCCCCCCATATATAATATACATTGTAATATACCCCCCCATATATAATATACATTGTAATATACCCCCCCCCATATATAATAAACATTGTAATATACCCCCCCATATATAATATACATTGTAATATACCCCCCCATATATAATATACATTGTAATATACCCCCCCATATATAATATACATTGTAATATATCCCCCCCCCATATATAATATACATTGTAATATACCCCCCCCATATATAATATACATTGTAATATATCCCCCCCCCATATATAATATACATTGTAATATACCCCCCCCATATATAATATACATTGTAATATACCCCCCCTATATAATATACATTGTAATATACCCCCCCCCCCATATATAATATACATTGTAATATACCCCCCCTATATATAATATACATTGTAATATACCCCCCCCCATATATAATATACATTGTAATATACCCCCCCTATATATAATATACATTGTAATATACCCCCCCATATATAATATACATTGTAATATACCCCCCCCATATATAATATACATTGTAATATACCCCCCCCATATATAATATACATTGTAATATACCCCCCCCATATATAATATACATTGTAATATACCCCCCATGTATAATATACATTGTAATATACCCCCCCCATATATAATATACATTGTAATATACCCCCCCCATATATAATATACATTGTAATATACCCCCCCCCCCATATATATAATATACATTGTAATATACCCCCCCCCATATATAATATACATTGTAATATACCCCCCCCCCATATATATAATATACATTGTAATATACCCCCCCCCATATATAATATACATTGTAATATATACCCCCCATATATAATATACATTGTAATATACCCCCCCCATATATAATATACATTGTAATATACCCCCCCCATATATAATATACATTGTAATATACCCCCCCATATATAATATACATTGTAATATATCCCCCCCCATATATAATATACATTGTAATATACACCCCCCCATATATAATATACATTGTAATATACACCCCCCCATATATAATATACATTGTAATATACCCCCCCCATATATAATATACATTGTAATATACCCCCCCATATATAATATACATTGTAATATACCCCCCCATATATAATATACATTGTAATATATACCCCCCCATATATAATATACATTGTAATATACCCCCCCATATATAATATACATTGTAATATACCCCCCCCATATATAATATACATTGTAATATACCCCCCCCATATATAATATACATTGTAATATATACCCCCCCCATATATAATATACATTGTAATATACACCCCCCCATATATAATATACATTGTAATATACCCCCCCATATATAATATACATTGTAATATACCCCCCCATATATAATATACATTGTAATATATACCCCCCCATATATAATATACATTGTAATATACCCCCCCCCATATATAATATACATTGTAATATACCCCCCCATATATAATATACATTGTAATATACCCCCCCCATATATAATATACATTGTAATATACCCCCCCATATATAATATACATTGTAATATATACCCCCCCCATATATAATATACATTGTAATATACACCCCCCCATATATAATATACATTGTAATATACCCCCCCATATATAATATACATTGTAATATACCCCCCCATATATAATATACATTGTAATATATACCCCCCCATATATAATATACATTGTAATATACCCCCCCCTATATAATATACATTGTAATATACCCCCCCCCATATATAATATACATTGTAATATACCCCCCCATATATAATATACATTGTAATATACCCCCCCCATATATAATATACATTGTAATATACCCCCCCATATATAATATACATTGTAATATACCCCCCCATATATAATATACATTGTAATATACCCCCCCCCATATATAATATACATTGTAATATACCCCCCCCCATATATAATATACATTGTAATATACCCTGCACTGACGGTCCCTGATTGGCACTGATGACCGGAGCACTGATGACCGGAGCACTGATGACCGGAGCACTGATGACCGGTGCACTGACTCTGTGTAAATGTCCCCTGTCACAGCACAGACTGGTATCGGCTTTCCTCTCCTCTCATGCTGGGACAGTGCTGAAATGCTGATAACCTGCTTTTATTTACATGTGATCAGCTGTGATTGGCCCTCGATCTGTGATCAGCTGTGATTGGCCCTCGATCTGTGATCAGCTGTGTCTGAAGGGGGTGGATGTGTTGGTGCTCCTCCTATGCGATGTAACACATGGCTGAGCCGACTTGTCATACAGCAATATAGTGCACACTATGGGGGATGGTAATGTGAATTGTATGTATAGATATGTTCTCCTCCCAGTATGAGGGATGGAATTGTATGGATATGTACTCCTCCCAGTATGGGGGATGGAATTGTATGGATATGTACTCCTCCCAGTATGAGGGATGGAATTGTATGGATGGATATGTACTCCTCCCAGTATGGGGGATGGAATTGTATGTATGGATATGTACTCCTCCCAGTATGGGGGATGGAATTGTATGTATGGATATGTACTCCTCCCAGTATGAGGGATGGAATTGTATGGATGGATATGTACTCCTCCCAGTATGAGGGATGGAATTGTATGTATGGATATGTACTCCTCCCAGTATGAAGGATGGAATTGTATGTATGGATATGTACTCCTCCCAGTATGGGGGATGGAATTGTATGGATGGATATGTTCTCCTCCCAGTATGGGGGATGGAATTGTATGTAGGGATATGTACTCCTCCCAGTATGAGGGATGGGATTGTATGGATGGATATGTACTCCTCCCAGTATGGGGGATGGAATTGTATGGATGGATATGTACTCCTCCCAGTATGGGGGATGGAATTGTATGGATGGATATGTTCTCCTCCCAGTATGGGGGATGGAATTGTATGTAGGGATATGTACTCCTCCCAGTATGAGGGATGGAATTGTATGGATGGATATGTACTCCTCCCAGTATGAGGGATGGAATTGTATGGATGGATATGTACTCCTCCCAGTATGAGGGATGGAATTGTATGGATGGATATGTACTCCTCCCAGTATGAGGGATGGAATTGTATGGATGGATATGTACTCCTCCCAGTATGGGGGATGGAATTGTATGGATGGATATGTACTCCTCCCAGTATGAGGGATGGAATTGTATGGATGGATATGTACTCCTCCCAGTATGGGGGATGGAATTGTATGGATGGATATGTACTCCTCCCAGTATGGGGGATGGAATTGTATGGATGGATATGTACTCCTCCCAGTATGAGGGATGGGACTGTATGGATGGATATGTACTCCTCCCAGTATGAGGGATGGAATTGTATGGATGGATATGTACTCCTCCCAGTATGAGGGATGGGATGGTATGGATGGATATGTACTCCTCCCAGTATGAGGGATGGAATTGTATGGATGGATATGTACTCCTCCCAGTATGAGGGATGGGACTGTATGGATGGATATGTACTCCTCCCAGTATGAGGGATGGGATGGTATGGATGGATATGTACTCCTCCCAGTATGAGGGATGGAATTGTATGTATGGATATGTACTCCTCCCAGTATGGGGGATGGAATTGTATGTATGGATATGTACTCCTCCCAGTATGGGGGATGGAATTGTATGTATGGATATGTACTCCTCCCAGTATGAGGGATGGAATTGTATGGATGGATATGTACTCCTCCCAGTATGGGGGATGGAATTGTATGGATGGATATGTACTCCTCCCAGTATGAGGGATGGAATTGTATGGATGGATATGTACTCCTCCCAGTATGAGGGATGGAATTGTATGGATGGATATGTACTCCTCCCAGTATGAGGGATGGGATTGTATGTATGGATATGTACTCCTCCCAGTATGAGGGATGGGATGGTATGGATGGATATGTACTCCTCCCAGTATGGGGGATGGAATTGTATGTATGGATATGTACTCCTCCCAGTATGAGGGATGGAATTGTATGTATGGATATGTACTCCTCCCAGTATGAGGGATGGAATTGTATGTATGGATATGTACTCCTCCCAGTATGAGGGATGGAATTGTATGGATGGATATGTACTCCTCCCAGTATGGGGGATGGAATTGTATGGATGGATATGTACTCCTCCCAGTATGAGGGATGGAATTGTATGTATGGATATGTACTCCTCCCAGTATGAGGGATGGAATTGTATGTATGGATATGTACTCCTCCCAGTATGGGGGATGGAATTGTATGTATGGATATGTACTCCTCCCAGTATGAGGGATGGAATTGTATGTATGGATATGTACTCCTCCCAGTATGAGGGATGGAATTGTATGTATGGATATGTACTCCTCCCAGTATGAGGGATGGGATTGTATGTATGGATATGTACTCCTCCCAGTATGAGGGATGGAATTGTATGTATGGATATGTACTCCTCCCAGTATGAGGGATGGGATGGTATATATGGATATGTACTCCTCCCAGTATGAGGGATGGGATTGTATGTATGGATATGTACTCCTCCCAGTATGAGGGATGGAATTGTATGTATGGATATGTACTCCTCCCAGTATGAGGGATGGAATTGTATGTATGGATATGTACTCCTCCCAGTATGGGGGATGGAATTGTATGTATGGATATGTACTCCTCCCAGTATGAGGGATGGAATTGTATGTATGGATATGTACTCCTCCCAGTATGGGGGATGGAATTGTATGTATGGATATGTACTCCTCCCAGTATGGGGGATGGAATTGTATGGATGGATATGTACTCCTCCCAGTATGGGGGATGGAATTGTATGGATGGATATGTACTCCTCCCAGTATGGGGGATGGAATTGTATGGATGGATATGTACTCCTCCCAGTATGAGGGATGGAATTGTATGGATGGATATGTACTCCTCCCAGTATGAGGAATAGAATTGTATGTATGGATATGTACTCCTCCCAGTATGGGGGATGGAATTGTATGGATGGATATGTACTCCTCCCAGTATGAGGAATAGAATTGTATGTATGGATATGTACTCCTCCCAGTATGAGGGATGGAATCGTATGTCATTTGCTGGGCAGTGGCAATGCAGGTGCCGAATGACTATGACCTTCCATCATTCGCAGGGGGAATGTAAATGTAAACAAAGGCACCAGCAGGGGCATCCATGGATGTTCACCACAGTGCCCAGGGGAAAGTCAACATAAACAAAGGCACCGTCACATATAGACTTCACCACGTTCTGGGAATGGACTTTACTACAGGGCCCAGGGGAATGTAAATGTAAACAAAGGCACCAACAGTGGCACATGTAAACTTCTCCACATTCTGGTAATGGATTTCACCACAGGGCCCAGGGGAATGTAAATGTAAACAAAGGCACCAGTGCTGGTACATGTAGACCACCACAGGGCCTAGGGGAAAGTAAATGTAAACACAGGCATCAGCAGGGGCATAGACTTCTCTACATTCTGGGAATGGACTTCACCACAATGCCCAGGGCAATGTCAACATAAAGGCCCCAGCATTGGCACACAGAGATTTCACCACAGGACCCAGGGGAATGTAAACAAAAGCACCCGCGCTGACACATATAGACTTCACCACATGGCACAGGGGAATGTAAATGTAAACAAAGGCACCAGCAGTGGCACATGTAAACTTCTCCACATTCTGGGAATAGATTTCACCACAGGGCCCAGGGGATTGTAAATGTAAACAAAGGCATCAACAGGGGCATAGACTTCTCCACCTTCTGGGAATGGACTTCACCACAGTGCCCAGGGTAATGTCAACATAAACAAAGGCACCGGAACATATAGATTTATCCACATTCTGTATGTAAACAAAGGCAGTGGCATAGACTTCTCCACATTTTGGGAATGGACTTCACAGTGCCCAGGGCAATGTCAACATAAAGGCCCCAGCATCGGCCCACACAGATTTCACCACAGGGCCCAGAGGAATGTAAACCACAGGGCCCAGAGGAATGTAAACAAAGGCACCAGCGCATGTCGACTTCACCACAGGGCCAAGGGGAATGTAAATGTAAACAAAGGCACCAGCAGTGGCATAGACTTCTCCACATTCTGGGAATGGACTTCACCACTGTGCACAGGGGAATGTAAATGCAAACAAAGGCATCAGCAGTGGCACATGTGAACTTCTCCACATTCTGGGAATGGATTTCACCCCAGGGCAATGTAAACAAAAGGCACCAGTGCTGGTACATATAGACCACCACAGGGCCCAGGGGAATGTAAATGTGAACAAAGGCACCGGCAGTGGCATAGACTTCTCCACATTCTGGGAATGGACTTCACCACAGGGCCTAGGGGAATGTAAATAAAGGCAGTGGCATAGACTTCTCCACATTCTTGGAATGGACTTCACCACCGTGCACAGGGGAATGTAAATGCAAACAAAGGCATCAGCAGTGGCACATGTGAACTTCTCCACATTCTGGGAATGGATTTCACCACAGGGCCCAGGGCAATGTAAACAAAAGGCACCAGCGCTGGCACATATAGACTTCACCACATGGCCCAGGGGAATGTAAATGTGAACAAAGGCACCGGCAGTGGCATAGACTTCTCCACATTCTGGGAATGGACTTCACCACAGGGCCTAGGGGAATGTAAATAAAGGCAGTGGCATAGACTTCTCCACATTTGGGAATGGACTTCACAGTGCCCGGGGCAATATCAACATAAAGGCCCCAGCACCGGCACACACAGCTTTCACCACAGGGCCCAGGGGAATGTAAATGTAAACAAAGGCACTAGCGCATGTAGACTTCACCACAGGGCCCAGGGGAATGTAAATGTAAACAAAGGCACCAGCGCATGTAGACTTCACCACAGGGCCCAGGGGAATGTAAATGTAAACAAAGGCACCAGCAGTGGGCATATATAGACTTCACCACTTTCTGGGAATGGACTTTACTACAGGGCCCAGGGGAATGTAAATGTAAACAAAGGCACCAGCAGTGGGCATATATAGACTTCACCACTTTCTGGGAATGGACTTTACTACAGTGCCCAGGGGAATGTAAATGTAAACAAAGACACCAGCAGTGGCACATGTAAACTTCTCCACATTGTGGGAATGGACTTCACCACAGTGCCCAGGGAAATGTCAACATAAACAAAGGCCCCAGCATCGGCACATATAGATTTCACTTCACCATAGGGCCCAGAGGAATGTAAATGTAAACAAAGGCACCGGCACATATAGAATTCACCACATTCTTAGGATGGACTTTACCCAGGGATCAGTTGTAATGTAAACAAAGGCAGCAGTTATGGACTCCACCACAGGGCCAGGGGGAAAGTAAACCTAAACTAAGGCAGCAGCAATGGCATGTGCTGAACTCCACCACGGTTACTGGGGGGAAATGTAAATGTACACAAAGACAGCAGCAGTGACACATATGGACCCCACCACACTTTAGGGCAAGGGTCTTCAAACTATGGTCCTCCAGCTGTTCAGGAATTACAATCCCCATCATGCCTAGTCATGTCTGTGAATGTCAGAGTTTTACAATGCCTCATGGGATGTGTAGTTCCGCAATAGCTGGAGGGCCGTAGTTTGAGGATCCCTGCTCTAGTGATTGGCTCCACCAAAGGGCCACGGAGAATGTAAATGGGGGGGGGGGGGTGAGCAGTGCATATGAACACAAGCAACCCCCTTCCTTTCCCCAGCAAATCTACAACTTAACGTTTCCATGCGTGCCCATCTCCATAACACTCGGTCGGTAGGGAGGTGTTCTGCAGACAGGGCTGACAACACTGCTCGGGATCTCAGTGCAGCAGAGGCAGTGTTGTCAGTTCACTACAGGAATGATCTGTACTTGTAGCATTTTGTAAAGAGAAATAAACATGCGGAAATGTATATGTATTGCAGAGATTTTCTTTTTTTTGGATTTTGCCCAGACAGTAGGCAGGATATTTATTTCGGGGGAACCCGGCACTGTGTGTAATGGATTTGCTCTGCAGGTGGATGTGTATATTGAATGGCTTGTAGAGGCCTCATCCATCCCCTGTGATGTCTGAGCGATCCAGCAGCCTTACCCGGGAAAAGTTCTGTTCCTCACCTCTACATCATTGTGATTGATAACACATTTACATAGCGCGCCGCCATGCATCCTGCCAATTAGCAGAAAAGCGATATATTTTCTGCCACCACCTGAACTGCATCCTAAAGATGGATTACAGAACTTGTCAGGAGAGACGGGAGGGGGAGATCTGCTTTTGCTGACCTCTTGAAATTCCAAGATTGCCCGGCTGTTCTGAGCCACCGGCTTCAAGTATTAAGAGCCTATGGTCCAAAACAAGTTTACCCCTTCCCGTCCAGCCTTGGCATTTAAATTGGTCTTCACCGTTGTCGCACGAGGAGCCCATCCTACAGGCTCCCAATCAAGACCGGAGACCAAGAGCTCCATCACTGTGCTGAGAGCACAAAAATATTAGCCGGTCAACGAGGCATGGCGCATATATTCGTTATGCGGGTGGGGAGAGGTTAACAACGACTTGGCATTGGAGATATATTATGTTTTGTGCAGTAATGGGTCAGTGTAACACTGCCAGATATGTATTGCCTGTCACAGGGATCACTCCCCCCTGTGTTCATTTGCTTTCCTCTCCGGAAGGACGGCTCCTTCTTCAACCACTTGCAGAGCAGCCACCAAAGATATACGGCGGCAGGTTCCCGCGAATTGCCATACCTGTACGGCAGTTTGCGGATACGATCCTGGGGGGGCTTGCGGGCACCCCCATTCTCCAGCAGGGAAGCTGATTTGCTGGGCTGGTGGCTGCGATTGCCACCGGGCATGCGCGATCCCTCCCCATGGAGAGATAACAGCGGTCTACTGTTGTAAACACAGCAGACTGTTGTTCTCTCTGGAATGAACACAGAGCGCCTGTGATCCTCCTATTTAGGAACACAGGTGTCTGTGCTGATTCCATAAGCCCATCCCACCCACAGTTAGAAAACACCCCCTAGGCTCACACTTAACCATTTTATCACCCCTAGGTCAACCCCTTCCCTGCCAGTGTCATTATTACAGTAACGCTGCATATTTTTAGCACTGATTACTGTAGTAATGTCACTGGTACCCCAGATAAGTGTCAAAAATGTCAGTTAGGGGTCCGATCTGTCCGCCGCAATGTCGCAGTCCCACTAAAAATCTCCGATCGCCGCCATTACTAGTAAAAAATAAATAAAATAAAAATGACAAATCTTTCCCTTAGTTTGTAGATGCGATTTAACCTTTGCGCAAACCAATCAAATTACGTTTATTGGGATTTTTTTTTTACCAAAATCATGTAGCAGAATAAAAATTGGCCTAAAATTATGAATACATTTGACCATCCCTGGTCTCCGTTTTTCTGCTGCTCTTGCACTTTTTTTGCATCCATGGTGGATCTGCGGAGTGCTCTTTAAAAAAATGTATATATTTTTTTTTTCCTTTTAAAAACAATTAACGGCCTATGCCCTCCCAGTCCTCGGACTCAGAGCCTGAATGGTTGCCACGGACGATGTCCATCCTGTGGGGTCCATGTCCTCCGCTTATGAGGAGTAGGGGGCAGGAGAATCTTCCTCCTCGGTAGCACGGGGACGCGCTGCCATAAGCTATCCTCAGTAGCGCCATTACGGAAACTCTTCATCTTGACGATGAGTCCCCAGTCAAGTGCAAGGGCTGCTTTCTGGTTCCGAAGTGCCCGGACGTTGGGTCAGGTTTCCCTGGCCTGTGAATTTTCGCAAACTTGTGCATGACCGGTGACATCGCATTACACATATGCTGGTGGTGCCTGAGCGTCTTTTCCCACCGCTATCCCTTTTTAGGAGGCTGTGATCAGACTTTGGATGGTGTCCCCTTGCGTGGACCACACTGTCTCTGGGCTGACTAAATCCACCTCTATGCCAGTTCACAGATCTGGCTGGTAGGCGCATTGAGGCGCTTTCCTGTTTACACCTGGCTGTGTTTGCCGCGTTGCTGGCCTCTCAGGCTCTCACGGCATGGTCCAAGGTGCTTCGGTGCACCCTGGTGGCAGTCGACCTATCCGACTGCCCTTGACTTGATGGTTTGGGTTACCCGAAAGGGGATGTACCTGTGTGATGGGGCCTTGGGCGAGGCTCGTTGGTCGCTCGGGGTCGCGATTCACTGCCTTTTTTTTTGGCACAAAAGCTGGTCGGCTGACCACGCTTCCAGACAGACGGTGTCTGATGTTCCTTGTTGGTGAGTCGTCCTTTTGGGAACACTCGGGCAGTTGATTACGGGGTTAATGGGGGTCAGAGTACTCAGTTGCCCAGGTCGCTAGGGGTAGGTCCTCCCGCGCTAGGCGGGGGCCTTTCTTGATAGCTCATCGTGGGTTCTTTCGTGCCTTAGGGGCGCAGCACAAGGGATTCAAGCCCTCCGGTGGTCACAAGAAGTTGTGGTCGGGTGAGACAAAGGCCTGTCGGTCTGGCTCGGCGGCCCGGTCCACCTCTTCCTGCAGGGACGCCCTCACCTGTCTTAGGGGTGGGGGGACATCTGTGTTGCTTTCAGATTCCCTGGTTGTCCAGTATTCAGGACAGGGGGTTCACGAGTTGCTTCTTGTTCAGGGTACAAGATCAGTTTTTCGATCTCGCCACATGGACAGGTTCTTCCTGTCGACTCTCCAGCTGCCTCCTGCTTTTCTCAGGGGTCTCATGGGGGCGGTGCATGTTCTGCTTGCCCAAGGAGTCTTTGTGCCCGTGTCTTCATGGAACAGGTTTTGTGGTTTGTATTTCTTCCATCCTGTTCACTGTGCCCAGAACAGGGGGCACAGTGCGTCTGCTTCGGGGCTTGCAGTCTCTGAACCGTTTTTTGCGGGTGCTGGAGTTCTGGATGGAATCCCTCAAAGCCGGTCGTGGCGTCATTGGGTCCAGGGGACTTCCTGGCCTCCCATCGCCTTGCTGGATGAGTGTCTACCCATCCCTATCTACGAGGGTTCTTAGAGATGTCTGCTTCGCGGTGGCAGGGGAGCTGGCCAGTTTTGTGGCGCTACCCTTCGGTTTTGCTTCGGCTCCCAGGTTATTCACCAAGATTTTGGCTCCAGTGCGGGCCTTACTGCGTTTAAAGGAGATTGCATACTCGTTTATCTGGCCGACCTCCTATTCAGGTCGAGCTTGTGTGCGTCTTTGTAGAGTTTTCTGACCATGCCGGTTTCAGACACTCTGGGTGGAATGTCCATTTTCATTGGTCGGCACTGACTCCTTCAGGTCGTCTTCATTACCTGGGGATGGTCCTGGACTCGGCTCAGGCGCAAGTTTTTTTTTTTTTTTTTTTCTCTTCTGTGGGCTAACCCCGGCTCCTGAGGGACGAGATCAGATCCCTCAGGGACGACGATTCCCTCCTCCCTTGCGGACCTATGTGCGGTCTCTGGGTCTGATGGTTTTGGCTTTCGCAGCCGTCCAGGTGGCCAGGTGAGGCAGGACGCCTCAGTCATTGGACAAGTAGTTTCGCTGTACCACCCAGTGTTAATTTTGGCAGCAAATTTCAATTTAGTTTTAGTCTTAGTCTTAGGACTAAAATGGCATTTTAGTTTTAGTCCCATTTTAGTCTTCTGCAAGTGTAGTCGACTAAAACGTCCTACATTTTAGTCGACTAAAACGTCCTACATTTTAGTCGACTAAAACGTCCTACATTTTAGTCGACTAAAACGTCCTACATTTTAGTCGACTAAAACGTCCTACATTTTAGTCGACTAAAACGTCCTACATTTTAGTCGACTAAAACGTCCTACATTTTAGTCGACTAAAACGTCCTACATTTTAGTCGACTAAAACGTCCTACATTTTAGTCGACTAAAACGTCCTACATTTTAGTCGACTAAAACGTCCTACATTTTAGTCGACTAAAACGTCCTACATTTTAGTCGACTAAAACGTCCTACATTTTAGTCGACTAAAACGTCCTACATTTTAGTCGACTAAAACGTCCTACATTTTAGTCGACTAAAACGTCCTACATTTTAGTCGACTAAAACGTCCTACATTTTAGTCGACTAAAACGTCCTACATTTTAGTCGACTAAAACGTCCTACATTTTAGTCGACTAAAACGTCCTACATTTTAGTCGACTAAAACGTCCTACATTTTAGTCATCTATAATGGAATGGGTGTAGTTCAATTGTAATTTGTAATGCATTATTTAAGCTTTTCTCTACAATTTCCAAACTCATTATATACTACTGCTGGTCCTGGAGTGAAAAATCTAATATGATATTATTTATGGTATTAAGCTTTGAGCATGCACCAGTGTTAATTTTGGCAGCAAATTTCAATTTAGTTTTAGTTATAGTCTTTTGACTAAAATGCCATTTTAGTTTTAGTTATATTTTAGTCATCTGAATTGTTTTAGTTTTAGTCGTATTTTAGCCGACTAAAATTGTATTAACTTAGTCGACGAAAACGTTTTAGTCGACAAAATTAACACTGGTACCACCGGCTGCGGTTGGATCCTTTGTGGTGGCTCCGGTCGCCGACCCTGACACAGGGCCAGTTTTTTCGGCCTCTGTTGTGGACGGTGTACACCATGGATGCCAGCCTGTCTGGCTGGGGAGAAGTCCTGGGCACGCCTTGTGCCCAGGGGTTGTGTTCGGAGGTGGGGGCCTCTTTGCTGTTACACATCTTGGAGCTCCATGCGATCAAGCTTTGTCTGTTTCCGTTGGTTATCCCAACTTCAGGGGTGTCCAGTTCCAGGACGGACGACGCCACGGATGTGGTTTGTATCAATCACCACGGGGGCACCAAGAGTGCCTGGGCGGCCGAGGAAGTGGCCGTGCTCCTGTCTTGGGCCGAATTGCGCTTTCGCCTGTTCCCATTCCGGGTGTGGAAAATTGGCAGGCGGACTGTCTGAGTCGCCTGACCTTGGACCGTGTTTCGCCTCCTGTGTGCCCGGTGGGTGACTCCGGACGTGGATCTGTTCATGCCCGTCTCGACAATGGGGTTGGTAAGTTCGTGGGCGGACATCGCGATCCTCTGGCGGACGCCACGGATGCATTAGGGGTGCCTTTGGCACCGGTATTTGGCTGTTGTATGCCTTCCCTCTGGTTCGACTGTTGTCCAGGTTCCTCCGCAGGTTGGCATTGGAACGGATGTCGGCTGGCCACGTCGATCCTGGTACACGGCCATCGTTCAGATGGCCGACGGGCCTCCCTGGCGGCTTCCGCTGGGGGACGATTTTCTGTCTCAAGGGCAGATCTTCCTTCCTGCTTTGCAGTCTCTGGCTTTCACGGCGTGGCTGTTGGAAGCCAGGTCTTGAGGGGTAGGGGTCTTTCACAGGCGGTCATCCCTACATTATTGAAGGCTCGTAAAGCTACCTTGAGGAAGATTTCTCATCGCACCTGGAAAGTGTATATGCCTGGTGCGGATCGCATGCGTTCCATTCTCGTGGCAAAAGTTTTTGGCCTTCCTGCATAAAGTAGTGAATCAGCGTTTGGTGCTGAAAGAGATCAAGGGTCAGTTGTTGGCTTTGGCCATCTTTTTCCACGTCCCTTGGAATCATATTCTTTGCTTCGCACTTTCCTCATAAGGGTGCGGCGCCTGGCTCCTCCGAGGAAGGCTCCCTTGCCTCCCCGGGGCCTGAATTGGGTGTTGTCTGTTACAACTACCTCTTTGAGAACATCAGTTTTTTCTCTGCCTGTGTTGTCCCAGACAGTTGCCTTTCTGGTGGCTATCATGTCTGCTCGCAGAGGGTCTGAATTGGTGGCTTTGTCTTGCCGTTCTCCTTATCTGGTGTTTCATAGGGATGAAGTGGTTCTGCGACCCACTCAAGTCTTTTATTCCCAAGGTGGTTTCTTTGTTCCACCTCCATGAGGATATTGTGCTGCCTTCCAGGAGATGGCTTTGCATTCCTTTGGATGTGGTCCGGGCGGTCAGGGTTTTCCTGGCTGCGGCATCTGTTCGGCAGTCTGATTCCCTGTTTGTTCCCTTTTTTTTTTTTTTTTTCGGTCTCTTCCTTGGGGTGTTTTTTCGTTACCTTTTTCAGTTGGTTGCGTCTTCCCACCCCTCACACCTGCACTGCTTTGGGACGTCCCAATAGTGAAGGCTTGTATGGATTGGCGGCGACTGTCTGAGGATGTAAGAGAGAATTTTTGTAAGAACCTACCATAAAATTCTTTTCTCTGAGTCCTCTGACAGTCGCCGCCCCTGCCCCCCGACCCTCTGTTTTTTGGATCTGGGGGTTATTTATTTCTGGTACAAACTGAGGACCAGTTGTGACTGGATCAGGGATAATTGCTGGGACGGCCCTTTAGAGGTGTGTCTATCTGCCTAGCTTACTCCTGCAGAGGCCGCCATTACCCAATAGTGAAGGCTTATATGGATCGGCGGTGACTGTCAGAGGACTAAGAGAACGAAAAAAAATTACATTTTGAAAAAACAAAAAATATTTGTTACTTTCTGCTATAAAACACATCCAATAAAAAATGTAAAATTAATAATTGAGTAAAAAAAAAAATCCCACCAAGCATATATTTATTGGTTTGCGCAAATGTTATAGTACCTACAAACTATGTGTGTGTGTATACATACATATATGTGTGTGTATGTATGTATGTGTATGTGTATATATATATATATATATATATATATATTAGTACAGACCAAAAGTTTGGACACACCTTCTCATTCAAAGAGTTTTCTTTATTTTCATGACTATGAAAATTGTAGAGTCACACTTCAAGAGGTAGTCACCTGAAATGGTCTTCCAACAGTCTTGAAGGAGTTCCCAGAGATGCTCAGCACTTGTTGGCCCTTTTTGCCTTCACTCTGCGGTCCAGCTCACCCCAAACCATCTTGATTGGGTTCAGGTCCGGTGACTGTGGAGGCCAGGTCATCTGGCGCAGCACCCCCCATCACTCTCCTTCTTGGTCAAATAGCCCTTACACAGCCTGGAGGTGTGTTTGGGGTCATTGTCCTCTTGAAAAATAAATGATGGTCCAACTAAACGCAAACCGGATGGAATAGCATGCCGCTGCAAGATGCTGTGGTAGCCATGCTGGTTCAGTATGCCTTCAATTTTGAATAAATCCCCAACAGTGTCACCAGCAAAGCACC
>NC_138778.1:226187660-226202660 GCF_965119305.1 Pelophylax lessonae | reverse complement strand
TTTTTTGATCACAGGCGCTCTGTATTGATTCCTGAGAGAACAATGGTCTGCCATGTTTACAACAGCAGGCCGTCCTTCTCTCTTCACGGGGAGCGATTGCGGGTGCTGTGATTTACCGCTGGACCTGCAGATCCGCTTCCCCTTGTGGCAAATGGGTGCATCGTTTCACAGGACAGAGCCGACCTGCCGCAGTATGTGTACTGCTGGCGATCAGGAGGTGATTATTCTGGAGTTCCATCCGGTAGCTGGTGGGAGGAGAGAGCAGAGGGGAGGAGAGAGCAGAGGGATGAGCTCATCGGTCTTCTGCTTCTCCTATGTGGTCTACATCGGGCTGGGGAGGGATTCTGCAGCAGAGAAACCTCAGGTCTCTCCTCTCCTGTAAGACAGGGCGGTACTATGTGGCAGAGCTGTGTACATCTCAAACCTGGATGTACACAAGTAGCCAGGGTAACCCCCCTAGTGCATTAGAGAGTGATAGTTGCAGCAAGACAATCCTGTAGCGATTTGCTTTGCAATGCATTTGTATCCTTCTTGTGAGGATGATGCAAGCAATAGACTGAGACGCTCCTTGTAATGAGTCTTATTGGTGAGAGAAGAGAGAGGGATACAGATTCTCACTCTGCTTCTCATCATTTTATACAATATTGAATGTGACTTCCTGTATCTGTTCTGACTGGGCCGGTGGGGAATTTCGGAGATGTAGAAAACCCCCTGGGTTTATTCACACAATAAATAGAAGCAGGAAACCATTGCTCAGAAGGGTAATATTTGAGGTGTGATATCATAGCGATGGAAATACTATAGAGAGATCGCTCTTTGTTTTCACTATGACTCCATCTAAACTCACTGTGACCGATCGTTCTTTATATCTGAAACCAATACTTCTACCGCTGCTGCCTGTGCTTTAAGAGTGCCGGAAAGTCTGACTGGCTATATGATTGGACAGCAGTGGATTAAGGCTGGCATGATATCCTGTTAGGCTAATTTAGTGGTCTCCAAACTGTGGCCCCAGGGCCGGATATGGATCGTTGCTTGCCTTTTATCAGGCTCCTAGGACACTATTCCTTCAAGGCACGATTCCTCCCACTCAAAGGGGCTCAGTTCCTTCTACGCCGCCAGCGTTGTGCCCCCGGCGCCTTCTACGCCGCCAGCGTTGTGCCCCCGGCGCCTTCTACGCCGCCAGCGTTGGGCCCCGGCGCCTTCTACGCCGCCAGCGTTGGGCCCCGGCGCCTTCTACGCCGCCAGCGTTGTGCCCCGGGGCCTTCTACGCCGCCAGCGTTGTGCCCCGGGGCCTTCTACGCCGCCAGCGTTGTGCCCCGGGGCCTTCTACGCCGCCAGCGTTGTGCCCCGGCACCTTCTACGCCGCCAGCGTTGTGCTCGGCGCCTTCTACGCCGCCAGCGTTGTGCCCCGGCGCCTTCTACGCCGCCAGCGTTGTGCCCCCGCTCCTTCTACGCCGCCAGCGTTGGGCCCCGGCGCCTTCTACGCCGACAGCGTTGTGCCCCCGCTCCTTCTACGCCGACAGCGTTGTGCCCCCGCTCCTTCTACGCCTCCAGCGTTGTGCCCCCGGCGCCTTCTACGCCTCCAGCGTTGTGCCCCCGGCGCCTTCTACGCCTCCAGCGTTGTGCCCCCGGCGCCTTCTACGCCTCCAGCGTTGTGCCCCCGGCGCCTTCTACGCCTCCAGCGTTGTGCCCCCGGCGCCTTCTACGCCTCCAGCGTTGTGCCCCCGGCGCCTTCTACGCCTCCAGCGTTGTGCCCCCGGCGCCTTCTACGCCTCCAGCGTTGTGCCCCCGGCGCCTTCTACGCCTCCAGCGTTGTGCCCCGGCGCCTTCTACGCCTCCAGCGTTGTGCCCCCGGCGCCTTCTACGCCTCCAGCGTTGTGCCCCCGGCGCCTTCTACGCCTCCAGCGTTGTGCCCCCGGCGCCTTCTACGCCTCCAGCGGTGCGTCCCCGCTCCTTCTAAGCCGCCAGCGGTGCGTCCCCGCTCCTTCTAAGCCGCCAGCGGTGCGTCCCCGCTCCTTCTAAGCCGCCAGCGGTGCGCCCCCGCTCCTTCTACGCCGCCAGCGGTGCGCCCCCGCTCCTTCTACGCCGCCAGCGGTGCGCCCCCGCTCCTTCTACGCCGCCAGCGGTGCGCCCCCGCTCCTTCTACATTTAGGTTTAGGAACACAGAATTTTTATGGAGGGCCGGATCTAACCAAGAGGGGGCGGTGACTAGACCAGTCCCCCTGTACAAGGAAAGGGTGCAGAGCTGTGGGAGGGGACCGGCAGGCTCCACCCACTACAGACTCCCTGCATAAAACTACAAGAGGGGCGGAGACTAGACCAGTCACCCTGTACAAGGAAAGAGCAGCAGTGAGCGGTCTTTATTACAGGAATTCTCACACTGGATTACTGCACAGATCTGGAAGAAATACACAAAGATCACCGAGATTCAAGGAGGAATACACAGGATGAATGGATTTGGACAATACTTAATGATCCCCAGGGTCCAGCTTCAGAGCTATGGGACTTCTAAGAACTCCTTCACCAGCTGAGCTGCTCTCAGCATTTAGCAGGAGTGTTGCTGAAAACGGTTATATCCGTATCCATGCCGATACCAAGTACTCGGCCAAATGCTCCTGATACCGAAAACCGATATTTAGTGGTGCGGTTTGCGGCCATATAAAATGAATAGGCACTAATTGCACTGCAAGGAATGGCATGCGATCTTTTCCCCCACCGCGCACGCGCGCATAAAAAGGGATTAAAGCGCCATCTAGTGGGCCATTCATAAAATTCTGCGTGTTGTACAATTTTTAGAGGGTTGGATCTAACCTGTCTGATCTGGGGGTGCAAAGAATCCACACATTTTCCTTTTTATCCTTGTGGCTATGTGCGTCGTGGTTGGCCTGGGCTTCAGCGCCTCATTATAGGGCCCATCCTGCTGATGCCACCAGTCCTGGTGGTGGTCAAGACCAAAATCTAATGGGCACAAACCACCCCAGCAACCCCCAGATTCCTTCCTGTACAGGAGACTTCCTGTAATAAAGACCAATCACTGCTGCTCTCTCTCCTTGTACAGTGTGGATGGTCTAGTCTCCGCTGCCTCCTGTAGTTTTCTGCAGGCCGACTGTAGTGGGTGGAGCCTGCTGGGTCCCTCACTCAGCTGTGCGCTCTCGCTCTCTCTCGGGCTATGCTTGTCTCCGCCCTCCTTGTATTTTTTTTTTTTTGCTGGCAGCCTGTAGTGGGTGGGGCTTGCTAAGTTCCTTTTTTTTTTTTTTTTTTTTTTTTCTCCCCATGAAAGTGGAGTTACACTTTAACCACTTGCCGACCAGCCGCCGTAGTTTTACTGCGGCAGGTCGGCTCTGTCCCACAAAACTACATAACCTGTGTGTCGCTTCGTGGGACCGCTAGGTGGGGGCGTGGCCATTCGCCACAGGGGAAGCGGGTCCAGCGGCTGTACATGGCGCTGGGCACCCGCGATCGCGCCCCATGGAGACAGAACGACGGTCTGCTGTTGTAAACATGGCAGACGGCTGTTCTGTCAGTAATAAACACAGGGATCCTCCTATTTAGGAACACAGGTCTCTGTGTTTATGCAGCCAGCCCATCCCCCCCCCCCCACAGTTAGAAAGCACCCCTTAGGGACACATTTAACCCTTTGATCGCCCCTGGGTTAACCCCTTCCCTGCCAGTGTCAGTACCGTAACAGTGCATATTTTTAGCACTGATTACTGTAGTAATGTCACTGGTACCCCCAAAAATGTCAGTTAGGGGTCCGATCTGTTAGCAGCAATATCGCAGTCCCGCTAAAAATCGCAGATCGCCGCCATTACTAGTAAAAAAAAAAAAAAAAATTGCATAAATCTTTCCCCTAGTTTGCAGATGTGATAACTTTTGCACAAACCAATCAATATTCGCTTATTGGGATTTCTTTTTACCAAAAATATGTAGCAGAATACAAATTGGCCTAAAATTATGAAAAAAATTCGATTTTTTTCTTTTATTTTTTTATTGGGAATAGCAGAATGTAAAAAAAAATTTTTTTTTTTTTTTTTTTTTTTTTTCAGAATTGTCACTCTTCTGTTTATAGCGCAAAAAAGAAAAATCGCACAGATGATCAAATACCGCCAAAAGAAAGCTCTGTTTTTGGGTGAAAAAAGGGCATCAGTTTTATTTGGGTACAGCGTTGCCCGACCACGCAGTTGTCAGTTAAAGTTGCACAGTGCCGAATCGCAAAATATGGCCTGGTCATTCGGGGGGGGGGGCAAATCCTTCCGGTCCAGAAGTGGTTAAGGTGAAAAACCTTAAGGCCAGGTCACATTACTGCGAGTGCGGAGATCGCATGTAATTCGGAGCGCACTGCTCCTTCATTACATGCGATCGGAGGTGCGGATGCGAATTCAGCCACACACTTTGTATGGCTGAATTCGCATTGTATCCGCACCAAACACGCACATGACCCTTTTTTCCAGCCGCATCAGGATCGGATCGCACAGTGGTTCACACTTGTGCGATCCGATCCTGTGCGAACGGTCGGATTGCACTGCCATCTGCGATCAAACTGGGGGTGTCGTTAACATTTTTTTGACACCCCCTGCGTATCGCATATGTGTAATGTTCTGGTACCTTTGGTACCCTAATTCCACTTTTCCTAAGTGTATGCGCCCCACCATTCTCTTTTGGTAAGGTGCGCATACACCTTTAAGACCGATGCTGTCATCACTGAGCGCCGCTGGAGCGGCTATTTCAACCTCCGGCGGTCTCACTCACATGTTCGTTCAACGCCGCATAATCTGCCTTGAAGCTCTCATGCTTGCAAGCATACCTCGCTATCGGAACCACGCTGCTGATCCCTGTATCCCGTTACCGGATCATCCGCTCTTGCCGAACCTCTCCTCTACTACATTGCTACTAGTGATAAGTACCCCACAGGGGAAACCTCTATAACCTTCATACTAAAGCTTACACTATCTAGCTCTGCATACTAAGGACTATTACTACATCTGCACTAAGATTGCTAGCTCTTGAGCCTAATACCATGTGCTCTTGCACTGGGTATGTCTATCCTGTATGTTCACCTGCTACTCTATCATCTGCTACCATACGTGATTGCTAAACCTATCTGCATCCCATCTGCTACTATCTTACTTTCAAGAACATTCCTTTCAAGTGTCTGTCATCTACCATCTCTACCCAACCTGTCTCTTCAGCCTATCATCACTATATTACTATACATATAAGTCACTCTAGGAACATCTTATTGAGTGTGTGTATTTACTTGCTGAATTGAGATCATCCACACATGATGAGTCTTGGGAGTTGGGATTGGTGTCTCAGCGTTTCTCTACATGACTACTGAAGTGGAATATTTCTGCAGCTGTAAATCCACATTATACATAAAACGCAGGAGCGTTACAATATGGCAGTGTGAACTGCCAGATGTGCGTTTTGCGATGCGGGAACAGGCTGCGAATTTGCATCCTTCCCGCATCGCACAAGTGTGACCCGGCACTTAAGAAGAAGTACGGGGAAAGCTGGTTTGGCTGTACATCTCCTATGGATCACAGGAGTGGAAGATCGTTCTGCACTCCATTTTCAGCAGAGAGGGGACTGAAGTCCGCTGTCTGCTGATGTCACAGATGTCAGTCCAGGCACCGCGTCATCATGATTAGTCGGGATCCGCCAGCCAGGTGCCCGGACCGACACCCGGCTCAGCCTCTGAGGCTCCTCGCACCTCCACAGCCCAGCGCTCCATACAAAGACAAGAAAAACTCACTGCTCCAGGTGGGTTCAGAAGCCTGATAATGTACAGGTGCTTGCCTCCGCAGATAATCAATATAGAAGAAATGGCTGCACAGCGCTCCAGTGAGCAAGGAGAGCGGTGACTGACAGTCAGCAGCTCTCTGCTCAGGGAGCTGGGATAACCGAGTGATCGGTGGTGTTTGATCGCTCCGTTCTCACTGTAGAAGCACCGGGGGACAGATGCTGCATCCACCTAGGTAAGTATAATTCTCAAGTTAAAATTAAAACCATACTTCTCTTTTTAAGGCTTTACAACCACTTTTTGTAACGCAGTGCAAAAAAACGGCCTGGTCATTGAGGAATAAAACCTTCCAGTCCAAAAGTGGTTAAGGTGTAATCTATTTGAATGAAAGTTTTTTTGCGTTCAGCTTTAAACCTCCAGCAAAGATGAATGGTGGGCACAGAGTTCTAGAAGTAGAATTTGGGGTAGGGCACCGAATGACTCGAATAAAACACAGAACCTTTATTACAGAGATGTCAGCAATTCCAGGGAGGGGACGGCTACTCTGATAAAGCGTTCCTTGTGACATGGACACAATACAGTGAGCATTCCTAGAAAAACTTCTCAGTCATATATCTAATGACTGAGAGTAGGAAATATTGCAACGCTATTATTAGTGAAATAGTGATGGAGGATATAAATATGTGCAAAATAGAGTAGTGTGAACTCGTAAAAATCTATATGCAAAATCAAGCAAAAATTATTGCAAACATATAATAAAGTGCATCTGGATATGATACGGGTAAGTAATCATAAAAGTGCATATATAGATGTATATAATCGTTTTTCCCCTAAAATAAGCCCGGGTCTTATATAGGGGTGCACCGATCCGACTTTTCTAGTCCCGATACTGATACCTGGCTTTGTGTAGATACCGATCCGGAACTACACACATTATATATATATATATATATATATATATATATATATATATATATATATATATATATATATATATATATATATATATAGTAATAGGAATAAGGGTACTTGCAGGGATTTTTTTTGTAGGCACTGTGTCTGTCTGAGCCCGGGAAGCATGCGGCTGCAGTACAGAGCAAAGCTGCTGCTTCCTGTGTATGGCTCCTCCATTCACAGGCTGAGTGCATCTGATATTATACCGCCTGTGAGCCGGACCTATACAGGAAGTAGCGGCTCCGTGCAAGTAAGGGACGGCTGAGCCGGGACTCGGCAGACACCATGGCAAAACCGGATCGGGCCGTGAATCTGTTAATTTTACCGATTCCAGCTATTTTGGCAGTATCGAGGCCGACATCCGATCCTAATATCTGATCGGTGCATCCCTAGTCTTAATTTTGGCACCAAAATACACAGTAGGGCTTATTTTTGGGGTAGGTCTTGGCTGTAATGTGCTGTCCCTCTCTTCCCTGCCTGCCATGAATCCCCTGTGAACCTAGTTTAGTGTATATAAAATTCTAGAATTCACTTTATTAGTGTTTTATATAATGTCCAGTGTGTGTTTTTGTAATAGAATAGTGGGAAATACCTTCATTACATCGCTGCTCTGTGCTCAGATAATCTTCCGCTCTCTCCTGTGTTTCTCCTCTCATAGCTGTCAGTGTTGTCTGTGTGGTATCCACCAAAGTGCAACGTGCAAATGGATCTCCTCCTAAATATAATGATGATGACAAGTTAGTAACCGCCACCAGTGAACAAAGTAGGTAGGAGGCTTACCAGATGGATTGGACCCAGTAGAGTATATACTCTTTTTAAGTCTGTCTCACATGAAAAATAATGGTTATTGTCACTGTATTGCTGATGTCAAAATGCCTTCAGTACACGAAAAACCGACTTCACACACAGCACGTAATCCGTATGGTCTAATCGATAAGTAACCTCAGGTGACCACAGCCAGGATGTCCACCACAGGAGCTCAATGGAATAAAAAGCTCACATAGTGTGTACCAGTATAAAAACATTTTATTGTAAGAAGGTAGGAACACTTGCAGAAATGATGATGAAAAAGCGCTTCTAATTGGTAGAGATAGTCACAACACTTGTAGCTGACACGGCGCGTTTCGTCTCAAGACATCATCTGGGGTCACTACTTTGTTCACTGGTGGCGGTTACTCACTTGGCATCACCATTATATTTGAGGAGATACATTTGCACATTGCACTCCTGGTGGATACCGCACAGACATGAAATGTTTTTATATATGTGTGCAGTGTCGTCTTAAGAGCATAATAGGCCACCGGGCAATGCAGTGCACTGGGGTCCTGCCTACACAATCACCCATGAGAATAAAAATACAAATTATCGATAAGGCGATATTTATTGGTACGACAGTGCCAGGCTAATGACAGCTTCCAAGTTCAGGGGCTGGGTCCGGTGAACACACACACAGACGGGAGTCAGACTCGACTGTCCTGTGTGTGCCTGTTCTCTTGGAGGCAGACAGGTATTCCTGCAGTTGTGGGCTCCCCCTCCGCAGCCCAAGTGGCCTGACAGCAGCGCAGGGCCGACAGGTGCTTGCCACCTGCTAAGTTCAGGAGCGGAATGCTTGGCTGGATCGCTAGGCAGGTGGGGCCCCCTGGGCACACTGCCCAGCATGCCCATTCGGTAAGACAGCCCTGTGTATGTATGTATGTGTGTGTGTGTGTGTGTGTATATGTATATATATATATATATATATATATATATATATATATATATATATATATATAATAATTACAGCTGCACGATTAATCATATGAAAATCACGATCTCGATTCACCCCCCCCCCCCCCCCCCCCCCGACGATCTAAACCTGACATATGCTCGATTCTTTGCATAGCTAAGGAAGCAGAGAGAGCAGCTGTGGGGAAAAAAAAAAAAAAGCCTCCCGCAAACAACCTCCCGCAAACAAACGCCTATCAGCATTAAGTCCCTGTTCACACTAAGGCGACCTGTGAGGCGACCTGGTCGCCTCACAGGTCGCCTTCCATAGGGAAGCTGCGGACCCGTTCTAATAGGAGCGACACAAGTCGCTCCGACTTAGAAAAAGGGTCCGGAGCTTCTTTGGGGCGACCAGGAGGCGACTGCCATAGACTTCAATGTTATGAAGTCCGTGGCGGCCGCTCCGAGGTCGCGGCGCGCTGCTTGCACCGCGACCTCGGAGTTCGCCCCCCGAAGTCGGATCGTTAGGCCCCGTTCACATAGGGGCAACGCTACTTCGCACCGCGACCTCCGAGGTCGCGGTGCGAGCAGCGCGCCGCGACCTCGGAGCGGCTGCCACAGACTTCATAACATTGAAGTCTATGGCGGTCGCCTCCTGGTCGCCCCAAAGAAGCTCCGGACCCTTTTTCTAAGTCGGAGCGACTTGTGTCGCTCCTATTAGAATGGGTCCGCAGCTTCCCTATGGGAGGCGACCTGTGAGGCGACCAGGTCGCCTCAGTGTGAAATGGGACTAAGTCTCCCAGTAACTATAAACAAAATGATTACATTGTATCTTTTCTTTCCCTCTGCCAGGGAGAAAGGAAGTTTAACCTCTTAAAGACTAGACCTTTTTCTGACACTTGTTGCTTGCAAGTTAAAATCATTTTTTTTGCTAGAAAAGTACTTAGAACCCCCAAACATTTTATATATTTTTTTAGCAGAGACCCTACAGAATAAAATGGCGATTGTTGTAATATTTTATGTCACACTGTATTTGCGCAGCAGTCTTTCAAACGCAATTAATAGACTTTAATGAATAAAAAAAAAAAACGTAACAGTAAAGTTATCCCAATTTTTTAATTTGTTACACAGAGAATCGTGATCTTTATTCCAAGCTAAAAAATCATGATTCTCATTTTGGCCAGAATCGTGCAGCTCTAATCTATATATATATATATATATATATATATATATATATATATATATATATATATATATATATATATATATATATAAACTTCCAATTTCTATTTATTTATAGCATATATGCACCTTTATGATTACTCACCCGTGTCATATCACTGATGCACTTTTTTTATGTTTGCAATAATTTTTGCTTGATTTTGCATATAGATGTTTATAATTTCACACTATTTGTGTTAGATTTTGCACATATTTATATCATCCATCTCTATTTCACTAATACTAACGCTGCAATATTTCCTATTCTTTATCTTTTACGAATTGTCATTTTTTTTGCTGACTGCAGGTTATTAGAGTTGGCGGGGTATATTTTTACATGTATATCTAATGACCGCTTTCCTTTTCCTCCACAGTCGTCTTCAGCAGAATGACTGACCACCCCACCCCTTCATTACATCCTGACGTGACCGGAAAGCCATGGATGAGATGAGGTAACTGCTGAGCTGTCACCAGAACCCCCCTTTTCAATGGATACAAAGTACAAAGAAGACCTCTTCAGAAAATATGTACAGTTCCACGAGTCCAAACTGGAAGCTTCAGACAGCAAACAGCGAGCCATCAGCGATGAGTACCTACGTACAGCCGCTTCGGCCTTACTCAGCCTCCCCAAAATCGACCCCGCTCATCGATTCCGGCTGATCGGCTTCTATGACGTGTGCGAGAACTCTCTCAAATCCCTGCGGACCTCCAATCTGCGCTCTCTTCACAATGCTGCAGCTTTGCTGGAGACTGTCGGTATTAATCTTTTCCTTTATCCCTGGAAGAAAGAATACAAAAATATCAAGGTGAGGGACACGTCTCGTCTTGCTTTTGGACACGGTGGTGTGTGTTTTTTTTTTTTTTTTTGCAGCAGTAATAGCCTCCAGAAATACAATAAAATTTTGCAGGTCAGACACTCGCCATGTAAATTGTGTACACATCGGCTTCAGCCTCCATAAAGACATTGGGGTACTGGGGTCACAATTGCGACCGGGCCCCATGTTCGGGGGGGCACATGCGGCCCCATGTACACCTGGATAGGAGGGGTGGCATGTAGAGGAACCAAATCCCCCCTCCATTTTTCCTCCTGCAGCATTTCTGCATCCTGCTGTGATTGGGACCCCTTGTGATCCCCCCTGGCCCCCACATTCTCTGCAGTGCTGCCACGTTCCCCCCCCCCCCCCCTTCTTCTCCCACCAGGTGCTGCAGGTGATCTGTCAGGATAGAGTGCAGCGAAGGGGCCAGTTAATGTGTCCTTTACCGGCCCCTTCTTTGCCTTAGAGCAGGGGTGCCCAACCAGTTACCAGCCACAAAAAAGCAGAACGGGCGGATGACTGGCCCATGTCCGCTCCACATATGCAGGGCAGACAAGGACACAGCTCGCTCTATTCTATGGGCCCTCTGATCCACCCAGACAGAAGGGCGCAGATTCTCTGTTTTTGAGGTAGGCATCTGCATTCTCCATAGAGGTGAAATGGAGAGTCCCCCGGGGCGGGGTCCGGCTGGCGGCTGCTGTCCCCCGGGGCGGGGTCCGGCTGGCGGCTGCTGTCCCCCGGGGCGGGGTCCGGCTGGCGGCTGCTGTCCCCCTGAAGCGGAGTGCATTTGGTATCACTCCGCCTGTGATAAAGCATCGGCTCTCTACTGCAGCTGCATGCTTCCTTTATCGCCGGCTCCATTCTTCACACAGATGATAGTGGGTCGGGAACCCTCCTGGGCTTGCCGCCCTGCTATCCCAGAGCAGGTGGTGGCGGGCCACATCAGAAGGTGCCCAGCAGTGGGGCATCCCTGTCTTAGATCTGTACTAATCACTGACCCTGTTCATAACTGAGGCATAGTAAGCTGTTTGCACTATGCTTCAGTGTATGAATGGACAGGAAGCTCTGGTCAGATCTATTCCTGTCCATTCATTCTGTGCAGCTGAGGATGCCGAGATGGAGATTGAGGGCTGTGCAATCTCCTTTGTCTCAAAGGTGGAACGTCAGAGGTCTGTTTAGACCCCTGATATTTCACCAAAGCCCCTCGTCGGGGCTCCTAGAAAAAATAGTAAAAAAAAAAAAAACGAAATATGTAAAAATAAAGTGGTTAAAAATTATAAAAAAAAGAATCAAGATAAACTACTGACACCAGTAGAACTACTTCCAGGGCTGCATTTGAGCCCTGTTCGGCCACTGCAGGGGGGGTCTTGGCCGGGGGACCAGAAGGAAGGGCAACAGAAGCGTAACTAGAACCTTTTTAGGGTTTCTTGCACCAGGGCCCTAGCTTGTCTCTTGGGGGGGGGGGAGGGGGAGGTAAAGTGTCTGAGACAAGTTCTCTCTAAACTGATGTCATCACCCATAGCAACCAGTCAGCTTCTATCTTTGATTCTTTCCCACACAGCGTAGAAAATGAAAACTTAAAAGCTGATTGGCTGTTCTCTAGTTGAGCCACGGCAGGGGGAATTTTTTTTGTTTTGTGTCTGAATTTAAAGTAGGGCTTTCATTTTTAAGTTCCAGTATGAGAATGTTAGTCACAGAACCTAATGAGAAGCTGGATTTCACTTTAACCCCTTCCTTATAGTGCCAAAGCTGAAAGATGTCTACAGCCTGGCTCTGTTGGCCTGGGGGAGCGCCCATGGATGTTGTCCTGGACCAACCTCCCCTACACGCCCCCTGGGGCACACATCCGGCGCACCCTGTGATCGTTGTGTCCTTCTGACACAGCTGATCAAATCGTGGTAAAGGGCCAAAATACAGTGGCCCTTTACCATGTGATCAGCTGTGTCCAATCACAGCAGATGAAAATGTAAACAGTTATCGGCTCACCTTTTCTCACCTGCTGTCAGTATGAGAAGAGAGCTGGTAACCGGCAATCCTGATAGGGGGCATGTACACAGATAATCAGTGCCCATGTGTGCTGCCTCATCATCTCCGGGGCCCAAGTATGAATAAAATGTTGTACCTGGCATAGGCAAAAGGAATTTGCCTCTACCTCTATTCCAAAAATTCTAGATTTTTTGTAAGACGGAGTAGATAAGGGTGTGGCAGTTAACACCCTTAAGGTACAAGTAGCAGCTCTTTTGGTATTTTTGGACACTACTCTGGCAAAAGAGCCGTTGATCAAAAGATTTTTGTTAGCTAGAAACAGGGTTACCCCTATTATTAACCACTTGCCGACCGCTCACATGGAGCGTACTGCGGCAAAGTGGCTCGTTATCATCCGGCAACGTAGGTCTACGTCGCTGGACTCCTCCCCTTGTGGGCGGCGAGCGAGCTCGCTCCCAGACACAGCAGAGTCGGGCCAGGGGAGGAGCGGCGGTGATCACCGCCGCTCTTCCCTGATCGTTGGGGATCAAGTGAGGAGATCCGCCCGCATGTGTAAACAAAGCGGGCAGATCTCCTATGTGACAGGCAGGGACAGATTACAGGATTCAGCATAGCTGAACCTGCGATCTGTGTCTGTCACATAATCCCCCCCCCCCCCCCCACACACACACGTAAGCGCCAGGCATACATTAACCCCTTGATCACCAATAATAGCCTATCATCTCTCACTGTTTGGGCCGTCCTGGAAGGCTCGGAAGAAAGACCGTTACCGGTAAACTAACGGTAGGTTTTTAGAAGCATGAAAATGCACCACCACTGCACCCCTGAATAGAGCTCCATATCGCAGTGCCATAGATGGGTAGCCTACCTAATTTTTTTATTTTTTTTTATTTCGTAATTTTCCCAGAAATTGTGACAACTTCAAAAAACTTCCCACGTTTCTTCCTAAATACCTTGGACAGCCTTCATTCCAGAAAGGGATTATTTGGGGGAAATTTTGTACTGTCCTGGCATTTTTGGGCCTCAAGCAATGACATCGGCCGTCAGGACATCAGGATTGATCGTTTTTTCAGATATATATATCCCATAGTTTGTGGACTCTCTAACTTTCCTACAGACTAATAATATACTAGAGCTGCACGATTAATCGTATGAAAATCGCGATCTCGATTCACCCCCCCTGACGATCTAAACCTGAGATATGCTCGATTCTTTGCATAGCAGAGAGAACAGCTGTGGAAAAAAAAAAAAAAGCCTCCCGGCAAATGCCTATCAGCATGAGTCTCCCAGTAACTATAAACAAAAATGATTACATTGTATCTTTTCCTTCCCTCTGCCAGGGAGAAAGGAAGTTTAACCTCTTAAAGACTGGACCTTTCTCTGACACTTGTTACATGCAAGTTAAAATCAGTTTTTTTTGCTAGAAAAGTACTTAGAACCCCCAAACATTTTATATATTTTTTTAGCAGAGACCCTACAGAATAAAATGGCGATTGTTGTAATATTTTATGTCACACTGTATTTGCGCAGCAGTCTTTCAAACGCAATTAATAGACTTTAATGAATAAAAAAAAAAAACGTAACAGTAAAGTTATCCCAATTTTTTTTTTCTTACACAGAGAATCGTGATCTTTATTCCAAGCTAAAAAATCGTGATTCTCATTTTGGCCAGAATTGTGCAGCTCTATAATATACACTGATTTTGGATTATTTTCACAAAAGAAATGTAGCGTGATATATTTTGGCATAAAATTTTGCAAATCTTTCTTCAAAAAATTTGAACAGAAATTAAAAAAAAAAAAAAAAAAAACAGGGTTTTTTTTTGTTTGTTGTTTTTTTTCAAATTTTTAGTCTTTTTTTATATGTTTAGTAAAAGATTAAAAACAAAGCGGTGAATAAATTCCACCAAAAGAAAACACTATTTGTGTAAAAAAACTAATTTTCGTACAATGTTGCATGACTAATTGTCAATGTGACAGCGCTGCAAGCTGAAAACTAGCCTGGGCAGGAAGGGGGTGAAAGTCTCCTGTATTGAAGTGGTTAATATTTTTATATAAACCACTCATTATCGAACCCTTTCACCCCCTTCCTGCCCAGGCTAATTTTTCAGCTTTCGGCGCTGTCACACTTTGACAATTACTCAGTCATGCAACACTACTAAAATTAATTTTTTATCTTTCTGACAGCTTTCTTTTGGCGATGATTAATTACCACTGGGTTTTTTTATTTTTTGCTATATAAATGAAAAAAAATACCAAAAATGTTATAAACTAATTTGCTCTTTTCATGTATAACATTTTGCAAATCTTTCTTTATAAATTTAGGCCAAAATGTATACCGCTACATTCCTTTTGTGAGAATAATGGGGAATACACACTGTAAGATTTTCTGAAGACTTTTTCCTTTAGATTTACCAAAACCATATAATATGAGGTCAAACCTAAACACTTTCAATGTGTATGCAATCAGGCAGGCCCTTGCACTACATAGAAAAGGTAAATCTGAAGGAAATCTAAACACAAAAGTTGGATAGTGTGTATCCAGCTTTACCTAAATCCAGTGTTTATTATTCAGTTT
>NC_138778.1:225785160-226182660 GCF_965119305.1 Pelophylax lessonae | reverse complement strand
GGGGGCACCCAAGCCGAGTCACAGCTCCCTCTGTCCATTCAGCTGCGACCCAGGTCCCACCCCCTCTCTCTCCTGATTGGCTGACTGGCTTTGACAGCAGCGGGAACCAATCGCGCTGCTGTCTCAGCCAATGAGGTGGGAGAATCCTGGGCAGCTCAGACACTCCTGCAACATTGCTGATTAAAGATAGGCTCAGGTAAGTATGAGGGGGGGCTGCTGCACACAGGTTTTTTTTGCACCTTCTGCCTTTACAACTATCATTGTTACTTTTTTATTCTTTCCATTCACTATGCTTCATGTCTAGTAGGGATGCACCGAAATTAAAATTCTGGGCATAAACAAAAACCAAAAATTCAGGATGCCCTCGGCCAAAAACAGAAACCGGAAACCATTTTTTTGCCCCAAATTATTTTAAAATGGTTACAGCCTGTATATGGATGCTCCTGGTACTATATACCTGTCCCATAGCTGTATTATACAGGTATAGTGCCAGGGGGTAGCTAAGTATAGGGAAATAATGATGCACATCATAACACATAATATGTTGTCACTCTCTGCTCCCCACAGATAGCAGGTTGACTCTGGTTATGCTCCTGTCCTTCCTATCCGCAGCGGCAATACAGTAGAAGATGGAGGGAGGAGGTGGGTGGAGCCAGAGAGTCGGTAATGGGCGCGAAGGAGGACGAGGAAGATCCTCCTCCGCTCTGCTTGCTGGGTCCTCTTCTCGGCCTTTCTTTCCTCTCGGGACCGTGACGTCACTGGTTGCTAGACGCCAGGCGGCTGGCGATTCTAGCAACCAGTCTAGCACAGGGCAGGCCAGGAGGTACAAACGGAAGGTCTCGGGAGTATGCCGCGGCCAGTCACGCACCATATAAGTTAAAGTGAAAACTGCTGCTGCGGCGGCCATTAATTCTAGGCATATATGACCCATTTTCAGCCGAAATGGGGTAGGCCTGTTTTTCGGCGGCCAAAATGGGGTAGGCCCGTTTTTCGGCGGCCGAAATGGGGTAGGCCCGTTTTTCGGCGGCCGAAACGGGGTAGGCCCGTTTTTCGGCGGCCGAAACGGGGTAGGCCCGTTTTTCGGCGGCCGAAACGGGGTAGGCCCGTTTTTCGGCGGCCGAAACGGGGTAGGCCCGTTTTTTTCAGTGGCCGAAATTTCGGTGCACCACTACTAATGTTTAGATGTGATCTTATTCTACGTTCTCTTGTTTCTGTTGCTGTTTTGACATTTGTTTCTTATGTTGCAGACTTACACCGGGCCATTTGTTTACTATGTTCGAGCTGCTTTAATAGACGACGACATCAGGCATATATTAAACAACATGGGCTACGTTCAAGAATACGGCACGGTCTACAGACTCAAAGACCACGTGGACACCACACAAGTCAAAAGGGTGGCCTTTGAGCTTTTCCTGGCACGAGTGGAATGCGAGCTTCTGCTGGAAATTTACTTGCAAGTCAAGGACAAAGGCTACTTGGAGGTGGACGTGGTGCACGAGCGGAAGAACAGCAACGAGGACGTAAGGGGCTGCACGGACGAAATGAAGAGGCGGTCCGAATGTAAAGAGAGCCTGAACATATCAATGGCTAGGATGGTCCTTCAGAAGTCAGCCAGCGAGAGGGCCCCGTCTAAGGACTATTTGAAACAGAAGGTCACAAAGCCATCAAAATCAGTCGACACGTACGACAGCTACTGGGACAGCAAAAACAAGCCGCTGCCTCCTTTGACGGCCTCCCTGAGCTTTAGAAAAGAGCCCATTCTGGTAGATGCAGAAGACGACCTCAAGGATGAGATTATACGGCCCTCGCCGTCTTTACTGGCCATGTCTAGCTCTCTGCACGGCTGCTCTGACGAATTTTTAAATATTTCCTCCAACCCAAATGGACTGATCCGAGCAAACCACACCTACGGTTATTACCCTGCTGACGATGAGGTTGATTTGTACACCGACTTGGATTCTAGAATGATCGGCGTGAAGCGGCAGGAACTTGCCAAGCCCGACGTCTGGCTCTTTGAAAACAAGATGAATCCGTCTCATCACAAGCGATCGCTTTTAGCCAAAGAGACAGTATTCATGAAGTGCCAAAGCTGCGGCCTGTCTTCTGGTGGTCCCTTATGCCAAAAGTGCGACAGCTTGCTTCTCTATCGCCCGGAAGGTCCTACGCTCAAGCAGAGCAACCTGTCCATCAATACTTCGGCTCAAAACGACGGTTACTCCTCCGGTTCAGGGCTGCGTGAGAAATCTCCATACGGCAGTTCATCCCAAGAGCCGTCGTCTCAACAGAACCCCAAAATGAAGTTTTCCTCTTCTGCGCGCTGCAGCTTCTGCAACAGGCACGGCGCCTCTCTCACCTGCACAGTCTGCTCCAAAGTCTCCTGCGAAGCTTGCGTCGTCGCTTACGCTCGCGATTTCTGTTGCCGGAAAAGCGAATATCATAAATTTGCACCAAACAATCAGCTAAATTACAAATCCTCCCAGCTAGCCCACCTTGTGTACAGATAAACTTTTTTTTTTTTTTTTGTTTTCTTTCATTTTTTTTTTTTTTTAAAGGGCTAAAAGGACTTGGACCTCGAGACTGACTATATCCTACTGACTGCTTGAACAAAAGAAAAAAATATATATATACACACAACAAACAAACAGGAGTGGAGAGTATAATTTTATCAGTGTTCATAGGCATTTGTGATTCTTGCTGCTACACCATGGTGCAATAAATCCTTATAGGCTTGCTATTTAAATTAAAATTTGAAGGTAAAGTGATGCATACTTTCATTTAAAAATGTAATATTTTATAAAAAAAAAAAGCCAATATATTAAACAATTAGTTGAGATTATACTCCTAGTTACAAAATTACATTTAATTTCTATAGCAAGCGAGCACTTCCCAGGATTTAAGTAAGCGCGTGTCAAAGCTCAATTCTAAGAGTTATTTTTTTATTTCATAGATGTATATACAAAAATTATATCTTACCACGCCCCCCCCCCCCCCTTCCTCCTGCGTAACTGACTTTTTTTTTTTTGTTAACTCAGAAATATTTATGCAATTGTAACCTTGTAAGCGATTCTAAACTTATCTACATTAGCTGTACCTGTCTGGTTTGCATGCGGTGATCCTGCGAAGTGACCTTCGAAATTCAGTGTCTGTTCTTTCCAAAAAGGCCGTGCCCTCCCATTTTTCTTTTTTTTTTTTTTTTTTTTTTTTTTTTCTCTGATCTACGGCAGTTTAACCATCTACATTGTAAGCTGTTGGAGCTGAAAAACAATTTATTATTTTTTTTTTTCTGATCTACGGCAGTTTAACCATCTACACTGTAAGCTGTTGGAGCTGAAAAACTAATTATTATTATTATTTTGTTTTTTTTTTATGATCTACGGCAGTTTATCCATCTATATTGTAAGCTTTTGGAGCTGAAAAACAATTAAAATTATTTTTTTTTTTTTCTGATCTACGGCAGTTTAACCATCTACACTGTAAGCTGTTGGAGCTGAAAAACGAATTATTATTATTTTATTTTTTTTTATGATCTACGGCAGTTTATCCATCTATATTGTAAGCTTTTGGAGCTGAAAAACAATTAAAATTATTATTTTTTTTTCTGATCTATGGCAGTTTAACCATCTACGTTGTAAGCCTTTGGAGCTGAAAAACAATGATTATTATTATTATTTTTTTTTTCTGATCTATGGCAGTTTAACCATCTACACTGTAAGCTGTTGGAGCTGAAAAACAATTATTATTATTATTATTATTTTATTTTTTTTATGATCTACGGCAGTTTAACCATCTATATTGTAAGCTTTTGGAGCTGAAAAACAATTAAAATTATTATTTTTTTTTCTGATCTACGGCAGTTTAACCATCTAACATTGTAAGCTGTTGAAGCTGAGAAACAATTTATTATTATGTGTCCTTGCAGATAAAGGCTAGTTTATCTAATTGCACAAAACAAAATTTTGTGTTTAAAAAAAAAAAAAAAAAAAAAAATCCTTCTTTTGCTGGATAAATTAAAACCTTGTTATATATATATATATTAAAAACAGAGAGAAGCCTCTGCAAAAGGATACATTTAACTTGTTTGCCGTGTACAATCGTTTAAACTATATATGTCCATTTTACCGATTTTAAGCTAGCTGAGCCAGAGAGAATTTAATCCCAGAAATATTAAAAAAAATAAAAAAAAATCCTTTCTAATTCAGATGAGTGGAGTAGGTAAAAGGAAAATAAAAAAAAAATAAACCTAATACTAGCAAAAATACCCAGGTTCTGTTTTTATATTGGCTTCCCATCATTTTCTGCATTGGTAGGGTGAGACGGTCAGTTAATGTGGCACAATGCGGTCAGTCTAGCACTGGAAGCTTGGTTACAGGAGTGGGCTGGGGGTGCAGAGATGATAAAGGTAGCAGATCCGCAGTATTATACTACACCTGCCAATTGGAGGAGTCCAATTTGGAGCACATTTCTATTCCCTGTAACCGTGAGTTTCAAGGTGATACTGGTCAGTTAACCTCTTGGAGCCAATGCCTCCGGACCCTTTAAAGCAGGGTTGTCCAACCTGCGGCCCTCCAGATGTTGGAGGACTACATCTCCCACACTCCCTTGCCAGCCTCTTAGTTGACAGAGTAGTATGGGAGATGTAGTCCTGCAACATCTGGAGGGCCTCAGGTTGTCACCTCTGCTTTAAAGGGTTTGGGGGGGGGGGGGGGTTTATGATCATGTGACTGGCTGTTGCGGCGGTCACATAATTGGAAAGCTCCTGATAAATAATAAGTAGAGTTTTTGAGCGATCCTTTAGCCTCCAGTAAGCACAGGGCATGAGCTCTCGGGCACAGCTGTATTCACACCAATTTATGCAAATATGCGGCCGCTCGGTGCCAAGGCCCACCTGCCGAGAGGCTGCGTATTGGCATGCAGCTGGCGCCAACGTGTTATTATATGCAGTGTGCTTGTACACTTACCTAGGGTTGATATCCGCAGCACTGATGTTGGCGGACAAATCCCCATGTCGCCCTTGCCACTTGGAAAGTCTATGGTTCATGCACAGTATTGGGGGTTACAATCCTACCCCTATAAACTGCACCTTATGCCAGATTGCCTAAAGAGACATTAAAAGTTTTTTTTTTTTTTTAAAGCATAAAGAACGTGTAATACATTTTCTGCTCTGTGTAATGGTTTTGCACAGAGCAGCCCAGATCCCCCTCTTCTCTGGTCCCCTGCCCACGCTCCTAGCCTCTCCCTACTGCCTAGTGCCCCCATAGCAGGAACCTTGCTATTGGGGCACCTGAGTAAGCTTGCTCCTCCCTGATCATCCTCATCTCGGGTCCCCCGCTGGCGCTCCTGACCTCTCCCTACTGCCTAGTGTCCCCATAGCATGAACCTTGTTATGGGGGCACCTGAGTAAGCTTGCTCCTCCTCAATCCATCTCCTTCTTGGGTCCCCTGCCGGTGCTCCTGGCCTCTCCCACCTGCCCAGTGCCCAGCAACATGCACCTTGCTTTGGGGGCACCCGAGCAAGCTCACTCCTCCCCAAACCTCCTATTCTCCGGTCCCCTGCCAGCGCTATTGGCCTCTCCCTCCTGCCTAGTGCCCCCATAGCAAGTAGCTTGCTATAGGGGAACCAGAGCAGCCTCACTCCTCCCTGATCTTCCTCTTCTCAGGTCCTGGCTGCTCCCTCCTGCCTAGTGCCCCCCCCCCCCCCCATAGCAAGCAGCTTCCTCTGAGGGCACCCGAGCAGGCTCCGAGCTGCTGCTATATGTTGTCCATTCACAAGGAGCTCGGCCATGCCCCCCACTCTGTCCTCATTGGCTCACTGGCTGTGACTGACAGTAGCAGAAGCTAATGGCTACTGCTTCTGTCTCAGCCAATGAGGGAGAGTCGAGGCTCAGGTAATTATTAGGGGGGGGGGGTCTACTGCACACAGAAGGGTTTTATTACTTTTATGTATAGTATGCATGAAGGTAAAAAAACTTTTGGCCTTTACAACTCCTTTTAATAAAGTGGAATTAAAGAAGGCTTTTTTTTTTTTCTTTTCTTTTCTTTTATGTACCTCACTAATTCCCTTCTGTGTTGGTGACAGTGTCACTGCCCCTCCCCTTGCTTCTTTTGGATTTGAGATCCAAACCTCCCATTACCCCACCTTTCCTTTCTCACTCTTCACATTTAAGCACAGGAACTCTTTACTGAAAGCCTCATTTTTAGTTTTGTCAGCAAGACCTTTTTTTCGTAGGTAAGTGCCAAGTTCTAGGTAGTGTAGGTAAGCGCCAAGCTCTATGTAAAAAAGTTGCTTAGGGCGTGCCAAGACTTTGTGGAACCCCCAACTATCCAATAGAAGATAGGTGGACAGGGGTGTCACCGAAGACAGCAGGTTTTTTAAAAACAGTCATTGGATTTTGATTGTTTTCAAGGACTGGCAGCGGCCATGTTTGTTTTTCAAGGACTGGCAGCGGCCATGTTTGTTTTTCAAGGACTGGCAGCGGCCATGTTTGTTTTTCAAGGACTGGCAGCGGCCATGTTCTGAGCTAAGTCTGTTGGCTTGGCTCAACCAATCTTTGTGAGATCACTGGCTTACTCTGGGCGATGCCTGTATGTCTTTGTATCTTTCATTATATGAACAAATATTCATGCACCAGACCTTACAATAAGTGTGCTGCTTCATATAATAGCTGAACTTTCCTTATTGTGCCTAAACTACTCCAATCATGTATTTACAGACATATACACTTAGGGGTTGATTTGCTAAAACTTGAGAGTGCAAAAATCTGGTGCAGCTGTGCATAGAAACCAATCGGCATCCATTTTTTTTTTTTTTTTTTGAACAAGCTGAAGAAGATTGGCTACCATGCACAAGATTTTGCATTTTTAGTAATCAACCCCATGGCCTATAGGCTCCAATCTGTGAATATCTCCGTGAAGTTAAGTGGGATCCTAATAGAGAAGTTCAGGATCATTTTATAAATTTTTTTTTTTTTTTTCAAGTATCATACTTCCCTAGGTGGTTGCAGCATCGGTCACCCGCTGGCTCGAAGACTGAGAACCAAGTGATTAAAGACTGTTGATCACTGTTCTCAGGGCTCCATGAGCAGAGAGTTTGTGACTGTCAGTCACCGGCTCTCTGCTCTGCCCTCCAGCGCTCGCTGGAATGCTGGGCTGTGGAGGGGAGCAGGAGTGGCCAGCTCACACTCTCCGAGGTTCACTGAGAGGCTGAGCCGGGTACCAGTTCAGAGTTGTGGGTGGATCCTGACCATATTGTCACGATCTTGCCCCAGCCTGGTCTGACTTTGTGATGTCAGCTGACAGCTGGATTCAGCCCGTTGTCTGCTGAAAACGGTTTACAGGAGCGAAGAACAAACGGCACTCCTGATCTGCATGAGAAGTACAGCCAAACAAGCTTTCCCCGTACTTCTCCTTTAATTGCGCAACCCCTGGGAAGTCCATTGATTTTTGTTTTCATTCTATGGAGCAAACAAGTCCACCAGCATCCCTGTATAATTGGAATAATTATGTGCAGCTAATTCTACATTAAGGCATCACCAGCACTATATTGGATAAAATCCATACTGAGGGGGGTCTGTCCTGCTCTGTGATCAGTCACACAACGTCCAGTAGGACTCCCCTACGGGAGTATTTTGAAATTTTGTTTTCCCAGCGCCCATCTGGAAGTTATTATAAGGAAAACTCACTGCTAATAGAATGGATTTAAATTCTGTTTTGATTTTTTAGGGGTCAAGGCATCCTCAAGTGTTATTTCAGCCCCCTGCTGTCTTCCTGTATGAGCTGACTACTATGTCTCCGAGAAGATCAAAGTAGACAGATGTCCTTGTTTTAGCTGAAGTTAAGGTTTATATAAATGGTTCAAATATTACCCGATTTCATGCTGAATTTAGTGCAATTTGAGCCATGTGAGGACCTGGGCTTGAAGGAGTCACATGGAAAATTGTCAGCCGAACAGCACCTGTATCCATTCAGATTGTCACTGTTTGAATATTCTGGCAGCTACATGTGCAGGCCATCAGAATACAATAGCTAGCAGGGAGGACTCCTTCATCCACCCTGCTTAGCATGGATAGGTGGATCATTTTGTGGGCAGAACAAGAGAAATAGTTCCTTCTGTCTGGCTTCATGTACACACGATCCTCGTGCCGAGATTTTACCACGTTTTTGCATTCAGCAGTCGAAACGTTCCTATCCTGGAAGCTTCCCTAACCTCAGCAGCTCCTAAACTCTGGTAAAAGCCTATGTGTACATGGGGGCACAGGCTTTTATGGAGTTGTTTAGGGGCTTTGGCAAAAGACCCTAAACTCAAGTTTAGGAGCTGCTAGTGTACATGAAGCCTTAGGCTTTAAATGAAGGTGCCCTCCCTTGCCCTAACATAAAGTGTGCTGGTGTTTTCTCAAAGTGAACCTAACCTGGTTTAAACACCCAACTAAGATAACAACGGTTGTGGTGCCTGCAAGTACTTTATTAAGTCTTCAATTCAGTCTTGTGTACATGTAGAGCCACCATGCATCCTAGCCTTAAGCTCCACACACAGACAAGAGAAGGGCGCACCAGCCTAGCGCATTGCCTCATAACCATTGGAGCTTGGATGAACAATATACCTTCTGCGCACGAGTATGGTGGTCTACCACAAGATCTTCCTACACATCCGTATCCTGGTTTCAGATACAAAGGCACCACACCCCTTGCTGCCCTCAAGACTGGGGGAGTCCAACACACTAAGGAAAACACAGACAAGAGAGGGCACACCAGCCTCCAGAGAAAGCTTAGCAGCAGAATTTGAGTCTCTTTGAGGCTTGACATTTAAAAGGTAAATGACAGAGGGTGTGGCTTAAAGTAGTATTAAACCCTAAGCATGGACTATTCGGTAAAAATTCTTTCCTCAGCACTTGCAGTTTAAAAGTTAAGCTGCTGGTTTCTGCTCTGTTGCTTCCTTGAATTTCCAATCTTTACAAGAAAAAAAAAAGGACTTAACTCGGAGAAGCAGAGGGGGTGCCATCCCCCCTCCTAGGCTATGGGGCAGAGGGGGTGCCATCCCCTCCTAGGCTATGGAGCAGTGGGTGTGCCATCCCCCTCCTAGGCTATGCGGCAGAGGGGGTGCCATCCCCCTCCTTAGGCTATGGGGCAGAGGGGGTGCCATCCCCCTCCTAGGCTATGGGGCAGAGGGGGTGCCATCCCCCTCCTAGGCTATGGGGCAGTGGGTGTGCCATCCCCCTCCTAGGCTATGGAGCAGTGGGTGTGCCATCCCCCTCCTAGTTTATGGAGCAGAGGGGGTGCCATCCCCTCCTAGGCTATAGAGCAGTGGGTGTGCCATCCCCCTCCTAGGCTATGGAGCAGTGGGTGTGCCATCCCCCTCCTAGGCTATGGAGCAGCTGGTGTGCCATCCCCCCTCCTAGGCTATGGGGCAGAGGGGGTGCCATCCCCCCTCCTAGGCTATGGGGCAGAGGGGGTGCCATCCCCCCTCCTAGGCTATGGGGCAGAGGGGGTGCCATCCCCTCTTAGGTTACGGGCCTTTGTGTTTCTGTTGATGCACACAGTGAAAGGATGCTGCTAAAGAAAGGGGCTACCCTGAAACAGGAAACCCGGGGCAGTGGGCATGGCACCAGTTTAAACTTAAACCTAGCCAAGTATTAAAAGATAAAGAAGCCAGTAGTTATATCAGCTGCTGACCGTGGTTTTAAAAAAGAGGGTTTAATATCCCTTTAATGTAGACTTGGAAATCAGTTGAGGTTTGATGTACAGTGTGGTTCTGGTAGGGCTCTACATATACACAGCTATTGATCTAAAGACGACTGTTCTTGCAATTAAGCTCTGTCATTAGCTCTGAAATATTCACTTTAATTCCCAACAGTACTTTATGTGGTATCATGCTCCAATTACACAGCATTGCAAGTCTTCAGTTACTCAAATATATGCAAATTGCTCCTTACGAATACTATAATATTGTTAGTCTTCTTAAAGGAAAACTGACAATAAAAAGATAGGAGCTGCTATTGCTGACTTGTTTTTAAAGGTTTATCCTTGCCCTCATGCCTCTACCTGGCGCACCACTGATTAACCGCCATTCTTGTTCAAGGTCTTTGTCTTATCACTTAGTGAAGCAAGGATGAGGGCGATGGTCCAAAACCTGCAACAAAAAAGTCCACAGTGGCATTTTCTATATTTGTATATGAACAGGCTCACTTTACCAATCCGAAAAGGTGGGACTGTAGTCACTATGGACAGCACAGTCAGTTCTTTCAAAATAAACCCCATTGGCCAAGATCCATGTTAGAGAGGACCTATGGAGATGCTGGCTGCTTGGGGTTCCATGTTGATGACTCTACTTTGATTCTTGAAATTGCACTCCCAGAACCTGTATGCAAAAAGGGGCTTATTGGCTGTTCTAGTCTGTATACCAGGTCAGTGATTTTTGAAGCCAGGTGGGCAGCAGTGGTGGCTACCAAATCCTGCTTTCATTACAGAAGGTCCGCAGTGGGGGCTGCCATATTATTTCTTCAGTACTGAAGGAGATTAGTATTGGTGGCTGCTATATTCCTCTTTCAATACAGAAGGAGGTTAGCATTGGTGGCTGCCATATTTCTCTTTCAATACAGAAGGAGATCAGCAGTGGTAGCTTCTATATTCCTCCTTTAATACAGAAGGAACTCAGCAGTGGTGGCTGCCATATTCCTCTTTCAATACTGAAGGTGATCGGCATTGTTGGCTGCCATGTAGAAGATGTGTAGTGGTGGCTGCCATATTTCTTTTTCAATACAGGAGGAGGTTCGCATTGGTGGCTGCCATATTCCTCTTTCAATACAGAAGGAAATCGGCAGTGGTAGCTGCTATATTCCTCCAATACAGAAGGAACTCAGCAGTGGTGGCTGCCATATTCCTCTTTCAATGCAGAAGGAGGTCAATAATGGTGGCTGCCATATTCCTCTTTCAATACAGAAGGAGATCAGCAGTAGTGGCTGCCATATGCCTCTTTCAATACATGGTCAGCAGTGGTGGCTGCCATATGCCTCTTTCAATACATGAGGTCAGCAGTGGTGGCTGCCATATTCCTCTTTCAAAACAGGAGGAGGTCAGCAGCGGTGGCTGCCATATTCCCCTCAGTAGAGCAGAACCAAAATCTTTCCTTTCAGATTGCCCTGCTGTTTGTTTGGACCCAGCTAGGTCATACTAGTTTTTAAACGCTGGTCTAGGAGCTAGAAAGGGACGCTGCTCTCCCAACCAGCCCATGCAATCAAAGGAGTGTGGAATGTCCTCAGCCTATTAAAGCCTATGACTAAGCCCCGGTAGGCGGTGTGAAATGCGTCAGCGGGAGTGATTTGTTGGCAGAGACGTAGGCTGAGGGCATTCCACACTCTGGTTACACAGTCTGGTTGGGAGAGCGGCATCCCTTTCTATCTATTACATGCATTGTTTCTGGATGAGCACATCGGCACGCCTGCACCCCCTTATCCCTGTGGATCATGGGAATAAAGTTCCCAGCTTCAAGAGGTGCTATAAGCTTACCTTGAGGTCACTGGTCAGTCCTGTTCAGAAGGCATTTAAAAACTTAAGAAGCTTTGTTCAAGCTTGCTAAGCACATCTCAGCTCTGGTCTGGGAGCGCTGGAACTATTTTAGTCGGCTTTTGTAAGCTTCATCAGTCATTTCCCGATCTCTGGGAAACTATTAGGATGAGCTAGATGTTTATTAAAGACCTGCTGATGCTTTGAGTATGTCACTAAATATGATGCTCTTGAAGGTAGTTTAGATGCCCTGCAGCTTGTAGCCCCCGAAATAACCTGTCAAACCTGCAGTGGCCTAGCATTGCTTGCACATACCTCGTGTGTCCTAGGGCAGTGGTCCTCAACTCCAGTCCTCAGGGCCCACTAATGGGCCAGATTTTAAGTATTACCTTGGGGAGATGCAGACTAGAGTACTGCAATCACTGAGCAGCAAATTGGATCACCTGGTATGTATTTCAGTTATCTTGCAAACCTGGCCTGTTAGTGGGCCCTGAGGACCAGGGTTGATGACCACTGTCCTAGGGGACCCCCCTATAGAATCCCCTATAGAATTATCAACACTATCTAGCAGTATTTAGAGCTAGTGCTTCCTCTCCTGCCTTCTGCACCTTCCTTTTGACCCATCAGTATGATGGGCAGCCTTACTGGCCTACAGAAAGATACAGGATTGGACAAGCCAGCTCTTACCTGTTGGGAGTGTTGGGTTTGAGACAATGGGACTTCTCCACTGTGGACCAGATAGGGACACTGGGGATACTGGCACAGAAAATGCTTGGAGAATTTTGTTCACTGCAAGTTTAGTGTTTTTTTTTGGTTCTAATTCAAGGTTCTCTTAACAGTATGAACAGCAGTGTTTATATATTGGCAACGAATTTATGAAAACCTTATTTACTTGAAAGTTTTATTAGGAGACTCTGAGATCTCTCTGCTTTACCATAACTTGTATTTAGTTGGTAGACGGTGCTCAGGACACTCTGTTGGTAAAATTACACTGGACTCCAGTACCAGGGCGTGTAGATCGGCCTCTGAATTTTTTGTGCCGATCCTCCTCCTTTTTTTTTCTGCCTAGTTTGTCCATTGCTGTTATGTGTCGGCCTCCTTGGCTTCAGTGGTGAATCTTCTGTCCAGGGGTGGGCAAGAGGGGGCAGTCTGCCCCTGGTGCAGTGTAGTTAGTGGACAAAGAAGAAACACAGGTTGGTACATCCATTCTGTAGCATGTACTAACAGTTGGGGTGGGGTCAAATTTTAGATCCTTACCCTGGGCGCTGGGTGACCCTGTCCCGGTACTGCTACAGTTCCTCTTCAGTTGTCAGAGGTGGAGATTTCGCTGAAGTTATTGTGCTAGGTTTATTTATTTTTTTTATTATTTTCTTTTGCAGTTGGGGGGTGTTGGTGTCACTAATGACCACATGGAATTCCTTTTGATCTGTGTGACTTTGCTAGTTTTGATGTGAGTGGTCTGATGTTCTTTCATTTTTCTGGAAATAATGGGTTGGTGTACATAGGGAACGTGTATATAAAACATAGTGGATTGTGGAGGGGAAATGACTCTTCTTATAACACACATGTACAGCGCCGATCCTCTTTTACTGTTACTTGGATGCCTGCTGTTTCTAGGTAAATAGAGGTAAGACTTCTGGTGGACGTTTTCCACCTGCAGACAATCCAGCACTACCTGTCTGTGCCCGCGCCGCCGCTCACCTTGTACAGCGAGGACAGCCGGAAGCAGCCGAATCCTCTGTATATATAGTGCCATATACTTGTATCATCCGTATAGAATTGCCGGTTCTGTTCTGCTATTTTGTGTATATTTTGTTGTATGGGGTTGCTGTGTAAACAGTAAAAAACTCTGAAATATAAAATAATTTAAGAGACGGGTGTTTGGGTTTTATTTCTTTTTGTCCCTTTTTTATAAAATGTTATTGTGTGCATTTTAATCCAATGTATAACACAAAAAAAAAAAAAAACGAAGTCATCTCTGATAGTACAGTTATATGAATGTTAGAAGTTCTACCCACAAGTAGAGATGGGCTGGTTTTCGGTAATGCGATAAATCATGGTAATGAATAATCACGGCATTGTTGGTGTGGGCAGTTTAAAATTCAGTTTGTTTTTCATCAAATAAAAGTATCTAAACCAGGAGTTCCCAAATGCGAGCTGCATTTCAGTGGGTCGCCGGCGGGCCTCCCGCATTATGCCTGCGGCTCACTGATATATCCCAGCTGCACTTGTCAGCCGTCGGTGAACTCGTCAGCCAAGAACTGAGCAGCGCTGCTGCTGCCATCCTGTAAAGTTCGGCTCCTCCTGTCACAGGGGGAGTCAGTAATATTACACTCCGCCTATGACAGGAGGAGCCACGATGACCCGATTGGCTGAACAGCACGCCACTGCACTCTGCCACCTGCAGCTATCCTGTCAGTCGGAGTTCCCTGCCTGGAATGAATCCGTCCACGTGCTGATGAGAGGTGGGGATGGATGGGACGAGCATGTGAAGAACACACAGGTAACCTAAGATGGGTCACCCTGTACCCTTTAACACCTCTATCTAGGTAGCCAAGCAACCACCTGTTCATGCCATGCCTCCATCATGCCTTGTCTCATTTTTGATGCCATGGCCTCCTTCATGCTATGCGGCATGAAGGATACAAGGCATGACCTGAAGGAGACAAGGCATGAAGGAGGCATGGCATGATGCCCTCTTAATGACCAGGCCATCAGATCGGAGCTGAGCGCCAGGACCAGTCGCCAGCTAGGCCAGACACTGCTTGATGGCTTATTTTAGGCCTGGTTCACATGTATGCGGGTTGGCGACCCACATTTGCACAGGCATAGCAGCCCATTGATTCGAATGGGCTGCTATGCCTGTGTTTTCAGCTGAAAAAAGGTGCATACAGGCTGTGGCCCTGAAATCCATCCTGCTTTTGCACCATGCAACTTACCTGCAGTTCCTGCACACGCAAACTGTTTTTGCTGGGCCCACGTATATAAAAACGCAGAAAGCTTGCCAGTGCTGGAACTGCAGATAAGTCATATGGTGCAAAAGCAGGATGGATTTCAAGACCACTGCATTTTTTTAAAATGCTGCATGCACTTTTATTTCAGCCGAAAACACAGGCATAGCAGCCCATTCGAGTCAATGGGCTGCTATGCCTGTGCAAATGTGGGTCGCCAACCCGCATACATGTGAACCAGGCCTAAAGCAATAGTAAAGTAATTTATAAATAAAAACACCTGTCCGCCTGCAGGTTTAACCACTTCTGGACCGCAAGGATTTGCCCCCTTAATGACCAGGCCATCGGATCAAGGCCACTTGAAATCATATAATCATTTATTGAATACCATGATATTGCTGTATACCGTAGCAAAACCTTAATTCATTAATCGCAGCATGGAAATCTGATAGTCACATGCCTACCCACAAGTATTGGTTGTTCTGGGTGGAGGGTGATCAGGTTTGTCCACTCCCATGATTTCCCTACCATGGTGTGTAGATTGGCCTCTGAATTTTCTGTGCCGATCCTCCTTTTTCTGCCTAGTTTATCCATTGCTGTTGTGTTGGCCTCCTTGGCTTCAGTGGTAAATCTTCTGTCCAGGGGTGGGCAAGAAGGGTGACTGCGCCAGGTGCAGTGGAGTAGGGACAAATAACCACAGGGTGGTACACATATTCTATGGCATGTACTAACAGTGGGGGGTGCAGTTTTAGAACCTTGCCCTGGGCGATGGACGACCCTGTCTCTGTTCTGCTTCTGATGGACAGCGGGAGGAGGCATTGGTCAGGGGAACTTGACAACCGCTAGTCTTTACAATGGAGCTTTAGGAGTAGCAGCTTCAAACTAAGTTTGTTCTGGGTGGAGGGTGATCAAGCAGAGTTGAGTGTAAAATCTTTCTCTTTGCAGCTCTTGGGACTTTGCATATACCTCCAAGAGTAAAAACACCTTACTTAAAAACCTAAAATGTTTTTTATTCTATGCAATAGAATATACAATTGTTTTTGTTACATAGATCATTAAATACATGACATTTCATATGTACAAGGTCAATAGGAAATACTGACAGAACATCTGAGACATTCCGCAGTTTGTCTGAAATAAGGTTGACTCGTTTCGAGGGACACTTGCTTTATTCAAGACATCTCTTGTATGAGGTCCTGAAGAAGCGGGTGTCCAGTGAAACACGTCGACCTTCAGCCAACCAGCGATATTCCATGTGGAATGTCTGCGATGTATTGACGTTATTTCCTATTGACCTTGTACATATGCCGTGTCATTTTTTTTTTTTTTAGTGATACAGTAAAACCTTGGATTACGAGCATAATTCGTCCTTTAAACATGCTTGGAATCCAAAGCACTTTTATATCAAAGCGAATTCCCCCATAAGAAATAATGGAAACTCAAATGATTCGTTCCTCAACCATTTATGGATGAGTCCTTCAGTTTATAATCCATATAAAAGATTATAGCACTGTGATAGGTTGTGTAACCATAAAATGTCCATCGACAAATGGCACCTCCACAAGGGGATTAGAAGCAAAATCCAGCAGGAGCTACAGAGTATAAAAGAGAAGAGAGGCGCCCAGCAAGCAGGAAGGGACGTCCCACCGGGAGACCCGAGCAACCAGCCGGCACGTCTGTCGGGTGGTTGGAGGCCAGATTCGATTTTGATTGGGTCTCCGATCATGTAACCTGGAAGTTTTTTCGGCCTTGTCAAGAGTAAGGATATTCTAGACCCTCTCGGTCTTCTCAGTCTGGCCTGCGAGTGTGACCCAACTACTAGCTCTGCGCTAAGTTGGCTGTGACATAACCCCACTTGACGGGGGCTGACCGGCGAGTGAAACACCTCCGTGAGATCGCATAGCCCTGGTCATGACCGCAGTCACAACCAGAGTTGCAGCGTACCTCAGGCCGCAGCACCCTCATTCCAAGATGGTGCGGAGGAGTGCTGGGAGTGGCGCCCGCCTGGTGACCATGGTATGGTGAGTAGTGTCCCCCTTCCTTTCTTGGGGAATTGTTTGGGTGGTCGTGGGCCCCCCTGGGGATGGTAGGCCCCCCTTGTGGGTCCCGTGCAGCGCCATGTGGTTCCACAGTTTTCCCGTGGTCTCGGTGATTCCTGGTTCGGCGGCCATGTTTCTGTAGTTACACGGCCATGTTTTTGGTTTCCCCATAGACTTGCAGTGGCGGCCATTTTCCTGTAGTCTGAGAGTGTTGCAGCTGTGGGGGCTTCTAGTGTTAGGTCAGCGTTTCCTCTTTCCAGCAGTGTGGCAGATCGTTTTAGCACTTCCAGCCCGGGTGGTGAGTCTCTGGGGCTACACTAGCCTTCCTTGCTGTATACAGCAACAGCGGGTGCGCTGCTTCTTGTAGTGCCACAGCGGTGCACAGGGGGGAGGGGACTCCTGTTTTGTTTTTTAATGTTTTCTTTGCTGAGCAGCGTGGTTACGCTTAACCGTTAATGGTCATGGAGCCTGGGGAACGTGTTTCACCACCTGATCCACTCCTGGAAGCTGCAGGATCCTCTGGGTCTCAGTCTGCCCTGGCAGCCCTGCAGTCGCTAGTAGCCAAAGTAGATATGGCCCTGCAAAAAAGACCTTGCAAGAATGCCCCCTTCCTTCACCTGTATCATCTGCTTCCTCAGATTCTGAGGTGGATTTGGCTGCTGCGCACGAGAGTCAGCCCACTGGGTCTGCGTCCACGCACGCTGAATGCTCTAATAGTGAGGATGAGTCCTATTCTGCAGCCGGACATGAAAAAGCACTGGTGGAGGCCCTGATTGGAGCCAGCTGACCAGGCTTCTAAAAAGATACTGACTCATCTTCCCTTTTGTAGGTGACTGTTTGTTCGGTGCCTCTATGGAAGAGATCATCAAGGGCCTTACGGGAGGCAAGAGTACTTTGCTTCCACAGGCTGCTAAGGGCAAAGAACCTCGCCGTAAGTGGGGTCCCTTCTTTTTGGCTCACAAACGGCCCTTTCGTCCATCTGGATTGCAGGAAAAGGGCAGGAGATCCATCCACCCTTACCATTTCAGGGTCTCTTGGAGCCTCCCGCAAAGTTAGGTCCAAAGCAGGTGTGTTTGGTTCCGCAAACAAGCCCTCCCAAACCTGAAGGGGCGCCTTCACCCGCGTCTGGGGTGGGGGGATGTCTTTGCTTCTTTTCGGATCTGTGGACCTTGCTCATTCAGGACAAATGGGTCCGCAGACGGATTTGGTTCGGTTACAAGATCGAGTTTCGGTTCTTGCCTCCGGCAAGGTTCTTTCCTTCCAACTTACGCCTGTCTCCAGAGCAGCTACAGGGCCTCTATGGAGCTGTGCATGACCTGTTAGCACAAGGAGTTACTGTGCCAGTTCCAGGGTCGGAATGTTTCCAGGGTTTTTATTCAAATCTGTACACCGTTACCAGGAAGAAATTAAAGGTTTGTCCGATCTTGGATCTTAAGGCTCTCTGTGCGGGTTCAGAAATTTCGGATGGAGTCCATCCGCATAGTAGTAGCTTTTCTTCATCAAGGAAAACTGATCTCAAGGAGGCTTACCGTCATATTCCACTATAAGTCGGGCACCAGCGGTTTCTTTTGTTTTCGCCGTGTGCGAGGATCAATATCAATTCTTGGTGTTACCTTTTGGTCTCGCTTCAGCTCCTCGGGTGTTCACAAAAGTTTTGACCCCAGTATTGGCCTTGCTTCGGCAGAAGGGGATCGTGCTACTGGGTTACCTGTATGATCTGCTTCTGCGTGCATAGTCTTCTTCGGCTCTAGAAATTGACTTGAACATTACTGTGTGAATGCTACAGAAGTTTGAATGGACACTGAATTTTCAGAAATCGGCTTTGACTCCCTCCACCAAGCTGGACTACTTGGGTCTGACGCTGGATTCCGCATCAGCCCCGGTGTTTCTTCCACAGGCGAAACTACTGAAAGCGGACTATCTCAGTTGGCAGACGTTGGATCAGAGAGAATGGTCTCTTCACCCAGAGGTGTTTTATCAGCTGTGTCTCTGGTCGGGAACCCCTGATGTGGACCTGTTGGCCTCCCGTCACAACAGGAAGGTGCAGAGGTTTGTTTCAAGGTCTCAGGGATCCTCTGGCAGACGCCCTGGTGGCCATTGGGATTAGTATCGTCTGATTTACGCTTTTCCTCCAATATAACTTCTGTCGAGACTGCTACGCAGAATAGAGGTAGAAGGGATTCCAGTCATTCTGGTGGCACCAGACTGGCCTCGCCGGTCTTGGTACGCAGGCCTGCTAAGGCTGGTAGCAGACATCTCTTGGAAGCTTCCTCTCAGGGAAGATGTTCTGTCTCGGGGACCAATCATCCACCCTGCTTTATGGTCGATGGCTTTAACAGCGTTGCTATTGAAAGCCAGGTGCTGAAAGACAGAGGGCTGTTGGAGTTGGTAATTCCGACACTGTTGAAGGCTAGGAAATCTACTTCCAGGAAAGTTTATCATCGAATTTGGAAGGCATAAATTGGTGTGAGTCTCGGTGGGGTTTCTCCCTGCACCTTTTCTGTGTCTCGCCTGTTGGAGTTTCTACAATTGGGTGTAGATTAACGTTTGGCTCTGAGCACCATCAAGGGCCAGATTTCTGCCTCGGCTATATTTTCCAAAGTCTTTGGTTCACACTTTTATGCAGGGAGTTCGCCATCTGGCTCCTCCGGTGCGATTCCTGGTACCTCCGTGGGATCTCAATTTGTTTTTTTCGGTACTTCAGAAACCGCCTTTAGAAAATATTTGAGAAATTCCTCTGCTCACTTTGTTGCAGAAGGTGACTTTCTTAGTAGCTATTACTTCCGCACGTTGCGTGTCAGAGTTGGCTGCGTTGTTCTGTCTTCACCTTTATATGGTGATTCATAGGGACAAAGTGGTGGTGCGACCCTGTCATGCGTTCCTTCCTAAGGTTGTCTCGGGGTTTTATTTGAATGAAGACATTGTGCTGCCATTCCTAAGCCTACTCATCCTAAGGAAATTGCATACTTTAGATGTGGTTAGGGCGATTCGGGTGTATCTAGCGATGACTGAACCAATTAGGAAATCAGATTCTTTGGGGGAGTGGCGACCGCCAACTAAGATGGCTGCATAGATCGTGTGCTCCAGCATATGCCCAACTATCTCCGGATCCACAGCCTGCTACAGTGACGGTACACAATTATATCCCTAAGATTCGGCGGGGAACCTCTCCTGCACACCGCGGACATGACTAGGAAGAAAACCGACACGCCTGTAGTGCGCAAACTGTCTGATTTTTTTTTAAACCGGCTGCCTGCGGTCTCCAGCAAAATGGCGCCGGCGCTCTTCCCCTACCACAGCGCGTCCGCCCTCCAGCGGCGGCGCGCACAGATGACGCTGATTCACCTGCGGCTCCCGGGCACCCAGGCATGATCCTCCCGATGCGGTCTACTCAATCAGGGGACTCCTCTCCATCCACACCCTCCATGCAGAGTCCAGCCAAGTCACGGCCTAGGTGGGAGGACGGCCACTTATCCCAAGGAAATCAGATTCTTTCTTTGTTCTTACCGATGGACCTCGTAAGGGGCAGGATGCATCTGCTGTGACCATTTCTAAGTGTATCAGGCAGACGGTGGTGCAGGTCTACTACATTAAAGGTCAGGTTCCTCCTTTTCCTGTCAAAGCGCATTCTACGAGGGCACTTAGTGCCTCCTGGGCCTTCCGTCATCAGGCATCAGTGGTTCTGATGTGCACGGCAGCTAGGTGGCCGTCTGTACACACATTTACAGAATCTTAGAAGATGGATGTTCTTGCATCTTCGGATGCGGCGTTTGGCCGCAAAGTTTTGCAGGCTGTGGTTGCAGAGGCTTCCGCTTCTTGAGGGAGCAAATTTTTCCTGGTGGTGAGCTCCAGTTGTTCCTAGTTGAGCTCCTGTTACCTGTTTGGCTATGTTTAGCCTTGTTGGGAATTCTGTGTTTTTTTTCCCTCCCCTCATGTTGACACTGCTCAGCACCCGCCCCTCTGTTGGGATTTATTTGTTCTTCTGACACTACTTGTGTAACAAATGGTGGATAACAACAAAATTTATTTTTCAGGTATACTGGACAGCCACTGACATATCTCATGAATATTTAGAATGAAAGCAGGCACCAAGAGCAGTTTTGATAAAAAAACATAAAACAAAACTTTACTGGACATCATAAACACAAAGCTTCCTTAAACATCTTAAAAGTTACCATTACTGGACATCATAATACATAAAGCTCCCTTACACATAAAAGTTACCATGAACAAATACACTTTAAACATTAATACTTAGCTTTTGGTAGTTGTAACAGCGTCCAATAGATCTCTGCAACAAAAAGGGGTCTTGGCCGCATGTTTCCAAACAGCCAACCTTCCAAACGAACAAACAAGCAAGGCTACATCATGGATGTTTTCTCTGTGTGACTCTCCAAGGAGTCAGGGTGATGGTAAAGAGACTTTCTCATGCAAATTAACCCTTTTATAGTACTGTGCACAAGAGGCCGCCCACAGGATGTGGTCATACCTATTGTCCACTCACAGGTCATTTTGAGTGAGGTCATCCACACATGGCTGCACCTCCCCCCCCCCCCCCCACACAAGCACATGGTTCATTAAATATGCGGCAGCCATTTTAGGACCACCTGTGGGTGAGAGGTTATTATTATTATTATTATTATTACACATGTATTGGGTACATTTGTAAAAAAATCCACAACTGATACAACTTGTTACACACTGGGGTCCTACAGCAGGAAGGGATGGTATACCCTCTGGGACTTCCTGAGGAGTGTAACCAAAAAGGTTTCTGCCTACTCCTACTCCTAGAGAGCAAGAGCATAAGCCCAATGGTCTGAAGACTTGAAGCTGTGTCTGTCAGTGAACTTCAGAGAAAAGGATTTTACAGGAAGACAAAAATCCAGTTTTTATGCATGCTAATATGCTGCCAGCTTTGTCAGCTCCAGCTTGACATTGTATGCTGTAGCTCAGTCTGTCTTCTAAGACCTCCAGATCTTTCTCCATCCTTGGTTCCCCCCTAAAAAAAAAAAAAAATAAAATTCAATTTTTAACTGCTTTATCAAAAAAATGCAAAGTGTGCATTTACACTGATTGGGACAGGTTCAGATGTTTTTATTTGTGTAAGTACAATGTGATCCCAGCCATGTGGCAGCTAGCGTGTGTGATGACGGCACTCTCGTAGGCCCCACCCTACGTGTTTCGTGATAGACGATGTCATGGCTGATTTTGATAGAACTCCATCAAATGAATGACTTCTATCAAACACGGATGGCCGTATACTAATCAAAATTCTGCTAGTCCCTGCTAAGCCGGATGAATTTTGATTGGTGTATGGCCAGCTATTCTGAATCAGGGCAAAGTTACAAAGTCTCCTTAAAAGCCTACCTTCTGAATTTAGTTATTTCTAACTGTACTGTGCTTTTCTGCCCCTCTATGGAAGCCGGGAGTCTTGGGGTTGATAATGTCCTTCCCCACCTTACATAACTGCTATGTGAAAATAGGGAGGGACACTGTCTAAAGCAGGGATCCTCAAACTATGGCCCTCCAGCTGTTGCGGAACTACACATCCCATGAGGCATTGTAAAACTCTGACATTCACAGACATGACTAGGCATGATGGGAATTGTGGTTCCTGAGTAACTGGAGGGCCATAGTTTGAAGACCCCAGGTCTAAAGTGTAGGAGTGGTAGGGAAATCGATAAAAAAAAAAAAAAACAGGATCATTATTGTACTTACACACACATTGATCATTATGTATGCCAATGGTCAATCAGCACATAAGGGATTAGGGTCACCCAGTTAATCTCTCATCACCTCATGAGAATGTGCCAAAATATGCATCCGAGTCAGCTCTCATTAAAGCAACAAGAAATAAGAAAAAACATGGCAGCCCCATGGCAAAATGCCATTTTTACCTTCTTTATTGAAAAAAATGCAAAGTGTGCACACACAAATAAAAATATCTGAGCCTATCACAATCAGTGTAAGTGCTATGGCCAAACAATGCAATGCCGCCCATATGTCAGCTAGCGTGCGTGATGAGGTCATTCTCATAGGCCCTACCCTACATGTTTCGTAATATACAATGTCATGGCTGATTTTGATGGAACTCAAATGATTGACTTTTATCAAACACGGATGGCCGAATACTAATCAAAATTCCGCTAGTCCCTGCTAAGCCGGATGAATTTTGGTTAGTGTTTGGCCAGCTATTCTTAGGCCAAAGTTACAAAGTCTCTTAAAAGGCCTACCTTCTGAATTCAGTTATTTCTTACTGTACTGTGCTTCTCTACCCCTCTATGGAAGCCGGGAGTCTTGGGGTTGATAACGTCCTTCCCCACCTTACATAACCCCTATGTAAAAACAGGGAGGGGGGAGAGAGTGAAAGTGTAGTAGTGGTAGGAAAATTGATAAAGTATTGCACTCACATACACATGGATAAAACACAGTGTGCCAATATGTTTCAGGGAGACCTCAACAGATGGCAGCTTCTTAAGAATATTCCAATGGCTATAAAAAAGGAGACTGGAAGCGAACCGCTTTCAGAGGAGTATTAATAAAAGGCAATATACAAAAAAGTAAGAGATTTGCTCACACGAAGATTGTGTAACAGGCATTACTCCAATTAAAAAATATATATAAATATCACCGAACAGCAATATAATATATCCCCTGCGCACAAGCAAAAATCAATCAAAGAAGTTTTATTAAAGACCTGTCGCAGCTACTTAAGGGGAAAGTCTATCAAAAAAAAAATACTCAAATCAAAATCCCAAATGGAATCACGAAAATAGTATTAGTAGCCCAGACAGCTCGCATATCATTCCTTTGTGTAATGTTCCGGTACCTTTGGTACCCTAAATTACACTTTCCACAAGTGTATGCGCCCTACCATTTACTTTTGGAAAGGTGCGCATACACCTTTAAGACTGGAGCTGTCATCACTCAGCGCCGAACTAGATGGCTATTTAAGGCGTCGGTTCTCACTCACATGTGTTCGTTCAAACACCCTTATCTGGATGCTAACCTTGCTTGAAGCTTCCATGCTTGCAAGCTTACTTCGCTGACGGAACCTCGCTGCGCTGATCCCTGTATCCCGCTACTGGATCATCCGCCTCTCCTGAACCACCCTTCGGCTGTATCGCTAATAGTGCTAAGTACCCCGCAGGGGAATTCTCTATAAACTTATACTAAGCTTACACTATCTAGCTCTGCATAGTAGAGACTGTTTATCACATCTGCATAAACTAGATTGCTAGCTCTTGAGACTACTGCTACTTTTCTGCACTGGGTTGATCTCTTTTGTATGTCCACCTGCTATTCTATCATCTGCTATCATACAACATTGCTAAACCTTCCTGCATCCATCTGCTACTGTCTCACCTTCAAGTGTCTATCACCTACCACCTCCACTCAACCTATCCCTCAATCTTCATCATTGTGTTACCACATGCATAAAGTCACTCTAAGAACCAGCTTGCTAATTGTGTGTATTTACTGGCTGAAATAAGACCTTCCACACATGATGAGTCATTGAGGTTGGGAATGGTATCTCAGCATATCTCTTACATGACAACTGACGTGGAACTATTTCTGCAGCTGAAAATCCACACCGTATAAAAACGCAGGAGCGTTACACTTTGACACACAAATGTAAAAATAGTCCTTTAAACGTTCAAATATGCATATATATAACTTCACATATAAACGTCCATAACTATGCATAAAGGGTAGATGGTCTTGCAACAATCCTCTCCACCAAGTAGGGGTCACCAGTGTGTATCGGGGTCACCAGACAACAAATCCTCCACCGTTGTGACATAAAGGGGGGATGGCAACTCACCAGAAGTTATGGCCCACCTATTCTCATAGGAAAGGCTCACAGGCATATACACACACGTCTCCCTCTCGGATCAGCTGCAGCTGCAGATCTAGGCATTCATCCCTGGCGATCTTTAGGCTGTAACATGCATCCCTTTTCCTCATGATAATTCACCCATCCAGTCCTTACTGGGAGAGATGTGTTACAGCCTAAAGATCGCCAGGGATGAATGCCTAGATCTGCAGCTGCAACTGACTCGAGAGGGAGACATGTGTGTATATGCCTGTGAGCCTTTCCTATGAGAATAGGTGGGCTATAACTTCTGGTGAGTTGCCATCCCCCTTTATGTCACAACGGTGGAGGATTTGTTGTCTGGTGACCCCGATACACACTGGTGACCCCTACTTGATGGAGAGGATTGTTGCAAGACCATCTACCCTTTATGCATAGTTATGGACGTTTACATGTGAAGTTATATATAGGCATATTTAAACTTTTAAAGGACTATTTTTACATTTGTGTGTCATAAAGGAATGATATGCTAGCTGTCTGCGCTACTAATACTATTTTCGTGATTCCATTTGGGATTTTGATTCGAGTATTTTTTTTTTGATAGGCATTACTCCAAGTATCCAGCAGGTGGCATCCTTCTGATGGTACCCAATGGAGATGTAAGGAGGGTGCATGGTCTCATCAGTAGATATGAAAATATGGTGGCAAAAACCAAATGGAGAGTTGGTCAGAGAGGAATACCATGATCTCTAGGTATGGCTGTCATTTCAGAGGACTGCCTTCCATTGCTGTTCAAGTGGCAGATTCAGGCTGATGTTATAATGTCCTGCAGTGTATGTGCATGCAGTTACCTGTAGGATTCCTATTCCCCTTTTTCTCCTTGTGGGGCCATATTTGATAGTGCTTTTCATTATGTAATCGTTTTCCAGCCTTGCCGCTCACACCTAAGCACTGCGCCAAGGGAGGCAGTTACGGTTCCTCAACATGTTAAAGCAAATTGATGTACGCTGGAGGTGGGCTTCCTTTTTAAATGGAAAGCCATGAATTTCTTCAGGCATTCTGTTCCCCCCTCTATCATTGAAATTCATTGGCTATTCCAAAATATGTCCTTAATAGACAGAAGAAGCAGTGGGAGCAAGTCACTAGAGGAACCTTTGATCTCAATCCACGTTGTGTACCCAAAAGCATGCTTAACATTTGCAGGTGCATGTGATAGTTATGAATGATAGAAGTTGTTCAGACTCTATTTTAAATTTCTACTTCATAGAAATGACAATTGTATCTAGGATTTGACTTAAAACCTCTGTTCACTGCAGGCTCAGTCCACTACATCTTAAGAAAAGTTCTACTTCGCTGCTTTCTGTAAGTTCCTTTCCTCGCTGCAGGAGCAGGCTCTTCACGGTCATGAGCTGCTGGCCATCCAACACACTAATTTTCCACAAAAAAGGGAAGAGAGCTGCTCACCACGAAAGCCACAATAAGCTTAAAGCAAAAAGGCTACACTGACCAATCCACCTGGTGCAACAACAGTCAACGCGTTTCACTCCACCAGACAACATAATAAAAAATGTAAACCTCTTTTCTGTGCAGGTTCAGTCCACTATGTCTTAAGCTTTGCAGTGTGGGCACCCTAAGGCAGTGGTTCTCAATTCCGGTCCTCGGGACCCACTAACAGGCCAGATTTTAAGTATTACCTTGGGGGATGCAGACTAGAATACTGCAATCACTGAGCAGCAAATTAGATCACCTGTGATGTAATTTAGTTATCTTGCAAACCTGGCCTGTTGGTGGGTCCCGAGGACCGGAGTTGAGAACCACTGCCCTAAGGTACTTTACTGCATTCCTTTACCTCTGCCAGGGTTTGTTCAATAGACCAAATCACCATCTCACTTACAAGCTATATCTTTATACTATGTCACTTTAAAGGAGAAGTTCAGCCAAAGCTTGTTTGGCTGTACTCATGTGGATCACAGGAGTATGGTTCGTTCTGCACTCCTGTAACTCATTTTCAGCAGACAGTTTGCTGAAGACGGCTGATGTCACCGAGCTGGTCCAGGCTCGGGCAAAATCGCGACAATGAAGTCTGGATCCGCCCACATGCCTGGACCAGCACCTGTCTCAGCCTGTCAGCGAGCCACTGAGAGCCTGAGTCAGCCACTACCGCCCCCTCCACAGCCCAGCGCTCCAGTGAACGTGGGGGGGGGGGGTGGGGAGCAGAGAGCCGGTGGCTGGCAGTCACCAACTCTCTGCTCACAGAGCTCTGAGAACTGAGTGATCGGCGGTGTTCAGTCACTCAGTTCTCAATCTTCGAGCCAGCGGGGGACAGATGCAGCATTGGGCCGATGCTGCATCCACCTGGGTAAGTATGATTCTGAAAAAAAAATTTCCCCATGCTTCTCTTTTAATTGTGGGTTTCAGGATTCTCTTTATTGTAGGTGTACTTACTACTGTTGTTGATTTTGGTGTCCATTTTCACAATGGTTAGCCCAGTCCCGAACGCCAGAAGGGACCTTTGTCACAACCTAAAAATGTGGAGTAATAATGCATCAAACACTAATGTGGCTTCTCTGCCAAGAAGGGCAGAAAAAACCACACCCAGGTAAGTGTTTTTCTTTCTGTGGCTAACTTATCCTTGTTTCTTGCCTAAAAGCAATACAGTTGTCAGGTATGGAAAGTATACCTGATCTTTCAGAAATATTCAGCCAGGCTTTGTATACACAGATGTTGGAGTTGATTTACTAATGCTAGGTTCACATCTATGCAGGTTGCAGTTGATGTATTATTCAAGTGCATTTTGCATATTTGACACGTAATTAATGCGTTTTGCTTTTTTGTTTTTTTTGGCTAATAGGAAAGAATGTCAGTTCTGTTCATGAAGTGGGACTTTTTCCTCGTACACACGCAACGATTGTTGGCGTGAATTTTTGTCCAACGTCCGATCGGCCGATTGTCGGCTTGTTAGTATGATGCTTCCGACAACCGACTCCGACTTTTCGGCCGAACAAAATCTGGTGTGCAGACTATAAAATTTTTGTTGGCCGTCAACAGAACGGCCGATTTTCCGTCGGTCAGTACAGATTTCGGCAGACAAAAATCTGATGAGCAAGACTGGGCATGCTCAGAGAAGAAAAAACACACGGAAAGTAAACCATCACATGACATCACTTCTGAAGTTGGTTTTTGTTGGCCGAGAAAATTTGTGTGCAGTCTAGAGCACATTTCAACCAACAAACAACTCTGGACAAAAGACGGACGATCGGTCGGCTGATAATCGTTGCGTGTGTATGAGGCTTAAAGAGGTTGTACACCGAGAAAAAAATTTTTTCTCTTCTTTACATCCTGAAAGAGAAACCCATAATGAGCTAGTATGCATCGCATACTAGCTCATTATGAAATACTTACCTTAGAACGAGCCCCCGCCGTGCTGTCCGCTTACCTGTATGACGGGCGACATGTATAGTCGCCCGTCTTCCGGGATCGCGGCATCCGGCCATCTGATTGGCCGGAGCCGCGGTGACGTCACTCCCGCGCACGCGTGCGGGAGCCGACGGTCACGGCACAGGGCTCTGATGGAACGTGCATGTTTAGGAGATATTTACAGTACCTATAGGTAAGCCTTAATATAGGAGGGTTTACTTCCTCTTTAAGATGCAACTTTACACTCTCTGGCACTCAAGTAGCATCAAAGTCATGCAGGAACTTGTATGGGTCCAAAGTCACATGTTAGAGTTCAGAGTTAGGGTTAGCAGTAATCATTAGGGGTAGTGGTAATTGTTAGGATTAGGGTTAGCAGTAATTTTTAGGGGTAGTGGTAATTGTTAGGATTAGGGTTAGCGGTAATCGTTAAGGGTAGCGGTAATTGTTAGGATTAGGATTACCAGTAATCATTAGGATTAGGGTTAGCAGTAATTGTTAGGATTAGAGTTAGCAGTAATCAGGGTTAGTGGTAATTGTTAGGATTAGGGTTAACGGTAATCGTTAGGGGTAGTGGTAATTGTTAGGGGTAGCGGTAATTAAGATTAGGGTTAGCAGTAATTATTAGGCTTAGCAATAATTATGATTAGGGTTAGCGGTAATTGTTAGGGTTAGCGGTAATCGTTGGGGTTAACCGTTATTGTTAGGGTTAGGGTTAGTGGTAATTGTTGGGGTTAGCGGTAATCATTAGGATTAGGCTTAGCGGTAACCATTAGGGTTAGCGGTAATCATTTAGATAATCGTTGGGGTTAGCGATAATCATTACCGTTAGTGGGGTTTGGTGGTAATCATTGAGATTAGGGTTAGCGGTAATTATGAGGGTTAGCGATTAGGTTAGGGTTAACGGTAATTGTTAGGATTAGGGTCAGCAGTATACATTCGGGTTAGCGGTAATCGTTAAGGCTAGCGGTAATCATTATGGTTAGCAGGGTTGGCGGTAATCTTTAGCATTAGGGTTAGTGGTAATTGTTAGGATTAAGGTTAGTAGTATTTGTTAGGATTAGGGTTAGTGGTAATCGTTGGGGTTAGCGGTAATCGTTAGGATTACGGTTATCGGTATATGTTGGGGTCAGCGGTATTTAAGGTTAGCGCTTTAACCCTAATAATTACCTCTAACTCTAGCCCCTAACCCTAACGGCTTTGGACACAAAGGTTCCTGCACTACTTTGATGCTACTTAAGTGCCAGAGAGTGTAAAGTCGCACGCCATGAACAGAGCTGTGAAACTTTCCTATTAGCCAAAAAACATGCACACCACAACACTTGTATTTTTGGTGCGGGTCCATTAAAGTCTATTACAAGCAAAACGCAATATGCTGCGGGGAAAAAAGTCCTTGACCCTCTAGTTCCTCCTGTTTTCAACTGTATTGTAACTGTATTGTCTTCCCCCACATTGTAAAGCACTGCGCAAACTGTTGGCGCTATATAAATCCTGTATAATAATAATAATAATAATAATAATAATAAATGATCCTTTCCAAAAAACACACTGGCTCAAAACACACAGATGGGAACTAGGTCCATAGGAAACAATGTTAAATAGACTATAGTGCGCAGCAGTGGCGGCTGGTCATATGGGGCACAGGGGCGCTGCCCTCCCTATCCATGCCTCTGGCTCCCTAATCTACATGCGGGGCACCGAACGCATAGAGTTTAATGGGGCTTTTTTTTTTTTTTTTTTAGCCATGTGATTAGAGCCAGAGGCTCATAGGCTAAAAAAAGGGTGGGCTTGGGGCGCAGAGCAGTGCGCCCCGAGACCACTCAGTTGTGTGACAATAGCAAATGAAAATTCGCTATTCTCAAACGGATCCTCCTCCTGGCCAATCAGGAAGTGGGTTTTGAGACCCGTTTCCCGATTGGTCAAAAGGAGAAGCCATGCCATTGAGCATGGAGGAGGAGGAAGGAGACGCAGAAGACAGGGGGAAGAAGCCGCCACCTGCTGCTGCTGCATCCAGGCAGGGTGAGTGAGCGGGAGGGGGGGGTCCTGTCTGCCCTGTCTGGATGTCCTCTCCCCTGTCTCGCTGTGGTCCGGGGGGGTGTGTGGTCTGGTGTGATGGGGGGGGGAGGGGGTAATGGTGCGGTCGGTCTGCCTGCCCCCCCCCCCCCCCACAGTCCATGGAGCACCAGTAGCCACTGGTGCGCAGTAAAAAAAATGCATGGGTGTGACCCAAGCCTGAAACTGGAGAGTGCAAAATCTGGTTCCAACCATATCTTGTTCAATTAAGCTTTGGCAATAAAACCTGGAAACTGTTTCTGTGCAGAATTGCACCAGAATTTGCACTCTCCAGTTTTACTAAGTCACCCCCTTTGTGTACCTTGAGGGTTTCTTGCATTTGAAGTACCTGCAGTGCTAACCAAACTTAGAGTATACTATGCCTGATGACCATAATGCCCAAAACAATCTCTACCTTGACTTCAATAAGCTGGAGAGATCATAACAGAGATGGGAAGGGTGTTTTTGAGGGGTTTCTGTTCCTATGTACAAACACACTTGCCATGACAGTGTATTGGAGGCCGCCATTGTTGGCCTCTTCTGTAAATGACAATTACCTGGCTGTCTCTGGCTCCAGTACTTCGGAGTAGCAGGACTGGAATAAGCATACAGCTGAGTGTTGTGGTTCCTTTCTCAGGTTCCTTCATCATGTTAGAACACAGTAATATTGTAGGGCCTTTTAGGTACCATAGAACTCCACAAGGGAGAAATATTTGACAGTCCCCAGAGTTTGTTAGATGAAGAGGATTCCATGTCCTCGGAAAAGATCAAACACTCCAGCATTCAAACTGTAATACATCTGAAGGTGTCATAACTGGTAAAGCTTACAGCCCTCCTCAGACTGGGAAATCTCCAAGGAAACTGTAAAAACAGGAGGGTGCCAACGCCTAGTGCATTACCACCCCCACTGTTTATTGAATCCAAAAGGCAAAAACTTACTCACAGACATAAAATGGATCAGGCATATCCCATCTTAACTCTAGCTGCAAGACAATATTATCTGACCATGCACAGGTATGTCGAAGTTGGTGGGCTAATATGTTTTGGTGGACGTGCCTCCTGCTTCAGGGCTCTGAAGAAGGGAGCACCTCCCCTAAAACGTGTTAGCCTTACCAACTTTGATATACATCAGGGATCCTCAAACTACGGCCCTCCAGCTGTTGCGGAACTACACGTCCCAAGAGGCATTGTAAAACGATGACATTCACACACATGACTAGGCATGATGGGAATTGTAGTTCCTGAACAACTGGAGGGCCACAGTTTGAAGACCCTTGATATACATGGTCAGATGATAGTTATAGTTCATCTGGCTGGAAAATAAAAATACAATCCTATACAGTCAGGTCCATAAATATTGGGACATCAACACAATTCTAATTTTTTTTGCTCTATACACCACCACAATGAATTTGAAATAAAACAAACAAGATGTGCTTTAACTGCAGACTTTCAGCTTTAATTTGAGGATATTTACATCCAAATCAAGTGAAAGGTGTAGGAATTACAACAGTTTGTATATGTGCCTCCCACTTTTTAAGGGACCAAAAGTAATGGGACAATTGGCTGCTCAGCTGTTCCATGGCCAGGTGTGTGTTATTCCCTCATTATCCCATTTACAGGGAGCAGATAAAAGGTCCAGAATTAATTTCAAGTGTGCTATTTGCATTTGGAATCTGTTGCTGTCAACTCTCAATATGAGATCCAAAGAGCTGTCACTATCAGTGAAGCAAGCCATCATTAGGCTGAAAAAAACAAAACAAACCCATCAGAGAGATAGCAAAAACATTAGGTGTGGCCAAATCAACTGTTTGGAACATCCTTAAAAAGAAAGAACGCACCGGTGAGCTCAGCAACACCAAAAGACCCGGAAGACCATAGAAAACAACTGTGGTGAATGACCGAAGAATTCTTTCCCTGGGGAAGAAAACACCCTTCACAACAGTTGGCCAGATCAAGAACACTCTCCAGGAGGTAGGTGTATGTGTGTCAGATCAGGAACACTCTCCAGGAGGTAGGTGTATGTGTGTCAAAGTCAACAATCAAGAGAAGACTTCACCAGAGTGAATACAGAGGGTTCACCACAAGATGTAAACCATTGGTGAGCCTCAGAAACAGGAAGGCCAGATTAGAGTTTGCCAAACAACATCTAAAAAAGCCTTCACAGTTCTGGAACAACATCCTATGGACAGATGAGACCAAGATCAACTTGTACCAGAGTGATGGGAAGAGAAGGAAAGGAACTGCTCATGATCCAAAGCATAGCACCTCATCAGTGAAGCATGGTGGTGGTAGTGTCATGGCGTGGGCATGTATGGCTGCCAATGGAACTGGTTCTCTTTTATTTTATGATGATGTGACTGCTGACAAAAGCAGCAGGATGAATTCTGAAGTGTTTCGGGCAATATTATCTGTTCATATTCAGCCAAATGCTTCAGAACTCATTGGACGGCGCTTCACAGTGCAGATGGACAATGACCCAAAGCATACTGCGAAAGCAACCAAAAAGTTTTTTAAGGGAAAGAAGTGGAATGTTATACAATGGCCAAGCCAATCACCTGACCTGAATCTGATTAAGCATGCATTTCACTTGCTGAAGGGAAAATGCCCCAAGAACAAGCAGGAACTGAAGACAGTTGCAGTAGAGGCCTGGCAGAGCATCACCAGGGATGAGACCCAGCGTCTGGTGATGTCTATGCATTCCAGACTTCAGTCTGTAATTGACTGCAAAAAATTTGCAACCAAGTATTAAAAAAGTGAAAGTTTGATTTATGATTCTTAATCTGTCCCATTACTTTTCGTCCCTTAAAAAGTGGGAGGCACATATACAAACTGTTGTAATTCCTACACCGTTCACCTGATTTGGATGTAAATACCCTCAAATTAAAGTTGAAAGTCTGCAGTTAAAGCACATCTTGTTTTTTTCATTTTAAATTCCTTGTGGTGGTGTATAGAGCCAAAAAGATTAGAATTGTGTCTATGTCCCAATATTTATGGACCTGACTGTATATACAGCTGTCGACAAAAGTTTTTAAGGTGACACATAATAATTTTCACAAAGTCTGCTGCCTAAGTTTTTATGATAGCAATTTCCATATACTCCAGAATGTTATGAAGAGTGATCAGATGAATTGCAATTAATTGCAAAGTGCCTCTTTGCCATGAAAATTAACTTCATCCCATAAAAAACATGTTCACTGCATTTGTGAAAAAGGGTTTCAGAGCGCCAAAGAAAGTCCAGGACCGTCTCCTACAAGTGATTCAGCTGCAGGATCGGGGCACCACCAGTGCAGAGCTTGCTCAGGAATAGCAGCAAGCAGGTGTGAGTACATCTGCACACACAGCGAGGAGAAGACTTTTGGAGGATGACCTGGTGTCAAGAAGGGCAGCAAAGAAGCCACTTCTCTCCGGGAAAAACATCAGGAACAAACTGATATTCTGCAAAAGGTATGGGGATTGGACTGCTGAGGACTGGGGTAGTCATTTACTCTATAGAACCCCCTTCTGATTGTTTGGGGCATCCGGAAAAAACCTTGTTCAGAGAAGAAAAGGTGAGCACTACCATCAGTCCTGTGTCATGCATCCTGAGACCATTCATGTGTGGGGTTCCTTCTCAGCCAAAAAACACTTTGGTGAGGAGCAATGCCTTTTCCAGCATGATGGAGCAGCTTGCCATAAGGCATAAGTGAAAAGTGGCTTGGGGAACAAAACATCAAAATTTTGGGTCCATGGCCAGGAAACTCCCCCCGACCTTAATCCCATTGAGAACCTGTGGTCAATCCTCACGAGGCGGGTGAACAAAAAACCCACAAATTCTGACAAACTCTTAGCATTGATTATAGAAGAATGGGCAGCCATCAGTCAGAATGTGGCCCAAAAGTTGATTGACAGCATGCCAGGGAGAATTATAGAGGTCTTGAAAAAGAAGGGTCAACACTGCAAACATTGACTCTTTGCATAAATCAAAAGCCTTTGACACTTCTGAAATGCTTGTAATTATACCTCAGTATTGACAAAAAGATCTAAAAACACTGAAGCAGCAGACTTTGCGAAAAAATGTGTCATTCTTGAAAACTTTTGGCCCTGACTGTACAATCCTATACCCACAGTTGACCCAGAGGAAGGCAAAATAACCCCTGAAAAAAGCATGATACAATTTGCTTCAGCAGGGGAAATAAAATCCTTCCTGATCCCCCCGAGAGGAAATCGGATATTCCCTGGATCAACTTTACCTATGATTGTTAGTACCTATTTATATTATGTGTATCTATTAAAGATCCAGGCCTTTTCTTAAAGCAATCTACTGAGCTGGCCAGAACCTCCTCTTCAGGGAGTCTATTCCACATTTTCACAGCTCTTACTGTGAAGAAACCTTTCTGTATTTGGAGATTAAATCTTTTCCTCCAGACATAAAGAGAGCCCCCTTGTCCCCTGGGATAACCTTAAAGTGAATAACTTAACACCAAGTTCACTATAATGGACCCCTTATGTATTTATACATGGAGATCATATCCCCCCCTTATGTATTTATACATGGAGATCATATCCCCCCCTTATGTATTTATACATGGTGATCATACCTCCCTTATGTATTTATACATGGTGATCATACCCCCCCTTATGTATTTATACATGGTGATCATACCCCCCCTTATGTATTTATACATGGTGATCATATCCCCCCCCTTATGAATTTATACATGGTGATCGTATTCCCCCTTATGTATTTATACATGGTGATCATATCCCCCCTTATGTATTTATACATGGTGATCCTATCCCCCCTTATGTATTTATACATGGTGATCATATTCCCCCCTTATGTATTTATACATGGTGATCATATCCCCCCTTATGTATTATACATAGTGATCATATCCCCCCTTATGTATTTATACATGGTGATCATATCCCTTATGTATTTATACATGGTGATCATATCCCCCCCTTATGTATTTATACATCTAGATCATATCCCCCCTTATGTATTTATACATGGAGATTATATCCCCCCTTATGTATTTATACATGGAGATTATATCCCCCCTTATGTATTTATACATGGAGATTATATCCCCCCTTATGTATTATACATAGTGATCATATCCCCCCTTATGTATTTATACATGGTGATCATATCCCCCCTTATACATAGTGATCATATCCCCCCTTATGTATTTATATATGGTGATCATATCCCCCCTTATGTATTATACATAGTGATCATATCCCCCCCTTATGTATTTATACATGGTGATCATATCCCCCCCTTATGTATTTATACATAGTGATCATATCCCCTCCTCTTATGTATTTATACATGGTGATCATATCCCCTCCTCTTATGTATTTATACATGGTAATCATACCCCCCCCGTATTTACACATGATAATTAGAACCCCCCCCCTTATGTATTTATACATGGTAATCATACCCCCCTTATGTATTTATACATGGTGATCATATTCCCCCTTAATCTCCTCTTCTCAATAGAGAATAAATTCAGTTCCTCTAATCTCTCCTCATAGCTTAGCTCCTCCATGCCTTTTATCAGTTTGGTTGCCCTTCTCTGCACTGTCTCCAGTTCCCTGATATCCTTTTTAAGAGCTGGAGCCCAAAACTGAACTGCGTATTCCAGATGAGGTCTTACTAATGATCTGTACAGGGGCAAAATGATATCTCTCTTTCTGGAGTCCATGCTTCTCCTAATACAAGAAAGGACTTTGCTTGCATTGGAAATCGCAGCTTGGCATTGCATGCTATTATTAAGCTTATGATCTACCAGAACACCTAGATCCTTCTCCGCTATGGATTCCCCCAGATCCTTCTCCTCTATGGATTCCCCTAGTTCTACTCCCCCTAGTATGTATGATGCATGCATTTTCTTACCCCCCAAGTGCATAACGTTACATTTATCAACATTAAACCTCATTTACCACATAGTTGCCCAATGAAACAGTGCATTGAGGTCAGCTTGTAATTTGGAGACAACCTGTAAGGAAGTTATTCCACTGCAAAGCTTGGTGTCATCTGCAAAGACTGAAATGCTACTTCTATCCCCAGACCCTATATCATTTATTATTATTATTATTATACAGGATTTATATAGCGCCAACAGTTTGTGCAGTGCTTTACAATGTGGGGGAAGACAATACAGTTACAGTACAATTCAATACAGGAGGAATCAGAGGGCTCTGCTTGTTAGAGCTTACAATCTAGAAGGGAGGGTCAAGTGCAGTGGCGGCTGGTGCTCAAAATTTTTGGGGGGTGCGCAAAAAAGAAAAATGTAATAGGTATTGCTTCGCGGCAAAAAAAACGCAGTAAAAAATTGCGTGACTTTGAGGTCATGGTACAGGCATGGCACAGGTGATGGTACAGGCATGGCACAGATGATGATACAGGCATGGCACAGGTCATGGTAAGGGCGTGGCACAGGTGATGGTATAGGCATGTCACAGGTCATGACACAGGCATGGCACAGGTCATGGTAAGGGCATGGCACAGGTCATGGCATAGGCATGTCACAGGCATGTCACAGGGCATGTCACAGGTCATGTCACAGGCCATGTCACAGGTCATATCACAGTCAGGTCACAGGTCATGGCATCGCTGCAGCGGCTTCAATCACTTACCTGCTCTCCTTGGCTGGCTCACTGACTCCACACTCACGCTGCCTGCAAGACGTCCACGGCGGCTGCGCCTCTCCTCGAGTCCTCTTCATGCTGACGGCGGCGGGAACCGGCGGGAAGGTGAGTGGCTTCTCCCTCTGGGGCAGGAACCGACGGGTAGGTGAGCGGCGCCGGCTTCTCTTCTCCTCGAGACTCCTCTTCGTTTGCGGCGGCGGGAAGGTGACCGGGCGGTGACGGTGAGTGACTGATGCACGCACCGGCACCACCCCCAACAAGGTCAGCAGCGATATCCTGAATCATGATTGGTACAGGCTGGAGTCTGGACCAATCACATCCAGGACGTCACAAAAGGGGAAGTGTCGGAGCGCAGTGCTCTGCGCCCAGGTGACCCCCCAGAAGGCTGCCAATCGGCGCCTCTGCCGGGTGGAAAACCCCACCCTCCCCCATAGCCACCAGTAAGTCCGGCGCCCCTAGTGGGCTAAAAATTGAATTTTTTTTAAAACTTCTTTTGGGGGGGAGCCCCTGCGCCCCCTATCGGCCGGCCGCCATTGGTCAAGTGAAAAAAAGGCAGTAGCCGGGGGGGTGGGCAGATTATAAAGATATTAAAAAGTAAAGGTCCCAACACTGAACCTTGGGGTATCCCACTGATAACACTGAACCTTGGGGTACACCACTAATAAGAATGGGGGGTAATGGCACAAGCATATTGCCAGTGATGCTCAGGCAGTCCTTACTGGGCTATGGGATGTGGGTACTAAAGTTCTAATAAAAAGTCCAACAAAGGTTCTGGTCCACTGAGATGGCTGCTGGCGGTAAAGAGAGAAGCAACTCTGTCATGAGATAAAAGGGCGTAGCTGGTGCAGAGGAGCTGCGGTCTCCTGTAGAAGACAGAGGACTGTCCTGGTCCGTGGGCTGCAGTGGCTGTCGCTGGTCCGAACGCAGAGGAGCCGTGACATCACTTACTGGATCCAGAGCTTCAGACGAACGGCGACGCGTTGCGGAGCATGTGCTTCTCCTTCAGGCCGCTCCTCTGCACCAGCTACGCCAGGACCCAGAGGGACCCCCTGGATACCAGATGCACAGAACCTCCTTCATATATATTTGGATGCCTGTACTCATTTACTCTTGTGAGTAACATTGTTTTTATCCCACATTAAAGGTTTTTTAATGCTACACTCAGATCGGCGCTTGTGGATCTCTCCCCTTTTACTCCACTGATAACACTGAACCTTGGGGTACGCCCCTGATAACCTTAGACCATTTAGAGTATGAATCATTAATCACTACTCTCTGAATTGCTAATCATATCTAATGATATCGCCCTACACCTGGAGTTGTGATTTGATACGCTTGATCCATTTTAGGTCTGTGAGTACGTTTGTGTCTTTTGGATTCAATAAACAGCGGGGGTGGTAATGCATGAGGCGTTTACACCCTCCTGTGTGTTTTTATAGGACGAAGAGGATTCTCTGGGCGCCATAACACTTAAAAGGGAAAAGATTTGGAAGACAAAATTATAACATTGTTTTCATCACTGGGCATCCTTCATTTCTATTTTTAAATCTTGTAATGGTCACCTACAGTCAGGTCCATAAATATTGGGACATCAACACAATTCTGATTTTTTTGGCTCTATACACCACCACAATGGATTTGAAATGAAACAAACAAGATGTGCTTTAACTGCAGACTTTCAGCTTTAATTTGAGGGTATTTACATCCAAATCAAGTGAAAGGTGTAAGAATTACAACAGTTTGTATATGTGCCTCTGACTTTTTTAAGGAACCAAAAGTAATGGGACAATTGGCTGCTCAGCTGTTCCATGGCCAGGTGTGTGTTATTCCCTCATTTTCCCATTTACAAGGAGCAGATAAAAGGTTCAGAGTTCATTTCAAGTGTGCTATTTGCATTTGGAATCTGTTGCTGTCAACTCTCAGTATGAGATCCAAAGAGCTGTCACTATCAGTAAAGCAAGCCATCATTTGGCTGAAAAAACAAAACAAACCCATCAGAGAGATAGCAAAAACATTAGGTGTGGCCAAATCAACTGTTTGGAAAGAAAGAACGCATCGGTGAGCTCAGCAACACCAAAAAACCTGGAAGACCATGGAAAACAACTGTGGTGGATGACCGAAGAATTCTTTCCCTGGTGAAGAAAACACCCTTCACAACAGTTGGCCAGATCAAGATCACTCTCCAGGAGGTAGGTGTATGTGTGTCAAAATCAACAATCAAGAGAAGACTTCACCAGAGTGAATACAGAGAGTTCACCATGTAAACCATTGGTGAGCCTCAAAAACAGGAAGGTCAGATTAGAGTTTGCCAAACAACATCTAAAAAAGCCTTCACAGTTCTGGAACAACATCCTATGGACAGATGAGACCAAGATTAACTTGTACCGAGTGATGGGAAGAGAAGAGTATGGAGAAGGAAAGGAACTGTTAACCACTTGCCGACCGCCGCACGACTATCTACGTCGGCGGTCAGCCCCTCACAGGCAAAGTGACGTAGGGCTACGTCACTAGCTTGTGAGGGTCTAGGGAGCGAGCGCGCGCCCCCGGAGGCGCGCTCCCGCGTGGTCACGGACCCCCCCGCGCGTGTGACCGGCGGACCCGATGTCCGCCGGCCACTCTGCGATCGGCGGGGGAGAGGGAGAAAGTCAGGCAGCTTGTGTAAACAAGCTGCCTGTCATTCTCCTCGCTGTATGAGAGCTGATCATCTGGATCTACTATGTAGATCCGTTGATCACTCTGCATACAGCTGAAGCCCCAGCCAATCACAGTTAGAATCACGCCCCTAGGGACACACACAGCCCTTCCCTCTCAAATAAAGTTAACCCCTTCACTACCAGTGTATTTTTACAGTAACAGTGCATATATATAGCACTGATTACTGTAGAAATGTCACTGGTAACCCCAAAAGTGTCAAAAATGTCAGTCAAGGGTCCGATCTGTCCGCCGCAATGTCGCAGTACCGCAAAAAAAATCGCAGATCGCCGCCATTACGCGTTAAAAAAAAAAAACAACAAAAATGACAAAAATCTTTCCCTTAGTTAGTAAACGCAATAACTTTTGCGCAAACCAATCAAAATACGCTTTTTGCGATTTTTTTTACCAAACATAGGTAGCATAAAGCAAATTGGCCGAAAATTTTAAAAAATTTTGATTTTTACATTTTTTTTTGGGGGAATTTCATATAAAAAAAAGGGAAAAATATTGCTATTTTTGCAAAATGGACGCTCTTTTTTTGTTTATAGCGCGTGATCAAAAAATCGCACAGGTGATCAAATACCACCAAAAGAAAGCTCTGTTTGTGGGAAAAAAAGGACGCCAAATTCGTTTAGGTACAGTGTCGCACGACCGCGCAATTCTCCGTTAAAGTCACGCAGTGCCGAATCGCAAAATACCCCCTGGTCGGAATGGGGGTAAAATCTTCCGGGGCTTAAGTGGTTAATGATCCAAAGCATACCACCTCATCAGTGAAGCATGGTGGTGGTAGGGTCATGCCGTGGGCATATATGGCTGCCAATGGAACTGGTTCTCTTGTATTTATTGATGATGTGACTGCTGACAAAAGCCGCAGGATGAATTCTGAAGTGTTTCGGGCAATATTATCTGCTCATATTCAGCCAAATGCTTCAAAACTCATTGGACGGCGCTTCACAGTGCAGATGGACAATGACCAGAAGCATACTGCGAAAGCAAACAAAGAGTTTTTTAAGGGAAAGAAGTGGAATGTTATGCAATGGCCAAGTCAATCACCTGACCTGAACCCGATTGAGCATGCATTTCACTTGCTGAAGACAAAACTGAAGGGAAAATGCCCCAAGAACAAGCAGGAACTGAAGACAGTTGCAGTAGAGGCCTGGCAGAGCATCACCAGGGATGAAACCCAGCGTCTGGTGATGTCTATGCGTTCCAGACTTCAGGCTGTAATTGACTGCAAAGGATTTGCAACCAAGTATTAAAAAGTGAAAGTTTGATTTATGATTGTTAATCTGTCCCATTACTTTTGGTCCCTTAAAAAGTGGGTGGCACATATACAAACTGTTGTAATTCCTACACCGTTCACCTGATTTGGATGTAAATACCCTCAAATTAAAGCTGAAATTCTGCAGGTAAAGCACATCTTTTTTCATTTAAAATCCATTGTGGTGGTGTATAGAGCCAAAAAGATTAGAATTGTGTCGATGTCCTAATATTTATGGACCTGACTGTAAAATAATTATAATAAAAAATAAATAAAATCAATGTGCTGTGTTTTATCTCTGTGTGATTGCAATATTATCTCTTCTAACCAAAGAGGCCAGGTGACTGAAATGAAATGCTGTATAATAATCTAGATATTGCATGACAAGTGTATAGGAACTGGTAAACTAGAACACTATTTATTACAGTGGGGGAAATAATTATTTCATCCCCTGCAGTTTTTGTACGTTTGCCCACTTACAAAAAAATGAAGGGTCTATAATTTTTTTTATCATAGGTGTATTTTAAATGATCGAAACAGAATATCAACCAAAAATCCAAAAAAAAAAACACTTGATACAAATGTTATAAATGGAGTTGCAGTTCATTGAGTAAAATAAGTATTTGATCCCCAAGCAAAACATGACTTGGTAGTTGGTGGAGAAACCCTTGTTGGCAAGCACAGAGGTCAGACGTTTCTTGTAGTTGGTTACCGGGTTTGCACACATCTCAGGAGGAATTTTGGCTCACTCTTCTTTACAGATCTTCTTTTTAAGGATTTTTTGGCTGTTGCTTGGCAACTCAAATTTCCAGCTCCCTCCGTAAATTTTCTATAGGAATAAGGTCTGGAGACTGACTAGGCCACTCCATGACCTTAATGTGCTTCTTCTTGAGCCACTCCTCTGTTGCCTTGGTATATTTTTGGTCATTGTCATGCTGGAAGACCCATCCACGACCCATCTTCAGTGTTCTGGCTGAGGGAAGAAGGTTCTCATCCAAGATTTTACAATACATGGCCCCGTTCATTGGCGCCTCAATGTTGCAAAGTTGGTCTGTACCTTTAGCAGAGAAGCCACCTCCATGCTTGACTGTAGGGATGGTGTTCTGAGGGTCATAGTCAGCATTCTTCTTCCTCCAAACACTGCAAGTCTAGTTAATGCCAAAGAGCTCAATTTTGGTCTCATCTGACCACAGAACTTTCCCCCAATCCTTCTCTGGATCATTTAGATGTTCATTAGCAGCCTTCAGATGGGCCTGTACATGTGTCTTCTTGAGGAGGAGGACCATGCTGGCGCTGCAGCATTTCAATCTATGGGGCGTATTGTGTTACCAATGGATTTGTTTGGTGACTGTGTCCCAACTGCCTTGAGATCATTCACAAGATCCTCTCGTGTAGTTCTGGGCTGATCACTCACTTTTCTAATGATCATCCCCCCCCCCCCCCCCCCATGAGGTGAAATCTTGCATGGAGCTCCAGACCAAGGACGATTGATGGTTATTTTGTATTTCTTCCATTTGCGAATAATCGCTCTAATAATTGTCTCCATCTCACCAGTGGAGTATTTTGGTTTTGTGCTGCCCTAGGCAAGACTAAAATTGGGCGCCCCCCCCCCCTCCGCCTCCTATGTAAATTTGCCCCACTCCTTCTTTTTTAACGGATGTGACTCCCTCCAAAATTGAAGGATTACAAGTGCCAGCATGAACCAGGGGCGTAACTACAGGGGTTGCAGGGGTTGCGGTCGCAACCGGGCCCCATGCTCCAGGGGGCCCTGTGCGGCTCCCCTGTACACCTAAATAGGAGGGGCAGCAGGGGCCGCATGTAGAGAAATCACTGCCCTCCTTTTTCCTCCTGTAGCTGCAGGGGGAAAATGGAGGAGATTGGTTCCTCTGTATGCTGCCCCCGCCACTCCTCCTATCCATCCAGTTCACTTGTGTTCTGCTGTCTCTGGGCCCCTGTGTGCTCCCCTGGTCCCCCCCCCCTACTGTGCTTCCCCCCCCTACTGAGCTTCCCCCCCCCCACTGTGCTGCTCCCCCCTACTGTGCACCCTACCCTCTCCTGCCGGCTGCTGCAGGGGATGTGTCACAATAGAGAACCAGGAAGGGGTCGGTAAATAGGTAATTTACCAGCCAGCTCCTTCCTTTTCTCAATGGACAGAGTCATAGTCAGTGACATTGTAAAAAAATAAAATAAAATGATAAAAAATAATACAATTAAAATACCAAAAAAATAAAAACAACTGACACCAGTGGGTGAACTTCCAGGATCGTAAAGGTCACACTTGCAACCGGGCCCTGGCATTCCGCCACTGTGGGGAGGCCCCAACATCGCAGGAAGGTGGCCCACTGCAGAACTTGTGAAAGGGTCCCGCAACGAGAGTAAAGGGCCCCAGGATCAGTGGGAAGAGTCCCAGGCTTGAAGAGAAGGGCCCCGGCCAGGGGTCCAGGGGGCCCTTTATGGTTTCCTGCACCGGGGCCCTGAAGGTTCTAGTTACGCCTCTGGCATGAACCCCTGAGATCTCACGAGAGGGGGGTGGGTGAGGTAGAGAGAGAGGGTAAGTGAGGGGGGCAGGTGAGGGGGGGATGAGAGAGAGGGGGGTGAGAGAGAGAGGGGGGGTGAGAGAGAGATGGGATGAGATAGAGAGGGGGGATGAGAGAGAAAGAGAGGGGGAGGTGAGAGAGAGGGGGATAAGAAAGGGTGATGAGAGAGAGAGAGAGAGTCGTGAGAGAGATGAGAGAGAGGGGGGGTGAGAGAGATGAGAGAGAGGGGAGTGACAGAGATGAGAGAGGGGGGTGAGAGAGAGGGGGGAGTGAGAGAGATGATGAGAGAGAGAGAGAGAGAGAGGGGGGTGAGAGAGAGAGGGAGATGAGAGAGAGAGGGGATAAGAAAGAGGGGGGGTGCAAGAGAGAGAGAGAGAGGGGGTGAGAGAGAGGAGGGTTGAGAGAGAGAGAGGGGGATGGTTGAGAGAGGTGGGTGAGATAGAGCGAGGGGGGGTGAGAGATGGGGGGGTGAGAGAGAGTGAGGAGGGGTGTGAGAGAGAGGGGGGGTTGAGAAAGAGGGGGGGATGAGAGAGGCGGCTCTAGCAACCAGTAGCCAATAGAGTCTCAGGTGGAGGGGGGCGACTTCTTTGCTGCCCCCCTGCAAAGTGCCGCCCTAGGCCTGGGCCTTGTTGGCCTAGGCCAAAATACAGCACTGCATCTCACCAAGCTTCTTGCTGATAGTCTTGTAGCCCATTTCAGCCTTGTGCAGGTCTACAATCTTGTCCCTGACGTTCTTTGACAGCTCTTTGGCCTTGCCCACGATGGTGAGGTGTGAATGAAAGAAAGAGATTCTGTGGACCGGTGACTAATGCCTCGTACACACGCAACGATTATCGGCCGACCGATCGTCCGACTTTTGTCCAGAGTTGTGTTGTGTTGGTTGGAATGTGCCTAGACTGCACACTAATTTTCTCGGCCAACAAAAATCTACTTCAGAAGTGATGTCATGTACTGGTTTACTTTCCGTGTGTTCTTTCTTCTCTGAGCATGCCCAGTCTTGCTCATCAGATTTTTGTCTGCCGAAATCCGTACTGACTGACGGAAAATAGGCCGTTGTGTTGACGGCCAACAAAAATTTTATAGCATGCACACCAGATTTTATTCGGCCGAAAAGTCGGAGTCGGTTGTCGAAAGCATCATACTAACAAGCCGAAAATCGGCCGATCGGACGTTGGCCGAAAATTCCCGGCCAATAATCGATGCGTGTGTACGAGGCATTACACATAACGAGTTGTCGTAAGGAGCACCTTCTTACATTGACAGGACTAATCTGAGTACCACATGAGCACCTACTGTAGCCAGTCTGTGGGAGCCAGAATTATTGTTGGTTGGTAGTGGATCAAATACTTATTTTACTCACTGAATTGCAACTCAATTTATAACATTTGTATCATGTGTTTTTTCTGGATGTTTGGTTGATATTCTGTCGCTATCATTTAAAATCAACCTATGATAAAAAAATTATAGACCCTTCATTTCTTTGTAAATGGGAAAACATACAAAATCTGCAGGGGATCAAATAATTATTTTCCCCACTGTATAACCGCTCACTGAAAATACACTCTATAAATGTTTGTTATTTGACTTGTACTACTGCGTTTTGAACACTAGAGGGTACTGTGTAATTTTGACATAGGTTTAGTATATCTGCAAGTTATTGCACTTAAGGCAGGTCATAAGGGGGCAGATTTCCCGCTGAGAAAGAACACAAGTTATTTGTCTATCACGTCCTGCCAAGACTCGCCACAATCAAATATTAACCACTTCTGGACGGAAGGATTTACCCCCCCCCCCTAATGACCAGGCCATTTTTTGCGATACTGCACTGCATTACTTTAACTGACAATTGCGCGGTCGTGCAAAGCTGTACCCTAATTAAATCAATGTCCTTCTTTTCCCACAAATAGAGCTTTCTTTTGGTGCTATTTGATCACCTCTGCGATTTTTATTTTTTGCGCTATAAACAAAAAAAATAAAATTCTGAAAAAAAAACAATATTTTTCACATTCTGCTATATAGCATCCCCAATAAAAAAAAATTAAAAATCTAATTTTTTTTCATCATTTCAGACCAATTTGTATTCAGCTACATATTTTTGGAAAAAAAAAAAGTGTATATTGATCATTTTGCGCAAAAGTTATCGCGTCTACAACCTACGGGAAAGATTTATGTCATTTTTATTTACTTATTTTTTTTTTTACTAGTAATGGCGGCGATCTGCAATTTTTTTAGCGGGACTGCGACATTGCGGCGGATAGATCGGACCCCTAACTGACATTTTTGACACTTTTAGAGGGACCATGGGACTACAGTAATTAGTGCTAAATAATATGCACTGTTACTGTACTAATGACACTGGCAGGGAAGGGGTGAACACCAGGGGCAATCAATGGGTTAAATGTGTCCCTAGGGTGTGTTTTCTAACTGTGTGTGTGGGGGGGGGGGCTTGCTGCATCAACACAGAGATCTGTGTTCCTATATAGGAGGAACCCAGGATCCCTGTGTTCATTACTGACAGAACAGTGGTTTGCCATGTTTACAATGGCAGACCACCGTTCTCCACGGGGAGCGATCGCGGGTGCCTACTTACAATGGCAGACCACCATTCTCCACAGGGAGCAATCGTGGGTGCCCACTTACAGTGGCAGACCTCCGTTCTCTAGGGGAGTGATCGCAGGTGCCCACTTACAATGGCAGACCACCGTTTTCCACGGGGAGCGATCGCGGGTGCCCACTTACAATGGCAGACCACTGTTCTCCACAGGGAGCGAACGTGGGTGCCCACTTACAATGGCAGACCACCGTTCTCCACAGGGAGTGATTGTGGGTGCCCACTTACAATGGCAGACCACCGTTCTCCACAGGGAGCGAACACAGGTGCCCACTTACAATGGCAGACCACCGTTCTCTAGGGGAGTGATCGCGGGTGCCCACTTACAATGGCAGACCACCGCTTTCCACGGGGAGCGATTGCGGGTGCCCACTTACAATGGCAAACCACTGTTCTCCACAGGGAGCAATTGCGGGTGCCCACTTACAGTGGCAGACCACCGTTCTCTAGGGGAATGATCGCGGGTGCCCACTTACAATAGCAGACCACCGTTTTCCACGGGGAGTGATCGCGGGTGCCCACTTACAATGGCAGACCACTGTTCTCCACAGGGAGCGAACATGGGTGCCCACTTACAATGGCAGACCACTGTTCTCCACAGGGAGCGAACATGGGTGCCCACTTACAATGGCAGACCACTGTTCTCCACAGGGAGCGAACATGGGTGCCCACTTACAATGGCAGACCACCGTTCTCCACAGGGAGCGAACACAGGTGCCCACTTACAATGGCAGACCACCGTTCTCTGGGGAGTGATCGCGTGTGCCCACTTACAATGGTAGACCACCGTTTTCCATGGGGAACGATCGCGGGTGCCCACTTACAATGGTAGACCACCGTTCTCCACGGGGAGCGAACGCAGGTGCCCACTTACAATGGTAGACCACCGTTCTCTAGGGGAGTGATCGCGTGTGCCCACTTACAATGGTAGACCACCGTTTTCCATGGGGAACGATCGCGGGTGCCCACTTACAATGGTAGACCACCGTTCTCCACGGGGAGCGAACGCAGGTGCCCACTTACAATGGTAGACCACCGTTCTCCACGGGGAGCGAACGCAGGTGCCCACTTACAATGGTAGACCACTGTTCTCTAGGGGAGTGATCGCGGCTGCTCACTTACAATGGCAGACCACCGTTTTCCCTGGGGAGCGGTCGCTAGTGCCCACTTACAATGGCAGACCGCCGTTCTCCATGGGGAGCGATCGCGGGTACCCACTTATGATGGCAGACCACCGTTTTCCACGGGGAGCGATCGCGGGTGCCCACTTACAACGGTAGACCACCGTTCTCCTTGGGGAACGATCGCGGGTGCCCACTTACAATGGTAGATCACCATTCTCCACGGGGAGCGATCGCGGGTGCCCAGCAGAAATCGCGGTCGTGGGACCTGCGAATTTGGCTTCCCTGCGGTGAATGGGCACGCACGCGCCCCCGCGAAGCGACGTACAGGTACGTTTTGCGGGACAAAGCCGACCTGCCCCAGTAGATTTACGGTGGCTGGTCGGCAAGTGTTTAAGAACTCAGAAGAAAGCTACAAGTGGAGCCAAGTAACTTCTGCCTAATGTGTGACAATGGAATCTTTACAAGACCCAGCTTCACGAGTATGCTTGGTGGCCATTTAAAATTCTTGTCTTGTGTTTTCAGGCATTTTACCTTTTTTTCAGCTTTTATTTTTATCCCCATGCAGTGGCCTCCTTGCTTGGCGTCTTGCAACTTCCATTTGTTGGCATGGCAACACAGAGTCTCAGATGTGCGGCAGAAAGTGGCGAGTTATATAATTAAGAGCTTTTCTATTCCACGGTGAGACAAAATTCTATTTTTCTACAGAATCAATCATGTGCCATGTATCCCGCTCCCTGGAAAACATCTCATGGCATATTTTTATCCCATAATTTTATATGATGATTTTTCTGGATTATCTAATCTAAATTGTATCTGTCATACACAAATAGATTAGAAAAAGACACTTACTTGCAACACAAATATGACATTTAGTAGGGGTACTTCAAAGCTGTAGGGCCCCTTCACACTTGTATATTGCGGTAATGGACTCTAAAGCACACACGTTGTTGAATGTTGGCCCAGAGCATGGTAAGGTACTCTATATGCCGTTCCATTCTTTGCAAATGTCACCCAGGGCCACCATCAGGGGGGGTACAGGTGATACCAGGAAGTGTGAACAGTGCAAGAGAAAGGAGATTGGATGGAGGAGATGAGACTGCAGGAGGAGGACATGGGATTGGGAAGATGGGATGGAGAAAGTGGAGGGCATGGGATGGGACTTGGTAGGACAGCTAGTGGGGGGGCCCAGGGAATGTTAATGGTCAGATCCGGAAGGGGGCCAGCCCTAAAGCTGTGTAAGGGGCCCCAACATTTCTGATGGCACCACAACACACTGCAACCCACCACACTGCATATACTATGATGTAGCTACAGTGCATCCGGAAAGTATTCACTTTTTCCACATTTTATGTTACAGCCTTAATCCAAAATGGATTAAATTAATTATTTTCCTCAAAATTCTACAAACAATCCCCTATAATGACAACATTAAAAGAAGTTTGTTTGAAATCTTTGCAAATGTATTAAAAATAAAAAAACTATAAAATCCCATGTACATAAGTATCACCGCCTTTGCTCAATACTTTGGTGAAGTACCTTTGGCACCAATTACAGTCTCAAGTCTTTTTGAGTATGATGCTACAAGCTTGGCACACCTATTTTTGGGCAGTTTCTTTCATTATTCTTTCCAGGACCTCTCAAGCTCCATCAGGTTGGATGGGGAGCGTCGGTGCACAGCCATTTTCAGATCTCTCCAGAGATGTTCAATTGGGTTGAAGTCTGGGCTCTGGCTGGGCCACTCAAGCACATTCACAGAGTTGTCCCAAAGCCACTCCTTTGTTATCTATCTTGGCTGTGTGCTTAGGGTGGTTGTCCTGTTGGAAGAGGAACCTTCGCCCCAGTCTGAGGTTCAGAGAGCTCTGAAGCAGGTTTTCATCAAGGATGTCTCTGTACATTGCTGCATTCATCTTTCCCTCAATCCTGACTAGTCTTCAAGTTCCCGCAGCTGAAAAACATCCCCACAGCATGATGCTGCCACCACCATGCTTCACTGTACGCAGGGCTGCTGCAAGGATTTTGGACACCCTAGACGAAACCTGATTTTGTCGCCCCCCCCCTTCCACCCCTGACTCTACCCCCTTTGTCTTGCCCATGAGTGTGGTATGCTAAGTATGGAAGGATTAGGGAGTGCGTTTCGTACATAGTTGAGGTCAGTGTTTGCAGCGCTGCTAAAAAAAAAATATAAATACTGATAATAAACATAGTGCAAGGTTCAGGGGTGCATTTCATACAGAGTGCAAGGTTCAGAAATGCATTGTACAGGGTGCAAGGTTCAAGAATGCGTTGTATAGGGTGCAAGGTTCAGGACTGCGTTTCATACAGGGTGCAAGGTTCAGGAATGTGTTGTACAGAGTGCAAGGTTCAGGAGTGTGTGTTGTACAGAGTGCAAGGTTCAGGAATGCATTGTACAAGATGCAAGGTACAGGAGTGCATTTTGTACAAGATGCAAGGTACAGGAGTGCATTTTGTACAGGATACAAGGTTCAGGAGTGGGTTTCGTACAGGATGCAAGGTTCAGGAGTGAGTTTTGTACAGGGTGCAAGGTTCGGAAGTGCATTGTTCAAGGTGCAAGGTTCAGAACTGCGTTTCGTACAGAGTGCAGGTTCAGGAATGTGTTGTACAGAGTGCAAGGTTCAGGAGTGTGTGTTGTACAGAGTGCAAGGTTCAGGAATGCATTGCACAAGATGCAAGGTACAGGAGTGCATTTTGTACAAGATGCAAGGTACAGGAGTGCATTTTGTACAGGATGCAAGGTTCAGGAGTGGGTTTCGTACAGGATGCAAGGTTCAGGAGTGAGTTTCGTACAGGGTGCAAGGTTCAGAAGTGCATTGTACAATGTGCAAGGTTCAGAACTGCGTTTCGTACAGAGTGCAGGTTCAGGAATGTGTTGTACAGAGTGCAAGGTTAAGGAGTGCGTAGTACAGAGTGCAATGTTCAGAAATTTGTTAAGCTGCAAAGACAACAATGAATTAAACATTGCACACTTACATCCTAAAATCTGGATTAGCAGTATACAGGAGCCGAGGAAAGAATGCAGGCATCAGATGGATAATAAATTAGAGCATATTATAGCAGGACATGCAGCAGTATAAACCTCTATCCAGCACAGCCAGGGATTGGTGGGCAAGCCAGCCGGCGTTTATACATTGGTGGGCGGGGAAGAAGGTGACAGGGGGCGGGACCAACTACTGCATGTGCACCCACAGCTGTGTATAATCAACCTGAATTATACATAGCTGTGAGTGCATATACAGTAGTTGGTCCCGCCCCCTGTCACCTTCTTCCCTGCCCACTAATGTGTTTGGTCTATGCAAGGAACGAAAGGGCGGAGCCCCCCATATCTGCCCCGCCCTTCCCGACATCAGAGCTTTGATTTGACAGGTCCACTCATGGACTCACACTCATCATGCTCTCATTGCGGCCATACACCCAGTGCCATGCGGGTGCCGCCCCCTCCACTGATGTGCGCTCTTGGCCGGCGCCCACCTTGCCAATAGGTAGTGCTGGCCCTGATTGTAGGGATGGCAGTGCCTGGTTTCCTCCAGACATGACGCTTGCCATTCAGGCCAAAGAGTTCAATCTTTGTTTTATCAGACCAGAGAATTTTGTTACTCATGGTCTGAGAATCCTTCAAGTGCCAACAGGCGGGCTCTCATGTGCCTTTTACTGAGGAGTGGCTTCCATCTGGCCACTCTACCATACAGGCCTGATTGGTGGAGTACTGCAGAGTTGGTTGTTCTTCTGGAAGGTTCTCCTCTCTCCACAGAGAAACGCTGAAGCTCTGTCAGAGTGACCATCAGGTTCTTGGTCACCTCTCTGACTAAGGATCTTCTCCCCAAATTGCTCAGTTTGGCTGGCGGCCCGCTGTAGGAAGAGTCCTGGTGGTTCCAAACTTCTTCCATTTACAGATGATGGAAGCCACTGTGCTCATTGGGACCTTCAAAGCTGCAGACATTTTTCTGTACCCTTCCCCAGATCTGTGCCTCCATACAATCCTATTTTGGAGGTCTACAGCCAATTCCTTGGACTTCATGGCTTGGTTTGTGCTCTAACATGCACTGTTAACTGTGGGACCTTATATAGGCAGGTGTGTGCCTTTCCAAATCCTGTCCAATCAACTGAATTTACCATAGGGGGACTCCAATCAAGGTGTAGAAACACCTCAAGGATGATCAGTGAAAACAGGATGCACCGGAGTTTAATTTTGAGTGTCATCTCAAAGGGTGTGATACTTATGTACATGGGATTTTTTTATTTTTAATAAATTTGCTTTGTATTGATATTGTTTGTAGAATTTTGAGGAAAATAGAATGTAATCCATTTTGGAATAAGGCTGTAACATAACAAAATGTGGAAAAAGTGAAGTGCTGTGAATACTTCCCGGATGTGCTGTATACTATGTACTATGGTTGTGGTGCACTGTTATGCGTGTTTTTTTCTCTTTCAGCAATTTTTATTATTAAGCACTGTAAGGCAGGCCATAGACAATTCGAATTACGTACGATTTATCGTTCGATAAACGAAAGCGGCACTCGTGCACATCATCGAGTGTACCATCAATGTGAGCCGAAAATCGCACGACAAAACACTATTTTTTGTGCCTTTTAACCACATCTCTACCGGACACACTCCCTACTGTTCTGTGTTTTGTTAGGCGAAATCATACAACTCCCCCACTAATGATACGAAATTTGGCCGATTTTCGCAAAAAAACCCAACATGTTGGATATGTGAATTTTTGCGGTCGTACGAAAATCGAACGTTTTACATACCACACTAACGATACGAAAATCGTTCGATAACACTGCCATTTACGATTTTTGAACGAAATTCGAATCGTCTATGGCCTGCCTAAAGGTATGACAAACATTTGTTTGGTTCCATATTTGAGTAAAACAGGTTGGCAATAGGTGAATCATAACACAAAAACAATATTTGCAAAATGCAATGAGGATTCAGCATATTATACTGCAAAGTATGGGGCAGGGATCCGGACCTATGAGGGGCCAGCTGCTGTACAAGCAACCAGGATAAGATAGTAATAAGCCTTTCCTGTCTAAGCCTTCTAGGGCCCGGGGTCCCGACCCAAATGAACAGTTTCCCAATGTTAACTAAATGTTGTTCTTGAATAAACTTGAACATTAAAGTCAAAACTTTTCATTTTGGATAAAGTAAGGGAGGGGAACTCTGCGGATTCAGATGTAAAAGGGGAACTCTGTGGACTCTGATGTAAAGGGGGAACTCTGTGGACTCTGATGTAAAAGGGGAACTCTGTGGACTCTGATGTAAAAGGGGAACTCTGTGGACTCTTGTTATTAACTTCAAATGAGTAGAAATGTTATCTAATCGCAAAAACATGTATAGTTTTGTAGCAATATTTCCAGGCCTTGGGTCTGCCATTGTTACCGGTAACACTCCCAGCACATTTGAGCTGTAACTCCAGGTGTGAGAACTGAGACAATGACAATTCCGGCATCTTTGGTTTGTATGTTTATTGTACTTTGGGGATGGGAGAAGGGAAGGAGTGGGATATTCCTCTGGCTCAACTATTTACAATTTCGGGACTCTTCTAGCAAAAATGCTTGTTAGCGCTGTCTTGACACCAGCTTACGCTAGCCAACGCTTCCTGACGCTTGGATATACTATAACACTGAAAACTGTGCTGGAACCTCAACTTTAATTCAGAAGATCCAGGACTGTAGAATACTTGGCTCCTGACACTGCTTTGCTCAAAAGCCTCTGAATAGCTCCCTCCGGCCCTACGCTGGCTTGAGGTAGCTCTTTGTAAATTCCTGTGCTGCTGCAACTCCCAACTGGTACCCTCCACACTGTACATTGACTCTTCAGAACCCAAACTGCAGGCGCCCCCTTGAACACTTTCAGGGTCCTCAACCTAGGTACCCCCTCTAACACTTCAGGATCCTCTGACCAGGCACCCCCTTTACAGCTAGCTGACTCTTGGATCCCAGAACCTTCTCTGGAGTGGTCCCCTCTGACACTAGGCAGACCCCCAGGGGCAATCCACAGTACTCACAACCTTTGTAGGCTTTCCTGGAACTGGACCCCTCTCTCTCTCTCTCCGCTGGTTCTCGGCACACCGGATCCCCTTCAGCTCAACTCAGTACCCTCTGGATTCTCAGGCAGCACCCAGAGACATCCACTTCCTCTGACAGGAGGAGAGACAGCCGTACTCCCCCCTCCTGGGACTCTGCTTCCCGCCAAAGACGCTGAGTCATGCGTGCCTCTCAAACTTATACCCACTCCCAGGATCCTCTACGGCAGAATCTGCCTTCTGGGGTAGTTACAGGCCTGAATGTGTCCCTGATTGGGTTTCCTCCACTGCCCTATGAGCAGAGTTGTATAAAGTACTCGAAACCCATACTTGAGTAAAAGTACAAGTGCTCGATCAAAAAGTGACTTGAGTAGAAGTGGAAGTGCTCGATCAAAAAGTGACTTGAGTAGAAGTGGAAGTGCTCGATCAAAAAGTGACTTGAGTAGAAGTGGAAGTGCTCGATCAAAAAGTGACTTGAGTAGAAGTACTAAAGTATTCAACATTTTTTGTACTTAAGTATTGCAAGTAGTTTTTTAAAAAATGTTGCTACTCAAGTACTGAAAGTAAAAGTACCAGTAGTTTTGAAAAAAAAATTGCTACTCAAGTACTGAAAGTAAAAGTACAAGTACTGTGTTATGTAGTTATTAAAGAAAGAAGTCAAAAGTTTGAACATCATATTGGTTTTTATTATTTCAAATGCAGCTTTTATTTATACATACAGTAGCATTTATTTTCGTATGCGCTGATAATACACATGGTTTGAGCTTCATGAAACCTGCCATCTACTGTTCTGGCAGTGGTAATTTTTATAATTGTAACGAGTAACTATGCAGCACAAAAAAAAAAAAATATCGGAGTAGAAGTATTGAAATCATCGAAAAAATGTAGTGAAGTAAAAGTGGAAGTAGGAGAAAAAAATTCTACTCTAGGAAAGTACAGATACCACCTTTCCGTACTTAAGTACAGTAGTGAAGTAGTTCTACTTAATTACTATACATCTCTGCCTATGAGAAACCTCTCGCAGAGCCAGTGGGGAGACTCCCCCCTCAGCAGACACACCTGAAAGCCATGACACCCTGACTAAAAAGAAATCACGGCCCCGCTGTTAGGCAGACAAGGCCCACTATGCATTTACCTAGAACCTACCTGTAGGGTGCTACAGTTTATCCTATAAAAAAATTGCTGTGTGCTGCTAGAGTAATGGAGGGTTATAACCCGTCCAATTTTTTTTTTTTTTTTTGCCATCTGTGTCCCATTGCGGAGATTTCCCTTCACTTCCTGTCCCATAACCAAACAGGAAGTGACAGGAAATCCCTGCAAATTATGGGATTCTTTGGAACTAGTGCCCCCATTGGAAGATTTCCCCTCTATTACTTTATTGGGGACAACCCAAAATTAGGATCTTCTTTTACTTTCACTTTCAATGATAATGGCAAAAAGGGCAAATATAGAGGGTGAATCTTCTTAACGGGGGCACAGACAGCAATAATAACCGAGTAGACGTTCTAATCCCTCTCCATGCTATCCAAAACCCCAAAAAAAGTTTTAGTTATACTTTAAAGGAGTTGTAAAGGCATAAGGTGCAATGCATTAAGATAAAAAGCTTTCTGTGTGCAGAAATCCCCCCCCAGCCCCCCTAATACCTACCTGAGGTACCCCTCTGTTCAGCGTTGTCCACGAGTGTCTCAGCCGTCCGAGATTGTCCCTCCTGATTGGCTGAGACACAGCAGTGGCGCCATTGGCTGCTGCTGCTGTCAATCAAAGTCAGCTAGCCAATCAGGGGAGAGAGGGGACGGGGCTGGGTTTGGGCTCCATGTCTGAATAGACACATGGAGCTGTGACTCGGCTCGGGTGCCCCCATAGCAAGCTGCTTGCTGTGGGGCCACTTAACAGGAGGGAGGGGCCAGGAGCACCGAAGAGGGACCTGAGAAGAGGAGGATCCGGGCTGCTCTGTACAAAACCAACTGCACAGAGGAGGGAAGTATAACATTTTGTTATTTTTATAGGGAAAAAAATTAGACTTTACAATCACTTTAAGGATAGAACCAATGGCCCCTATTACAGAAGCCTTAGTTAGATGAAGTATGAGAAGAAGAATCAAAAGACAAGAATTTCTCACTTCTACCAAGGTCCCAACCCATCTCCATCCACCATCTATTCCTGATCCTACATGTGTGATTGATCCTATATGGGTAATTGCATGTATCGCAGCCAGGGATTTCAAATCTCATTTGTTTGTCTTGTAAAATACTTGCTATCTTTTTGTGAAGCATCATCTGGTAAAGCTTATTTTTGGTCCCTGATTAGTATATTGACTATGGATGATCTACATGCTTTGGCGCTATATAAATCTTGTATAATAATAATAAAATATGGAAATAAAAATATATATATATATATATATACACACACACATAGTATCTCACAAAAGTGAGTACACCCCTCACATTTTTGTAACTATTTTATTCTATCTTTTCATGTGACAACACTGAGGCTCCGTTCACATGTCAGCGTATGATCGTGGGCAGAACCGCCGCGGTTCCGCCCGCGATCCGGAGATTTATTGCAAATCGCGGGACGCCTAGCGTTGCCCGTTGATTTGCAATAGCCCCCCAAACGCCGAGCGATGTTGCCGCGATTTACGCCCGCCGAATCGCGGCAACATCGCGCAAACAAAATCGCGGGACGCAATACGCTCCAAAGAAGCTCTTGTACTTTTTTGGAGCGTATTGCGTCCCGCGATTTTGTTTGCGCGATGTTGCCGCGATTCGGCGGGCGTAAATCGCGGCAACATCGCTCGGCGTTTGGGGGGCTATTGCAAATCAACGGGCAACGCTAGGCGTCCCGCGATTTGCAATAATCTCCGGATCGCGGGCGGAACCGCGGCGGTTCTGCCCGCAATCCAAACGCTGACATGTGAATGCAGCCTGAAGAAATGACACTTTGCTACAATGTAAAGTAGTGAGTGTACAGCTTGTATAACAGTGTAAATGTGCTGTCCCTTCAAAATAACTCAACATACAGCCATTAATGTCTAAACCGCTGGCAACAAAAGTGTGTACACCCCTAAATGGAAATGTCCAAATTGGGCCCAAAGTGTCAATATTTTGTGTGGCCACCATTATTTTCCAGCACTACCTTAACCCTCTTGGACATGGAGTTCACCAGAGCTTCACAGGTTGCCACTGGAGTCCTCTTCCACTCCTCCATGACCACATCACAGAACTGGCAGAAGTTGGGGACCTTGTGCTCCTCCACCATATATTTGAGGATGCCCCACAGATGCTCAATAGGGTTTAGGTCTGGAGACATGCTTGGCTAGTCCATCACCTTTACCCTCAGCTTCTTTAGCAAGGTAGTGGTCGTATTGGAGGTGTGTTTGGGGTCGTTATGTTGGAATACTGCCCTATGTACTGTGACATACTGAAGCAGAGTATGATCCCCTCCCTTCGGAGACTGGGCCACAGGGCAGTATTCTTACATGATAACGACCCCAAACACCTCCAAGATGACCACTGCTTTGCTAAAGAAGTTGAGGGTAATGATGATGAACTGGCCAAGCATGTCTCCACACCACACAATACTGTCTCCACAGTATTGTCACAGGAAAAGATATGATAAAACGTGAGGGGGGTACTCACTTTTGTGAGATAGTGTGTGTGTGTGTGTGTATATATATGTGTGTTCCTAAACACAAATACTGTATGCAAAAATATGAAGTAATCTACACGGTATTACCAAAGGATAGGAAGGGATGTGTCAAACAAAATGATGTCCATGCTTCGGCGCCATATAAATCTTGTATAATAATAATAATAAAAAGAAATAAAATATGGAAATATGTGTGTGTGTATGTATGTATATATATATATATATATATATATATATATATGTTCATAAACACATATACAGTATGCAGAAAATAAAATGAAGTCATCTACACAATATTACCATAGGATAGGAGGGGATGTGTCAAACAAAATTAACCCTTTCTTATATCTGTGGTATTATTGTATATAAATGTGAAAAAATAATGACATTGAATAAATAAAAAACATATAGAAAACAAATATGTAATTGCATGTATCAATTTAAAATCATGGAATCATAACTAGATACTCATATACTGAGAATTTAAAGATGACAAATGTTATGTACAGAGCCTGTATCTAATTTTTGCACTAATATAAAAGATTATAACAGGCAACGCATGTGAACATGCATACGAGTATAGAAAAAGAGTAAATGTAAAAAATATAAATATGTAAAAATACATGTATGCCAAAAAGGATATGCAAACAAGGATAAGAAAAAATTGGTAAGAAAAAATAAAAAAAATGTATCTTAGCCAAAACTTGTCCCCATTGGGGAGTTTTCCCTTCCCTTTCTGTCCCGTTGAAATAACCGGAAGTGAGGGGGCGTGTCTCCAAAATGAGACTTTGACTGAGACTTAGAAAAAATACTTAGTTGATGCTGAGTAACAACTTGGGGGTTATTCTAATCTGTTTTTGTGTAATAAATAAAGAGCGTGTATTTGACGGTGGCATAGCTGGTAGAATACCAGGCCTGCAAGTGCAAGGTTGTGGGTTTGAATCCCTTGGCCAGTGGGTGATTTATAAGTGAAAATCTATAATTAAAGAGCGTGTGTTTTTTTTTTTTTTTCCTATAAAGAACAGTCCTGGCTGGTGTGGGGGTTGGGATCATTGTTGGATGGAATTGCGTTATATGAAGCTGCCACTGTGTTTGAACATCAGTATTTTTTATCCTGAACAGGGACAGGCAGAAGTGGGCTGAGGACAAATCCCGAATTTAGTGTTTTTGTTTATTCATCCAGACTGTTGTCTGTTGAGTAAGACTGTCCCTCGGCCTGGCAATGTAACCGTCATCTGAACATAATGAATGGACTTTGGTTTTCCATACTGCATACATCTGCTGAAGCCAAATGAGAACAATATGGTTTTCATTAGGAGCAAAACAAAACGCACATTGTTTTCTTCTGATCATTCCGTTTAATTTAGCCCCGTTACAAATCCAAATTGAAACGGCCAATAAAAAAAGCATGCGAATTTTGATCTAATCTCTAAATTGTTCTTCCCTCCCCAATGCTGGAGATACTTGGATGCCCGTACATGGGCTGGAGGATGGGCAGGCTGGGTGACTTGCCATGATTAGCGTGCTTGAGTTAAATTTTTTGAAGATGCCAAACTGCCTGGTTTCAGTGCCAGGTTGGTGGTGCAGTTTCAAGCCCCAGGAGGCCACTGTGCGACCTGTAAATCAATCGGGGGAATTCAGACTGAGGAGCTGTTACTAGGGTTAAAGAAAGAAACCCCTAACAGGATAACATTTATTTTGCTTAAAGCGGTTCTAAAGCCTAAACATTGTTTTCCCTTTAATGCATTTCTTGCAATAGGGCACAAAATGTTTAGGCATCGGTTTTGGTCCCTCACCCATGCTTTTTAGAGACGTAACTGCAACCTTCAAGGCCCTGGTGCAAGAAACCATGAAGGGCCACCCTGACCTCTGGTCCCAGGGTCCTTCCCCCCCCGATCCTGGAGCCCTTCCCACTGATCCCTGAAGCTTTTACTCCTATCACAGGACCCTTCATTATGGTCCCTTTACATCTGAACCAGCATAATTCACTTTTACAGCTGAATCCTCAGAGTTTCCCTTTACATCTGAACCAGCATAATTCACTTTTACAGCTGAATCCTCAGAGTTTCCCTTTACATCTGAACCAGCATAATTCACTTTTACAGCTGAATCCTCAGAGATTCCCTTTACATCTGAACCAGCATAATTCACTTTTACAGCTGAATCCTCAGAGTTTCCCTTTACATCTGAACCAGCATAATTCACTTTTACAGCTGAATCCTCAGAGTTTCCCTTTACATCTGAACCAGCATAATTCACTTTTACAGCTGAATCCTCAGAGTTTCCCTTTACATCTGAACCAGCATAATTCACTTTTACAGCTGAATCCTCAGAGTTTCCCTTTACATCTGAACCAGCATAATTCACTTTTACAGCTCAATCCTCAGACTTTCCCTTTACATCTGAACCAGCATAGTTCACCTTTACAGCTGAACCCTCAGAGTTTCCCTTTACAGCTGAACCCTCAGAGTTTCCATTTACATCTGAACTTGCAGTCTGCAGAGCCCACCCTTACATCAGAGTCTGCAGAATTTCACTGTAAGGGTGGAGCTCTGTGGACTCTAATGTAGAGGGAAACTCTGATGTAAGGTGTGCTTTGGAAACCCTGGTTTTAGGAGGGGGGGATGCGGTGGACTCTAGCGTAAAAGGGAACTCTGATGTAAGAGGGTCTCTGCTCACCAAAGCCCCCCTTACATCAGAGTCTACAGAGCTCCCTTTACATCTGTGTACTTAGAGGCAGGAGAGAAAAGGGAGGAAGGAGGCTCATGCAGTCTTCATATCCTCCATTATGTAGTTGAAGCTGCTGGGCTTTCCCACCTACTTATCCCCTTTATGAGCACAGCTCTTCCGGGGAAAAGAATGTTGGCGGGGCTGTGGGCACACACAGGAGGAGAGGGGCGGAAGGAGGTGGAGGAGAACATCCAGCCGGGGGGGTTTGTTACGCTCTCTCTTACACTGCCCAGAACTGGCAGACACTCTTTGCTTACAACTGCAGCTGTGGAGCCACTGTACAGGCTCTTGGGGCTCCCCAACAGTGGTGGAATGCCAGGGCCCAGTTGAAAGTGCAACCTTTGTGACCCTGGTAGTTCGACCACTGCTGCTTTTACCTAACTGGGCCCTCGTTAGATCCATTACCATGCACGTCTGCAGCTCTTCTCTTCCCTCACTTCTGGGTCTCGCTGGCTTTTTTGGTGCACAGAGAGCGATTGGCTGTCAATCAAAGCCAGTGATAAGGTAGCTGGGGGCAGGGCCAAGTCCCGCTGTCTGTGTCAGTGGACGCAGCAGCAGGACTCGGGAGCAAGCATTCACAAATTCCCCCCTTGGGAAGCGGCTTCCCATGGGGGCACTGGACAGGGAAGAGGGGCCAGGAGCGCCGGCAGGGGACCTAAAAACAGGAGGTTTAGATCTGCTCTTTGCAATTCTATTGCAGGTAAGTATAGAGATGCTTGTTATTTTTTTTAAGTTTTTCCTTTATAATCAATTTAACCGCTTGCCGACCGCCCTACGCAAATATACTGCGGTAGGGTGGCTCGGCTGCGCAAAATCACGTAGATCTACATGATTTTGTGCACGTAGTCTCGGCGGTGTGCTCCCGCTGTGTTTAGACACAGCAGGAGGCATGCTGTGGGTGTCATTTATACAGTAACAGTGCATATTATTTAGCACTGATTACTGTATTAGTGTCACTGGTCCCCAAAAAGTGTCAAAGATGTCAGTTAGGGGTCCGATCTTTCTGCCGCAATATCGCAGTCCTGCTAAAAATTGCTGATCGCTGCCATCACTAATAAAAAAAAAAAAAAAAACAAGTCCAAAAATCTATCCCGTAGTTTGTAAACATTATAACGTTTGCGCAAACCAATTAAAATACGCTTTTTGGGATTTTTTTTTACCAAAAATATGTAGCTGTATACAAAATTGGCCTAAATCTGTCTTCCGGTTCCCTTTCCTGCGAGCGTTGCGACGCAGGGGGGTGGAACCAGCTGCAATTTCAAAAATGTAAATACACCAAATGAGATGATAGAAAGATGTGATCCTAACGGATTACACTGTATCATCCCATTTCACCACAGGATTTCACCTGGTGACTTTTCCAGTGCCCTGCCTGTGCTTTTCCAGTTCTTTGTGCCTGAAAAATAGAGAACGACCATGGCGTCCAAAAAGCGTTCTTTTTGAGCAGAAGCACTTTTAGACGAACTGGAAAACAGCGACAGCGAAACGGATTTACTTGAAGAACTGAGTGGTAGCGATTGGTGGGAAAATTCGTCATCAGGTTACGGAAAGTGACGACAACGACGATTCTGATGTCTCTTTCTGGCACATCGCTATGTTGGAAATTCTGAAGAATCATTTGAAATACTTTCCAAATTCCATAAGCGATGTGCCAGAAAGAGACATCAGAATCGTCACTGTCCTCACTTTCCGTACCTGATGACCAATTTTCCCACCAATCGCTATCGCTCAGTTCTTCAAGTAACTCCGTTTTGCTGTCACTGTTTTCCAGTTCGTCTAAAAGCTCTTTTACGCAAAAAAAAAAACGCTTTTTGGACGCCATGGTCGTTCTCTATTTTCCAGGCACAAAGAATGGGAAAAGCACAGGCAGGGCACTGGAAAAGTCACCAGGTGAAATCCTGTGGTGAGATGGGATGATACAGTGTAATCCATTAGGATCACAGCTTTCTATCATCTCATTTGGTGTATTTACATTTTTGAATTTGCCGCCGGTTCCACCCCCCTGCGTCGCAACACTCGCAGAGAAGAGAACCGGAAGACAGGTGCTGGCATCGGCTGAGCACACAGCCGGGAGAGAGTTTGAGGATGCTAGGGAGGACGGCGGGGGGTCACAGGGAAGGTGAGTAACATTCTGGGGTAATCCCGAGTGTGGCTCAGGGTTACCACTTTTGATACTGAAAATTAACCCCGAGCCACACTCAGGAACACCGCCAGGGAGGTTAATTAACTGTATTATTACATCACCATAACACGTGAATGTGAACTGGGAACATAGGAGACAAGGTATTTTATCTTGTCCTGAGGTGGGACTGTGTTGGAAAAGCCCCCCCCCCCCAATGCAGTCCCATTGCATCTGGTGTAAGCAGGGCCGTCTTTAACACAGAGCAAAAGGGGCAGCTGCCCCGGGCCCAGCCATTGTTGTGGGCCCAAAGCAGCTTCCCCTTGAGCCTGCATTGCCCACAAATAGTTCATAAGTGCATTTGGTAGGGCCCAAGAAAATATTTGCCCAGGGTCCAATCACTACTAAAGAGGGCCCTGGGTGTAAGTGGACCCTCACAGAGATTTGAAATGCCCTGATGGGCTCCTCCTAAGCATTTTCTTCCTCTCTACCCACTTGGTGAGAATTTTCCTCTGACACAAGATGTTCTCACTGTACAGTAGAATCGGCTGTGTCTCTCCTGAATGAGAAAACTGCCATACGCATGGAGGATGCTCTTGCATTTAAGATGGTGGAAAATGCTGTCGCGCTAATCAAAATGTAAAATAAGCTGCCAATAAAAGAATGAACAAGTCCCAAGTGCAATTATGGAGTCCACATAAATCCCAGAAAAACGGAGGGGTGCAAGCAGGAAAGTCCACCACCGAACAAAATCACAAGGTACTCTTACCAACTTGATAGACCCCACAGGGTCAAACACGCCCAGAATGTAGATAGGTAAGTATCAGGGAGAATCTAATCACATTTGTCCGCCTCCTCCTATATCGACCGGATTGGACTCCCAACAATTCCTTCGTGCACTCAGGAAACATAAAAGGATAATCCCCTCATGGCGTAGTATTACAAACAATTTTATTTAGAAAAAGAAAGCAGCTTACATTGATGAAGATCGTAACCAGCATTCAGTGTATAAATCGTGTGGGTATCCCACCAGCAAGATGGCCGCTGCGTCCCTCGTCTGCGCATGCGTCAAGGCTTCAGCCAATTCTGACGTGTTTCGTCATATGGTGACGTCGTCAGGGGTGGCTGCATTTAAGAAACTAACCAAAACATGGCTAGAGATCTTTAAAGGTAAATGAGAGATCTGAGGTCTTTTTGACCCCAGATCTCTCAATAAAGAGGACCAGTTATCCTTGTAATAGGAATAAAAGTGATAAATGTGCGGTATCACTGTGATAATTAGAGGGAGAGTAATAATTCTAGTGCTAGACCTTCTCTAAATTTAAATCGAAATTTAAAGTGTCACCTATGGAGATTTTTAAGTACTGTAGTTTGTCGCCATTCCACGAGCGTGCACAATTTTAAAGCATTACATGTTACATAGTTATATAGTTGGTAAGGTTGAAAAAAGATATAAGTCCATCCAGTTCAACCCATTATGTGTGTGTGTGTGTTTACTGTTATCCGTACATTGTATACCCCTGTATGTTGTACATTGTATACCCCTGTATGTTGTACATTGTATACCCCTGTATGTTGTACATTGTATACCCCTGTATGTTGTACATTGTATACCCCTGTATGTTATACATTGTATACCCCTGTATGTTGTACATTCTATACCCCTGTATGTTGTACATTGTATACCCCTGTATGTTGTACATTGTATACCCCTGTATGTTATACATTGTATACCCCTGTATGTTGTGGTCTTTAAGGTGCCCATCTAATAGTTTTTGAAACTATCGATGCTTCCTGCTGATATCACTGCTTGTGGAAGAGAATTCCACATCCTTACTGCTCTGACAGTAAAGAACCTCTTATGTAGTTTGAGATTGAACCGCTTCTCTTCTAGTTTTAGTGAGTGGCCACGTGTCTTATTGTATTCCCTTTCTCTGAATAGTTTGTTCCCTATGCAAGGGTCACCAGTACAGTATTTGTACATTGATATCATATCCCAAAAAACCAAAGACCAAGAGAGGTCCGAAAGAGCGGTACTATATAGGCATGTGTATGGTTGAAAGGAAGCAGTCACAATACCACTATGTAAAAATCATATACAGCTTTATTTAAAGTTTTAAAAGGACAAAAATAATAGCATGACAGCAATGACAAACATACTGTATATAAAAAAATACATGGATCCGTGATAGCCATACACTTGTGATGGATACAGTATACCAAAACAACGGATCTCAATGTATGTGCAGTCTAACGGTCCCCGGTAAGCCAGCGCGTTTCGCAATTATAGCTTCATCAGGGCACCACAAAGACCAGAAAAGTACTGCACTAAAGAGGTAGGAAAAAGATATGCATTATAATCACAATTTTGCATTTCTACATCAAATATCACATTGGTGTATAGCTTCATAGTTATGCTGACCTGAAACACTCACAACGGAGAGTATATAGCAGGCAAAGGAAATCACACTCCTGGGCAGGCGTCGGGAGCCCCTTAAGTGGACCAATGTCGGTGGTGGGGAATTAATATTACATAAGGGGCAAGAAAACCCCCACAAAAAAGAAAATAATGAGAAAATGATAATAGATATATGGACGGGGGGTGGGCAGGGATAATTGTGTTCTAGAGTAAAAACTAGTCTCTGAGTGTCATCATAGGCAATGGTGAATTAAATCCTCATTGTCCGCATATGCGGAAGCATGAAAAACGCCATAGATTCCGTGTATAGAAAAACAAATAGGTATATATAAATATATGGCAAGCATACTTAATTTTGTATCCATAAAAGAAAAAATGGAAACATTTTTTTTTTTTTTCCAGATATCCAGCATTATAATGGCAACATACCTATCAGCCCCATATCCTTGAAACTACAGGGACAGGAGTGCCAATTGTAGCATCATAGTGCAGAAAAGACTCATAGCCCGGTAGAATAGCAGCGATACCCCACCTAAAGACAGATCCAAAAGAGCATAGACAAGTAAATATCTGAGGATGACTTACATAGAGGGAAAATCATTTCACCTCCCAAAGGAAAATATGCATACCTTGCCTCACCGTGTCTCCAAAATGTCCTGCTTCGCTCTTTCCGGTCATGGGACCGGCTTATATAGGGCGCCACCTCTGCCTAATAGGCGAACCAGACTCAGCTGTGGCGCGGGACGCTGATGTCCATAGCCGCAACCGCAGGAGGAGCCCATATGTCACATCCGCCTGAAGGCGGAAGTGACGTCAGCAGAGAGTATAATGTTTGGGGGTTCTAAGTAATTTTCTAGCGAAAAATACTAATTTTTAAAATTAGTTAAAAAAACAACAAAAAGTTCCAGAAAAGGCCTGGTCTTAAAGTGGCTAGGGAGACTCACCCTCTCTATTTGGCCACTGTCTCTGGGACTAAGAAGAGATTTGGGAAAATGCTAATTATTTTTGTTGTTACCAGAAGAGTATAAGGGAAATCTTCCAATAGGGCAGTGGCGGCTGATGCTCCATGGGCCGGGGGGGTGGGGGTGGTAGACAGACCACACCATAACCCCCCTGGACCACACCAGCTCCAGCTCGCACACCATACCCCCCCCCCTGGTCGCCGGCCTGCTTGCCCTGGACATGTGGAGGGCAGGCGGCGGCAGCGGCTTCCCCCTCAGTCTGCTCCGTGGCTCGGGCTTCCCCTGCATCTCCTCCCTCCTCCTCCTCGCCCAATAGCATGGCATCTCCTTTCGGCCAATCGGGACCTGCTTCCTGATTGGCCAGGAGGGAGAATCCGTGTGACAATAGCGAATATTCAGTCGCTATTGTCACACAACTGGGTGGGCTCGGGGCGCGGTGCTCTGCGCCCCGAGCCCACCCTTTTTTGAAGCCTAGTAGAGCCTCTGACTCTAATCACGTGCTTAAAAAAAAAAAACACATTGGAATCCATGCGTCCAGCGTCCTGCATGTAGATTAGGGGGTCGGACGCATGTACAGGGGGGCGGCGCCCCTGTGCCCCCAATGGACAGGCCGCCACTGCTAAAGGGACACATGTTCTAGTGACTATGTAAAGCTCACCACGCACATTACATTCTGATTGTACAATCTTTAAATCTGCCAACAAAAAATCTTCCCAATGGGTCACAGATGGTAACAAAAACCAAACAGTGGTTTTAACCTACTCTATCCAAAATAATAATAACAAAAAAATGTTGGCTTATGAAACTCGTAACAACATTTTACTTCCCGAAACGATGACATTGATAGATGGAACATCTCCTGTACATGTCTCATCCCCATTCTCGTTTGTTCATTCTGTGTGATCTTGTCCCTTTCCCCGCTCTCGGCTTTGTCTCGTGTCATAGTCCAGACCTTCAGAAATATTTCTTCTTCTCATGCCTGTATAATTTAATAACAATGTTCCTTAGGGAGTGAGCCCTAACTGGATTCATATTCTCTATTTATGGCCTTGTGTTCTGTTTCATCTGACTGTGGACTGTCTTATAACCCAGTATTAAAGAAACTTGTTATATCTGGCTTCTTCCGTATTTCCAGTACTAGGAGCCAGCAAAGCCTTAATAAAGGCTTTCTCCATCTTTTTACCTTGGAGGAACCCTTGGCAAAATGCTTGAGAACTCGGGGAACCAATGAAGTAATATTCAGATCTACAGCTCGTGGCACATTGGTGTGATCAGCTAGCTGTTAATATAACATTATTGCTTTATATATATATATATATATATATATATATATATATAAACATTATTTGTTGATCTAACGTTATTTTTTTTAAAAAGCATTAAAAAAAAAAAGGAATCAGTATTAAAACGCACCTGATTATTGTAAAACTTGTGCTTGCTTTTTTCTGAATGCTGAATTCTGGGTCAAACTTGAGATAAGCAGTGTACAGGGGGGCAGCAGGGCAAAGCACAGGGAGTAAGGAGGGCATATTACATGGGGGGCAGCAGAGCATATTACATAGGATCAGGGCACCTGAGATTAGAGCGCCTTCCATGGGATCAGGGCACATGGGATTAGAGCACCTTACGTGGGATCAGGGCACCTGGGATCAGAGCGCCTTCCATGGGCTCAGGGCACATGGGATTAGAGCACCTTACGTGGGATCAGGGCACATGGGATTAGAGCACCTTACATGGGATCAGGGCACCTGGGATCAGAGCGCCTTCCATGGGCTCAGGGCACATGGGATCAGAGCACCTTATGTGGGATCAGGGCACATGGGATTAGAGCACCTTACATGGGATCAGGGCACATGGGATTAGAGCACCTTACATGGGATCAGGGCACCTGGGATCAGAGCGCCTTCCATGGGCTCAGGGCACATGGGATCAGAGCACCTTATGTGGGATCAGGGCACATGGGATTAGAGCACCTTACGTGGGATCAGGGCACCTGGGATCAGAGCGCCTTCCATGGGCTCAGGGCACATGGGATTAGAGCACCTTACGTGGAATCAGGGCACCTGGGATCAGAGCGCCTTCCATGGGCTCAGGGCACATGGGATCAGAGCACCTTATGTGGGATCAGGGCACATGGGATTAGAGCACCTTACGTGGGATCAGGGCACATGGGATCAGAGCATCCTACATCGGATCAGGGCACATGGAATCAGAGCACCCTACATTGGATCAGAGTACCGTACATGGAATCAGAACACCGTACATGGGATCAGGGCACCGTACATGGGATCAGGGCACCGTACATGGGATTGGGGCACATGCGATCAGAGCACCTTACATAGGATCAGGGTACTGTACATGGGATCAGAGCACTGTACATGGGATCATGTCACATGAGATCAGGGTACCGTACATGGGATCAAAGCTCATGGGTTCAAAGCAGCTTATATTGGATCAGGGCACACGGGATCCGAACACCTTACATGGGATCATGTACCTGATCTTCTGTACTCACGACACTGTTTTTCCAGGGTCTCCACCTCAGTCAGCTCTCCTGGACCTCTGGGTTCAGCTCCATTCCTATGGCCCTTAGGACGACCTCCTGTGACCACATGCCACTGCTACAGAGGAGGAGGCAGCCGCCCCCTCCCTCCAGGACTCCGCTCTCCAGCCAAAGACCCCGCAGCACATGTGCTCCTGGCTTTTATACAGTATCCCAGAATGCACTGAGGCGACCTGCCCCTGCCAATCACCAGGACTGTACCAAAGCTAAGCATCCATTTGTCAGGTTTCCTCCCACTGTCCAACATGCCTCCCTATTGGACCAGTTTGAAACGCTCCTATAGACATAATGAATCGCATACTGAGCACAATGAGCAGACCTCACTAACAGATCCTGCTCTCTGGTAGGTAGAGAGCAATATAGATTTACCTGCAGCTCCTCTGATAGGATGATAGGAGCCAAAAACTATACTCTCTGACTAGCACCTACCTAGGAGGGTGCTACAAATGTTAGAAATATTTGTTTGCTCTTTCTTTGCACATCTTGAATACAACCCCCAAACGTAAGTTATCACGTAATATGATAAAATAGTAGCTTACAACTGAGTTAAGCTTTACCCCCCCTTGTGATTTGTACCCTTCTTTTAAACAAATGCTTACTTTTTTGTCTTTTTTTTTTTTTTTTCATTCTTTATTTTTTCCCACCTTTTTTTTTTTCCATGCACAAACCTATAATAATATTAACTACTTCTGGCCCGCGCTATAGCCGAAGTACGACTACAGCGCGGGCTCTAATTTCCGGGAGGCCGTCTTTATACGGCCTCCCAGTAACAGACTCCCTGCGCGCTCCCGCGAGTGCGCATCGGGGAAAATCTGTGTCAGCCGTGTCCCTTGGACACAGCCAATCACAGATCGTGGTAAATGGCCAATCACAGCGGCCATTTACCACGTGATCGGACCGTGCAATGAGAGATGATCTCATATGTAAACATATGAGATAATCTCTCATCGCCAGCTCTCCTTCCTCACACGGAGACTGCAGTGTGAGGAAGAGGAGAGACCGATCACTGGTAAGGGGACACAAAGGAATGTAATCAGGGGGCACTGATCACCAGTGCCCTGATTACAGAAGAGGGGAAAAAAATGCCACAACTGCCCACAGTGCCCGCCATCAGTGCCCCCCATCAGTGCCCACAGTCAGTGCCCATAGTGCTGCCAGTCAGTGCCCATCAGTGCCTGCTCATCTAGGCACTGATGGGCACTGACTAGCAGCACTATGGGCACTGAGTGTGGGCACTGATGGTGCTGCCCATCAGTGCTGATCAGTGCCACCCGTCAGTATCCATCAGTGCCACCCATCAGTGTCACCCATCAGTGCCCATCAGTGCCCCCTCTCAGTGCCCATCAGGGCCGCCTCTCAGTGCCCATCAGTGCTGCCCGTCATTGCCGCCTCTTAGTTCCCAGCAGTGCCACCTCTCAGTGCCCAGCAGTGCCACCTCTCAGTGCCCAGCAGTGCCACCTATCAGTGCTCATCAGTGCCGCCTATCAGTGCTCATCAGTGCGGCATATTAGTACCTCCTCATCAGTGCCACGTCATCAGTGCCCATAAGTGCCACGTCATCAGTGCCCATAAGTGCCACCTCATCAGTGCAGCCTATCAGTGCCGCCTCATCAGCGCATATCAGTGAAGGAGAAAAATGTATTTATTTTCAAAATTTACTCACAGAAAATAAGAAAACTTTTTTTTTTCAAAATTTTCTGTCTTTTTTCTTTCTTTTTTTTGTAAGAAATAAAAAAGCCAGAGGTGATTAAATACCACCAAAATAAAGCTTTATTTGTGTGAAAAAAATGATACAAATTTCATATGGGTACAGTGTAGCATGACCGCCCAATTGTCATTCAAAGCGTGAGAGCGCTGAAAGATGAAAATTGGCCTGAGCAGGAAGGGGGTATAAGTGCCCAGTAGGCAAGTGGTTAAAATAAAATTAGTTGCAAAAGCCCCGTGCTTTCCAATCCCTAAATTTCAAAGACCGCGGCAGTCAGCACAGAGCTGAAGTGGATAAGAAAATATGTTCCCATTTCTGTGGATCAGTGCAGACTTATGTCAAGTATTTTTTATTTTTTTTTTTTTCAATTTCCTATCCAACACCAATTTTTACAGAAAAAGAGCAAAATCATGGATAGGAGTCTCAAACCAAAGCCGAAAATGTCTCCTGTCTAAAATTTGGTATGTCAGTGATTGTTCTTTTTGGCCTCTGCTCCATGCTTATATTAATTGTTACTAAATCCCTGTCTGCAGAAGTTACAGGAAAAGCAGGATATATCAGTTCAGAGGCGTAACTAGAACCTTCAGGGCCCTGATGCAAGAAACCATGAAGGGCCCCCCAGACCCCTGGCCAGGGCCCTTCCCTTCAAGCCCAGGGCTCTTCCCACTAATCCTGGGGCTCTTTACACTCGTTGCATGGCCTTTTATTACGGTCCCGCAGCAGGTTCTGCAGTGGGCCCCCTTCCTGCAATCTTGTGGGCCCCCTTCCTGCAATCTTGGGGCCTCCCCACAGTGGTGCAATGCCAGGGTCCGGTCGCAAGTGTGACCTTTGCGATCCTGGAAGTTCACCCACTGGTTTGCTACCGGGCCCCCTGGAGCATGGGGCCCGGTAGCGATTGCAACCCCTGCAACCCCTGTAGTTACGCCCCTGTATCAGGTGATAAACTGCGTAATATCAGCTCTTTCGGGTGCCAGAAAACGAAAAATGATTGCTGCATACAGTGAGGGAAAAAAGTATTTGACCCCCTGCTGATTTTCTATGTTTGCCCACTGACAAAGCATTAATCAGTCTATAATTTTAACGGTAGGTTTATTTTAACAGTGAGAGACAGAATAACAAAAATATCCAGAAAAACGCATTTCAAAAGAGTTATAAATTGATTTGCATTTTAATGAGTGAAATAAGTATTTGACCCCTTTGCAAAACCTGACTTAGTAGTTGGTGGAAAACCCTTGCTGGCAATCAGAGGTCAGACGTTTCTTGTAGTTGGCCACCAGGTTTGCACACATCTCAGGAGGGATTTTGTCCCACTCCTCTTTGCAGATCCTCTCCAAGTCATTAAGGTTTCGAGCCTGACGTTTGCTAACTCGAACCTTCAGCTCCCTCCACATATCTTCTATGGACTAGGCCACTCCAGGACCGCTTGTTTTGGGTCATTGTCATGCTGGAATACCCATCCATGATCCATTTTCAATGCCCTGGCTGAAGGAAGGAGGTTCTCACCCAAGATTTGATGGTACATGGCCCCGTCCATCGTCCCTTTGATGCGGTGAAGTTGTCCTGTCCCCCAAAAATACCCCCAAAGCATAATATTTCCACCTCCCTGTTTGACGATGGAGACGGTGTTCTTGGGGTCAAAAGCAGCATTCTTTCTCCTCCAAACACGGTGAGTTGAGTTGATGCCAAAGAGGTTGATTTTGATCTCATCTGACCACAACAATTCTCCTCTGAATCATTCAGATGTTCATTAGTAAACTTCAGATGGGTCTGTACATGTGCTTTCTAGAGCAGGGGGACCTTGCCGGCACTGTAGGTTTTTAGTCCTTCACGGCGTAGTGTTTCCTTGGTGACTATGGTCCCAGCTGCCTTGAGATCATTGACAAGATTCTACCGTGTAGTTCTGGGCTGATTCCTCACCGTTCTCATGATCATTGTAACTCCACGAGGTGAGATCTTCCATGGAGCCCCAAACCGAGGGAGACTGACAGTTATTTTGTGTTTCTTCCATTTGCGAATAATCACACCAACTGTTGTCACCCTCTCACCAAGCTGCTTGGCGATGGTCTTGTAGCCCATTCCAGCCTTGTGTAGGTCTACAATCTTCTCCCTGACATCCTTGGACATCTCTTTGGTCTTGGCCATGGTGGAGAGATTGGAATCTGATTATCTGTTTCTGTAGACAGGTGTCTTTTATACAGGTAACAAGCTGAGATTAGGAGAACTCCCTTTAAGAGAGTGCTCCTAATCTCAGCACCTTACCTGTATAGAAGACACCTGGGAGCCAGAAATCTGGCTGATTGATAGGGAATTTAAAACTTTTTGAAATGCGTTTTTCTGGATATTTTTGTGGTTTTTCTGTCTATCGCTGTTAAAATAAACCTACCATTAAATTTATAGACTGATCATTTCTTTGTCAGTGGGAAAACATACAAAATCAGCAGGGGATCAAATACTTTTTTCCCTCACTGTAATTGTATTCAGAGATTTTAGAACATCTCTGTTGCAAAAAATAAAAATAAAATCATCGATATTTACCAATCCCGCCCCCGATTATTCCAATCTTTGCTGTGCTGTTGAGCTTCACCAGCCAGAGAATTTTCTGCTTTGGACATTCCTGGCTGAATGGAAGGCCTGTATCTCTGTGGTTCTGCCTTCTGGGCACCATATCTGCAGGGAGACAGTAGTGATATTGGGGTGAGTGTGAGTTTGCAGCCACTCGCTTTATAACTTTTGGGTTTTTTTTTTTTTTAGTTTTGAATATGGGCAGGTTACAACTGCAGTAAGATTTCCTTTTATATGTCCCCACCAGGAAATTCTCCATTGGGTTGGGGAGGAAGGGCAGCAACTGTTCTGGTCCTAACCTATCTAAGAGGGAAGTTTTTCTCACGAAGGGCTTGTTACACAGGAGCTGCCGTCTGAAGAGTGATCCAGTAGAACACTTTTCAGAGGGGGATTGACAGACGGTAAAGTTGTCGCCTCCTCACCACCTGTTTTAACTCCAAAAACTCACCAGACCCCACCGCAACAATGCGGTTGTGGGGCAGGTGCGGTATGGCACCATTTAAGTGAATCAGTAGTATTCAGTGGGTGGTATTACCCTCCAAGTGCAACAGAAGATACTTTGTACACCCCCTTCTGCAGCCTTTGCAGCTTAAGAAGGAGCAGTTTGGGGGCAGCAAGTGGACATGTTGTCCCTGAAGTTGATGTGTTGAAAGCAGAAAAAAGGACAAGTTGAAGTATTTGAGGGACTTTGACAAGGGCCAAATTATGTCTAGACTGGGACAGAGCAACTCCAAAGCTGCAGCTCTTGTGGGATGTTCCTGTTCTGCAATGGTCAGGACCATCCAAAAGTGGTGCAAGGAAGGAGAACCGGCAACAGGGTCATGGGCGGCCAAGGCTCATTGATTACATAGTTACATAGTTAGTGAGGTTGAAAAAAGACATCAGTCCATCCAGTTCAACCTATGATGTGTGTGTGTTTGCTGTTAACCGTACATTGTATACCCCTGTATGTTGTACATTGTATACCCCTGTATGTTGTACATTGTATACCCCTGCATGTTGTACATTGTATACCCCTGCATGTTGTACATTGTATACCCCTGTATGTTGTACATTGTATACTCCTGTATGTTGTACATTGTATACCCCTGTATGTTGTACATTGTATACCCCTGTATGTTGTGGTCTTTAAGGTGCTCATCTAATAGTTTTTTGAAACTATCAATGCTCCCTGCTGATACCACTGTTTGCGGAAGAGAATTCCACATCCTTACTGCTCTGACAGTAAAGAACCCCCTACGTACTTTAAGGTTAAACCGCCTTTGCTCTTTTAGTGAGTGGCCCCGTGTCTTATTGTATTCCCTTTCTCTGAATAGTTTGTTCCTTATGCTAGGGTCGCCAGTACAGTATTTGTACATTGATATCATATCCCCCCTCAATCGTCTCTTCTCCAGAGAGAATAGGTTCAGTGCTTGTAGTCTTTCCTCATAGCTGATGTCCTCCATTCCCCTAATTATTTTTGTTGCCCTTCTCTGGACTTTCTCCAGTTCCAGCACATCCTTCCTGAGGACCGGTGCCCAGAACTGGACAGCATACTCCAGATGTGGCCGGACCAGAGTCTTGTAGAGTGGGAGAATAATCTCTTTATTTCTGGAGTGAATCCCCTTTTTTATACATCCCAGTATTCTGTTGGCTTTACCTGCAGCAGCTTGGCATTGCATGCCACTTCCAAGCCTGTTGTCTACCAGTACCCCCAGGTCCTTTTCCATCTTGGATTCACCCAGAGGTTTCCGCCCCAGAGAGTAGCTTGCTTTCGTGTTTCTGACGCCCAAGTGCATTACTTTACATTTTTCAACATTAAACCTCATCTGCCATGTAGTTGCCCACCCCATTATTTTGTTCAGGTCCGCTTGTAAAGTTTCCACATCCTGCATAGAAGATATTGGCATGCCTAGTTTGGTATCATCTGCAAATACTGAGATTGTACTAGATATCCCCTCCTCTAGATCATTTATGAATAAATTAAACAGGATTGGTCCCAGGACAGAACTCTGGGGGACCCCACTTTCCACACCCGCCCGATCCGAGTACTCCCCATTAATCATCACCCTCTGGACTCTCCCCTGGAGCCAGTTCTCTATCCAGGTACTCACCCTATGGTCCATACCTACATTCCTTAGTTTGTACAGTAAGCGTTTGTGGGGAACGGTGTCAAAGGCCTTTGCAAAGTCCAGATACACCACATCCACAGGCTTTCCTTTATCTAGGTGGCAGCTCACTTCATCGTAGAAGGTTAATAGATTGGTTTGGCAAGAACGACTTTTCATGAATCCATGCCGATTACTACTAATAATGCCATTTTCATTACTAAAGTCTTGTATGTGGTCCATTAACATCCCCTCCAAAATCTTGCAGACTACTGATGTTAGGCTGATCGGCCTATAGTTACCCGGGATATATCTCGGCCCTTTTTTAAATATTGGTACCACGTTGGCTTTTTTCCAATCAGCTGGCACCATACCCATCTGTAAACTATCCTTAAAAATCATGAATAATGGTCTGGCAATCACCTGGCTGAGCTCTTTAAGAACCCTCGGGATTAAGGTAGTCCAATCCAATACTAGAACTACTGGAGGTCAAATTGCTAAAAAAAAAATATTGGTTTCAATAGTAAGTGTCAGAACACAAAGAGCATCCCAGTTTGTTGCGTATGGGGCTGTGTAGCTGCAGAACGGTCGGGGTGTCCATGCTGACCCGTGTCCACAACACAAAGTGTCTATAATGGGCACGTGAGCATCATGGAAGAAGGTGACCTGGCCTGATGTTTTCATAAGAAACACAGCGAGTTTGAGGTGTTGAATTGGCCTACAAATTTTATCAGATCTCAATCCAATTGTGCTGCAAAAACAAGTCCATGGAGACCCCACCTTACAGCTTACAGGGCTTCTGATGACTTGGTGCCAGATACCACAGCCAGTGGCGGAATTACCAGGGTTGTAAAGGTCGCACTTGTGACTAGACCCTGGCTTTCCACCACTGTCAAGAGGCCCCGCTGGGGTGCCTAGCCGCAGGGCTCTGAGCATCTCCCTCATACAGCTCAGAGCCTGCACTGACAGTCATCCCCCCCCCCCCCCTCCAGCATGGATGGGAGAGGGAAGAGCCGATCAGCTCCTTCTCCTCCCGTCCTTCTCCGCCTGTGTGTGTGTGTGTGTGCGCACCTCTCCCATCCGTACAAGGAAGGGGGGAGAAGGGGAATGCCAGTGCAAGCTCTGAGCTGTATGAGGGAGATGCTCCTAGCTCAGATTCAAGCTGAGGAGGTATTGATAGGCGGTACTGATGGATGGCACTGATGGGCAGCACTGATAGATAGCTTTGGTGAGCACTGATAGGTGGCATTAATGAGAACTGATAGGCGGCACTGATAGATTTCACTGATAGGTAGCATTAATGAGCACTGATAAGTGGCACTGATAAGCAGCACTGATAGGCTGCACTGATAAGTGGCACTAATGAGCACTGATAGGCAGCACTGATGGGAACTGATAGGCGACGCTGATGAGCACTGATAAGTGGCACTGATAGGCAGAACTGATTGGCACTGATAAGTGAGACTAATGAGCACTGATGAGCACTTATAGGTGGTACTGATAAGCAACGATATGTGGAATTGATGAGCACTGATAGGCTGCAATGATGGGCACTGATAGGTGGGACTGATGGGCAATGATAGGCGGAATTGATGAGCACTGATAGGCTGCAATGATGGGCACGGATAGGTGGCATTGATGAGCACTGATAGGTGGCACTGATGGGCGGCATTGATGAGCACCCATAGGTGGCACTGATGGGCTGAACTGGTGGGGCGGCCCTGAAAATCAGGGCACTGATTATTAGTGTTAACAATGTACTCACAGTCTTGCCGGTTAACGGCTCTCCTTTCCTCAGACAGACACAGCGTGGGAGGAGAGGACTGCCAACAACCAGCAAGTCTTTTTACAGCTGTGATTGGCCCTTTACCGTGATCAGCTGTGTCTGAAGGACACGCGTGCGCCAGGGGGCATGTGGGAGGCAGAGTTCTGGGAGGATGTCCATGGACGCGCTCCGAGAACTGGAAGCCCGGGGCTCGGATAGAAGGGGGGCCCTTCATGGTTTCTTGCACCGGAGCCCTGAAGGTTCTAGTTACTCCTTTGACCAAAGCTAACCTTCAGAGGTCTAACGGAGTCCATGACTGGATGGATTATGATGGGTAGTGTAACGTTATGGCTGATCGCTGTGTATGTATGTGTTTATATATATATTGCGAGGGAGTCCTACTAATAATGAGTTGGGGATACAGACACGATACATCATTTAAAACTTTTTTTTTCTTAATTCTTTTTTTATTTCAGCGATCTCAAACTACGGATAGGCTTCATGAAGAGCTGCAATGGGATAACAGACGGGAAGTTGGCTTAGTTAAAAAAAAATATATCTTCTACTTGGAATCACATTGTTATCTGTGCTACATTCAGTATTCTGTTATTTTCCTTTTTCTGCTCTAGTTAATACAAAAGCTCACACGTACAGCTTGTTTGATCGTATTTACACCTACCGAGATCCATTCTACAATGCCGAACTGCGGGAATTATTTACATTTTCCTCTCGGAGAATCAGACCCCTCCGGATATCAGAGCTTCATTTTATAAACCACCGGCGGGCATAGGAAAGGTGTGCTGAGAGTCAGAGTTTGATGATAAGCGCTGACGTTCTGACAATCTGTGATTTGTAGTAGCTGTTACAGCGTTTAGTGAGCTGCCGGAGGGGGTTCAGCAAATAACCCGCAGACTCGGATAAAATGTAAACCCTGCAAAGCTTACACACTGTCCTGATAGGTGTGCAGCTACCGGAGTTTGTGAAAGCGGAATAAACAGATTATGCTGGGACATGACTCAAACGTCTGTCTGTTCTCCCTACACTGTGCGACTCTCTCTGCTGCACTGGTAAAGGGGGACGTCATCTGGGGCTCATTCACATTATTGGCCGTGACCTGAGATTTTCTGTACTGGGTAAACACAGGTTACTGGCTACTGCTAGGGCACATAGAGAACAACGCTGGTGTGATGTGCGGTGCGGAATGTCTGAATTTTTCTGCAGTGCACTGGATTGCACTGCATGGCATTGGATTGCACTGGATCTGATGCAGGGCCACTGATAGGGGGGGACCACCAATCTTCCTGTAGGGGGCCCGGGAACACAAGAGGGCCCCAACGGCACAGGGAATTGGTGAGGTCGGGCGGGGGACAATTACAGAAGGAAGCCCTGTGCAGCTCTCTGCAGAAGCTGAAAGCCAGTTTCTCCCACTCCCGCCAGCTTTCAGCTGCTACAGGGAGAGACACAGACACAGGGCATCCTTCCTGTAATTGCTTCTCTAACACCGATCCCACCTCCCTGTTCTGCCTGCTTCTGATCCCCCCCCTTTCACTGTGCCGCCCTCCCCCCGCCCCCCCCCCCTTTCCCAGAGCACTGCAGGCTTCCCTGTCCTGTAAAAAAAATAACAAATTAAAAAAAAAAAATAATAATAATAATTAAACATTGTAATAAATAATTTAAGAAAATTGTAAAATAAAATAATTGTAAACATTTTTAAAAAAATTATTATTTATTTATTTTTTTTAATGTAAAAAACAATTAAAAAGGCTAATTCACAGAGGTTCTCTTTTATGTTGGTGTCCGCTAATAATGATTTTAGTGAAAATATTGTCTTGATATATTCGGGGGGGGGGGGGGGAGATTTGTAACAGCAGCCCTGACTGGATGGCACTATATAACACTGGATGGCACAAGCTGGCTATGGGTGGCACAGGGAAGGCTGTCCACAAGGTTTAGGAATGTGTCTATGGGAATGTTCTAGCATTTTTCCAGAAGCGCATTTGTGAGGTCAGGAGCGCATTTGTGAGGTCAGGCAGTGATGTTGGCATTCTCGTCCAACATCAGTGCCTGACCTCACAAATGCGCTTCTGGAAGAATGGTCAAACATTAACATTCCCATAGACACACTCCTAAACCTTGTGGACGGCCTTCCCAGAAGAGTTGAAGCTGTTATAGCTGCAAAGGGTGGGCCAACTCAATATTGAACCCTACGGTCTAAGACTGGGATGCCATTAACCACTTTACCCCCGGAGGATTTGGCTGCTCAAAGACCAGGGCCTATTTTGCGATTCAGCACTGCGTGACTTTAACGGACAATTGCGCGGTCGTGCGACGCTGTACCTAAACTAAATTGTTGTCCTTTTTTTTCCCCACAAACAGAGATTTCTTTTGGTGGTATTTGATTACCTGTGCGATTTTTATTTTTTGCGCTATAAACAAAAAAATAGCGACAATTTTGAAAAAATAACAATATTTTTCACATTTTTTTTATATAAAATTCTCAAAAAAAAAAAAAGGTAAAAATCTAATTTTTTTTAACATTTTAGGCCAATTTGTTTTCTGCTACATATTTTTGGTAAAAAAAAAATCGCAATAAGTGTATTTTGATTGGTTTGCGCAAAAGTTATTGCGTTTACTAACTAAGGGAAAGATTTCTGTCATTTTTATTGTTTTTTAATGGCGTTTTTTTTTTTTTTTTTTTGCGGGACCGCGACATTGCGGCGGACAGATCGTACAACTGACTGACATTTTTGACACTTTTGGGAGTACCGGTGACATTACTACAGTAATCAGTGCTATACATATGCACTGTTACTGACACTGGCAGGGAAGGGGTTAACTTTATTGGTGATCAGTGGGTTAAATGTATCCCTAGAGGCGTGATTCTAACTGTGGGGGGGGGGGGGCATGGCTTGTGATGTAACCACAGAGACATATGATCCTACATAGCAGGATCGTATGATCTCTGCAGTTACACCAGGGAGAATGACAGATGGTTGTGTTTACATCAGCCGCCTGCCTTTCTCCCTCTCCAGCGGGAGATTGCGAGTGACTGGCGGACATCGGAGCCGCCGGTCACTCGCGCGGGGATGCCAGGGAACAAGCGGGGGCGGGAGCACGCCTCCGGCGGCGCACGCTCGCCCCCTACAGGCTCCTGGGCAAGCGATGTAGTACTACGTCACTTTCCCCAGGAGGGGGCTGACCGCCGCAGTAAATGTACTTGCGGCGGTCGGCAAGTGGTTAAAGTTCATGTGCGTGTAAAGGCAGGCGTCCCAATACTTTTGGTTTTATAGTGTATCTCCTACTGTATGTGTCGTAGCTGGAATGATTCTCTGCAGGGGCGTAACTACAGGGGTTGCAGGGGTTGCGATTGCTACCGGGCCCCATGCTCCAGGGGGCCCAGTAGCAAACCAGTGGGTGAACTTCCAGGATTGCAAAAGTCACACTTGCGACCGGGCCCTGGCATTGCACCACTGTGGGGAGGCCCCAAGATTGCAGGAAGGGGGCCCACTGCAGAACTTGTGAAAGGATCCTGCTGCGGGACCGTAATAAAAGGCCATGCAACGAGAGTAAAGAGCCCCAGGATTAGTGGGAAGAGCCCTGGGCTTGAAGGGAAGGGCCCCGGCCAGGGATCTGGGGGGGCCCTTCATGGTTTCTTGCATCGGGGCCCTGAAGGCTCTAGTTACGCCTCTGATTCTCTGTCTAAATTTTAAATAGAATGGAAAAGATGTCTTACTTTGTGCTAGGTGACTTTTTCCTGGACATCGTCGTCTGATTTGTATGCGCTTGCTGTCCTCGGCTTTGTTAGAAAGCCACATAAGCCGTGTATTGTTTTCCCCGCGTACGATCTAATAACACACATAATTACAGATACGCAGCGACAAAAGCTAATTTCCGATCGTTAGGCTGGAACAAAAAAATTGGACTCCAAAATGATTACATTTCCGAAACTGATTAAAAAAATTATCTCGCGTTACCTGGCCTCTCTTATTTACATGCGGAAGGAAAAAGTTAATTTCTCTGCAACGTTTAAAGAAACAATTACATTTTTATAATAATCATCCGTTCACAAGCCAGGAGGTCGGCTAGGGAGAAGAATTACACAGAGATGTGGGAATTCACACATGTACAACAATAACGAGATTTATTATCTATTAAGGATGAACCTTGATTGGCTAATATAAGCTGTAGCTTTCATTTTGTGATTCCACATTTATCTTTGACTCTGAAATTAGTAGACTTGTGCAGTTTGTTTCGTTCCGAAATTGAAATTCTGACAAATTTTCCATTTTTCGCAAATTCAGATGTATCCCAATTTTCAAATGACAAAAGTACTGAATTTTATGGTTGAATATATTTTTATTGAAAGTTCTCAAAAATCATCCAAAAAAATAACAGAAAAGATTAACCACTTTAGGACCGGAGGATTTTCCTGCTTTACGTCCAGGCCACTTTTTGCGATTCGGCATTGTGCGAATTTAACTGACAATTGCGCGGTCATGCAACGCCGTACCCAAACGAAATTTACGTACTTTTTTCCCCACAAACAGAGCTTTTTTTTGGTGGTATTTGATCACCTCTGCACTTTATTAATACAAAAAAGCAACAATTTTGAAAAAATAACAATATTTTTCTACTTTGACAGTTAAAAAATATCCAATATATTCAATTTTTGTCATATATTTAAATTTCAATAGATTTTTATTGTTTTAAATGCAAAGGGAAAGGGTACACAATAAAACAGTTCAGAGAACGTCCGTTGTAGAGTACATGGGTACAACTTAAAACACAACGAGCGACACAGTCCCCAAAGGGATACATAATAGCATACAATACTTCCAAGTGATACATTGTTTGCCACGTCCCCGGCCGGTCGGTCCGGGCTAGGCCCGGATCCGCCCCCTCCCAGCGCCCCGCAGGGGAACACACTGCGCCGAATGGAGGGGGGCGGTCATCCAGATCCCAGCCGAACACCAACCTCCGGCCTCAGGGGAGCTCTGTAGCCGCAGTAATATACCAGATAAGAGAACTATTGTGCCTAGTAAGGTCGCTCTATGCAGCACTGACAAACCCAACGGGGTCCCAAGGGGGCCGCGTCTTTAAAAAATAAGGGTCAACAGAGGTTCAGGAAGGAAAAAGGAAAAACAGAGAGAGAGAATAAGAAAGTCTGGGAAGGAAAAGAAGGGGTAGGGGGTAGAGAAGGAGTAAGGTACGGGGGCAAGGGGAGGGTGGTGTCCAGGTCCGCCACAAGGAAACCGAATAGTTTTGTCATATATTTAGGCCAAAATGTATTTAGCTACATGTCTTTGACAAAAAAATTCTCAATGAGCGTATTTTTAACCGCTTTAAGACCGGAAGATTTTACCCTATTCCTCACCAGGCCATATTTTGCGATTCGGCACTGCGTTACTTTATCGGACAATTGCGCGATCGTGCGATGATGTACCCAAATTAAAACTGTGTCCTTTTTTTTCCCACAAATAGAGCTTTCTTTTGGTGGTATTTGATCACCTGTGCGATTTTAACTTTTTGCGCTATAAACAAAAAAATAGCGACAATTTTGAAAAAATAACAATATTTTTCACATTTTTTTATACAGTGGGTACGGAAAGTATTCAGACCCCCTTAAATTTTTCACTCTTTGTTATATTGCGGCCATTTGCTAAAATCATTTAAGTTCATTCTTCTTCCTCATGAATGTACACATAGCACCCCATACTGACAGAAAAACACAGAATTGTTGACATTGTTGCAGATTTATTAAAAAAGAAAAACTGAAATATCACATGGTCCTAAGTATTCAGACCCTTTGCTGTGACACTCATATATTTAACTCAGGTGCTTTCCATTTCTTCTGATCATCCTTGAGATGGTTCTACACCTTCATTTGAGTCCAGCTGTGTTTGATTATACTGATTGGACTTGATTAGGAAAGCCACACACCTGTCTATATAAGACCTTCCAGATCACAATGCATGTCAGAGCAAATGAGAATCATGAGGTCAAAGGAACTGCCTGAAGAGCTCAGAGACAGAATTGTGGCAAGGCACAGATCTGGCCAAGGTTACAAAAAGATTTCTGCTGCACTTAAGGTTCCTAAGAGCACAGTGGCCTCCATAATACTCAAATGGAAGACGTTTGGGGTGACCAGAACCCTTCCTAGAGCTGGCCGTCCGGCCAAACTGAGCTATCGGGGGAGAAGAGCCTTGGTGAGAGAGGTAAAGAAGAACCCAAAGATCACTGTGGCTGAGCTCCAGAGATGCAGTCAGGAGATGGGAGAAAGTTGTAGAAAGTCAACCATCACTGCAGCCCTCCACCAGTCGGGGCTTTATGGCAGAGTGGCCCGACGGAAGCCTCTCCTCAGTGTAAGACACATGAAAGCCCGCATGGAGTTTGCTAAAAAACACCTGAAGGACTCCAAGATGGTGAGAAATAAGATTCTCTGGTCTGATGAGACCAAAATAGAACTTTTTGGCCTTAATTCTAAGCGGTATGTGTGGAGAAAACCAGGCACTGCTCATCACCTGTCCAATACAGTCCCAACAGTGAAGCATGGTGGTGGCAGCATCATGCTGTGGGGGTGTTTTTCAGCTGCAGGGACAGGACGACTGGTTGCAATCGAGGGAAAGATGAATGCGGCCAAGTACAGGGATATCCTGGACAAAAACCTTCTCCAGAGTGCTCTGGACCTCAGACTGTGCCGAAGGTTTACCTTCCAACAAGACAATGACCCTAAGCACACAGCTAAAATAACGAAGGAGTGGCTTCACAACAACTCCGTGACTGTTCTTGAATGGCCCAGCCAGAGCCCTGACTTAAACCCAATTGAGCATCTCTGGAGAGACCTAAAAATGGCTGTCCACCAACGTTTACCATCCAACCTGACAGAACTGGAGAGGATCTGCAAGGAGGAATGGCAGAGGATCCCCAAATCCAGGTGTGAAAGACTTGTTGCATCTTTCCCAAAAAGACTCCTGGCTGTATTAGATCAAAAGGGGGCTTCTACTAAATACTGAGCAAAGGGTCTGAATACTTAGGACCATGTGATATTTCAGTTTTTCTTTTTTAATAAATCTGCAACAATGTCAACAATTCTGTGTTTTTCTGTCAGTATGGGGTGCTATGTGTACATTCATGAGGAAGAAGAATGAACTTAAATGATTTTAGCAAATGGCTGCAATATAACAAAGAGTGAAAAATTTAAGGGGGTCTGAATACTTTCCGTACCCACTGTATGAAATTCCCCCCAAAAAAATGTAAAAATCTAAATTTTTTTACATTTTAGGCCAATTTGTTTTCTGCTACATATTTTTGGTTAAAAAAAAAATCGCAATAAGCGTATTTTGATTGGTTTGCGCAAAAGTTATCACAGCTACTAACTACGGAAATTTATGTCATTTTTGTTGTTTTATTTTTAACTATGTCGAGCAGGAGGAGAGAGAGGACTTGAGGAGGACAAGGGAACCCCCAGCCAAACCACCAGGACATCAGATAGCAGGTAGGACTGAGTCACGATTTTAGGTTACCACTACCACCACTGCTAATGGCATTGGTAGAATTACATAATAATTCCATTTAATTGTTGCAGTAAATGTCACTCAGTATGTTCAACAGATATGGAGCAGTTTGCAGTACATGAACTTTCACTGCATGTGAACTGATGCGTTTGCATTGATTTCAGTGTGTGCAAAGTGCTCCATGCATGCTGAAACCAATGCAAATGCATTTAACAGTTCACATGCAGTGAAAGTTCATGTACTGCAAACTGCTCCAAGCTTTAACCACTTATGGACTGGAGGATTTTCCCCCTTAATGACCAGGCCATTTTTTTGCAATTCAGGACTGCATTATTTAACGGACAATTGCGCGGTCCTGCGACGCTGTACCCTAAAAAAGTTGATGTCCCTTTTTTCACCACAAACAGAGCTTTCATTTGGTGGTATTTGATCATATGCGATTTTTATTTATTGCGCTATAAACAAAAAAAGAGCAACAATTTTTTTTACATTCTGCTACATAACATTCCCAAAAAAAATAAAAAATTAAAAATCAAAATGTTTTATCCTTTTAGGCCAATTTGTTTTCTGCTACATATTTTTGGTAAAAAAAAAATCCCAATAAGCGTATTTTGATTGGTTTGCGTAAAAGTTATCTCGTCTACAAACTAGGAGAAAGATTTATGTCATTTTTATTTATTTATTTATTTTTTTTTACTAGTAATGGTGGCGATCTGCGATATATTGCGGGACTGCGACATTGCGGCGGACAGATCGGACCCCTGACTGACATTTGTGACACTTTTGGGGGTACCATTGACATTACTACAGTAATCAGTGCTAAAAATATGCACTGTCACTGTAATAATGACACTGGCAGGGAAGGGGTTAACACCAGGGGTAATCAAAGTGTTAAATGTGAGCCTAGGGGGTGTTTTCTAACTATTTGGGGGAGGGACTTGTGAAATGACCACAGAGACCTGCGATCCTAAATAGGAGGATCTGCTGTGTTTACAACATCTGACCGTCCTCTCTCAGCAGGGAGCGATCGTGTGTGCCCGGCGGCAATTGCGGCCGCCAGCCCTGTGGATTGGCATCTCCACTGCCTAGTAGGGGCCCCAGGAGCACGCGCTTAGCCCCAGGAGCTCTCCAATGAACCGATGTACCCATACGTCAGTTTGCGCAGCCTAGCCAGCCTGCCGCAGTAATTCGGCGGTAGGCGAACGGCAAGTGGTTAACCACTTGCCAACCGCCTGCTACAGTTTTACTGTGGCAAGCTGGCTCAGCTGCGTGAAACAGGAAGGGGTGTGGCCTTGACAGGAAGGGGTGAGTTGTAGTTAAATTAGGGGGTGCACAAATTTAGTCTGGCCTAGGGCAGCACAAAACCTAAATACACCACTGACCGTATATATACTCGAGTATAAGCCGACCCGAATATAAGCCGAGGCACCTAATTTTACCACAAAACTGGGAAAAACGTATTGACTCGAGTATAAGCCTAGAGTGAGAAATGCAGCAGCTACTGGAACCAACTGGACCACCACGAGACCAAAAACGGGGGCTGCAGACATGGTACAGGAGATGCAGGGCTGTGGGCATGGTACAGGAGATGGTACAAGCATGGTACAGGAGATGGTACAGGCATGGCGCAGGAGATGGTACAGGCATGGCACAGATGGTACAGGAGATGCAGTGCAATGGGCATGGTACAGGAGATGATACAGGCATGGTACAGGAGATAGTACAGTGATGGTACAGGAGATGGTTCAGGCATGGCACAGATGGTACAGGAGATGCAGTGCAATGGGCATGGTACAGGAGATGATACAGGCATGGTACAGGAGATAGTACAGTGATGGTACAGGAGATGGTTCAGGCATGGCACAGATGGTACAGGAGATGCAGTGCAATGGGCATGGTACAGGAGATGATACAGGCATGGCACAGGAGATGGTACAGTCATGGCACAGATGGTACAGGAGATGCAGTACCTTGGGCATGGTACAGGAGAATATTGTGTACCATGCCCACAGCACTGCATCTCCTGAGGAGATGCAGGGGCTGTGGAGGAGTCTCACTTACCTTTCCGCCTTACATTTTAAAATTGCGCCGCCCAGCACCAACACGTCACTGCGCATGCGCCGTCTGCTCGGGAATAGCCGAACGTGTACGGGCTTTCCCAAACAGCGGCGGTGCATGCGCACTGACCGGGGAAAAGGTAAGTGAGAGGGGGAGGGTGACTCGGGTAAAAGCCGAGGGGGGCTTTTTCAGCATAAAAAAAACATGTTTAAAAAGTTGGCTTATACTGGAGTATGTACGGTATTTGTACTGGTATGATAAATGAAGTAACAGAATGTAGTTCATACCAAATAACGTACAATAATTATGTAGCACTGCCCCCTGAAGGACTGCTGGATAGCTCACTTTTCGTATCCACCTGGGTTACCGTTAGCAAACTGCATGCAGAAACTAACACTTTACTTTTCCGGCTCAGTCAATGAACAGTCTAGGGGTTTTGGTTGTTTTTGTTGTTTTATTATAAATAGGGATGGGAGAAGGGTTGAGTGGGATACTCCGGAACTTGAACTATTCACAATTCGGAGGACTTCTATCTGAAGGTGCAGCCAAGCTGTGAATTTCACCTTGCCACTAGATGAATTGTAGATAGTGAGTCTCTGAACAAAAGACTTGGTTGCACTCTATCTTCAGCGTACTTGCCTAGCACCCCCTTTCACTCCACCAGCTGACACCCATCCTCTGACTACTCTACTCCGGGGTGGCCCTCTTCCTGGTCAGGCCCTTAGACACGATCCCTTGTACTCACGATACTGTTTTTCCAGGTTCTCAAGTGTCTCAGCCTCTATAGTCACCTCCCCTGGACCTCTGGGTTCAGCTCCTTCCTTCTGGCTCACCAGGCCGACTGTCTGGGACCATACACCAACTGCTGCAAAAGAGGAGGCAGCTGCCACCCTCCCCCTGGGACTCTGCTCACCAGCCAAAGACCCCGAGCACACGTGCTCCTGGCTTTTATACCATACCCTACAATGCACCAAGACAACAGTCTGTGCCAATCACTGGGGCTGTATTGTGTGCCCATTGGTCAGGTTCCAACAAGCCTCCCTATTGGACCAGTAGGGATGCTCCCCAGACCAGATGAATCACACACTGAGCACATTGAGCAGACCTAACTCACAGATCCTGGTCCCTGTTAATCAAAGAGAAATATAGACTATGCCTGCTGCTCCTATGAAAGGCAGACAGAGCCAAAACTATACTCACTCTCTAACACCTACCTAGGAGGATGCTACACTTAGCATGTTGATAAGGCATCAAGGCTATCTAGAATTTAGGGAAGTGTAGAGGTAGAAGAGAGAAGAAAGGAAGGTATAGAAAGAAAAGGATAAAGAAGGGTGGTGGAGGTGGACGTGGAGTCACTTGGTAGGTTTTAGCTTAAGCCTGGTACTTAGCTTCTCCGAAGAGGATTAATTATCCATATGTACCAAGGGGAGGTAAATGTTTCCCAGTTATCAAGCTCTTTTGCTCGCATCTCCTCCATAAGCATGATATTGTTAATCTAACTTACCCAGGATGAGAGGGAAGGGATGGAGGTGCTCTTCCAGTGCCTTGAAATCAGCTGTCTCGCTTAGGAAAGAAAAAACCTAAGTAGGTTGGTTGTTTGGGATTTGATAGTACCCGGGAGGAAATAGAGTAGAGCCATAGCCGGGGAAGGGGTTCATCATATACCTTTGTGTAGATCTGGAGCCAAAACGGGCGTATATGATCACAGTCCCACCAGATATGTAGATAAATTCCTCTCTCAGAGTGGCATCTCCAACATATATCTGAAGATGCGGGGAAGATCCGGTGGATATTCCCAGGATCACGGCACCACCTAGAAATTAGTTTAAAGTTTTCGTCTTGAGTGTAATGTGAGTAGGATGATTTATGGGTAAGGAGAAATGCCATGTGCCAGTCCTCGATGGGAACCCCAAAGCCCAGCTCCCCGGACCAAGTCTTAGTAAACAGAGGAAGTGTTTTTTAAGCGTGGGTTAAAATGGATTTAAAAATTGCTGATAGATTGGGTCGGGGGACCTCAGTTAAAAGGCATAGGCGTTCAAACTCCTGAAAGGGGTCTATGTATTTGACCAGAGGAGTATAACAGTTTACAATAAGTCGACAATTGAAATTTAGTCAGCCAGTTAATTGGTTGCGTCGTCGCTACTGGGGGGGTAATAAAGGTCCCATGAGTGTTATTTAGATATGAGCGGGCAATGGGCCAGGATGCTCTGTCATATGTAGCAAAGCTTGGTGTTTTTGTGCTGTCAGGCAGAGCTGGGTTGAAAAATAATGGGGTTAATGGGCTTGGGTCCGAAGATAATAAGTACCTATCTCTCCGACGGTACCAGACCATGACAGCTGCTTTTGCAAATGGGGAAAATGTAGTGAATGAATTAAGGAGTGATTTATGACACCAAAGTAAGGCTTGAAGATCCGAGGGGGACATATCTTGTTCTATCAAGGTGGAAGCCTTGCACAGAGGGCAGGGAAACCATTCCAATATTCGAGATACGATTGTGGAAGTGTAATATTTTTCAAAAATCAGGGAGACCTGTTCCACCATTCAGTTTGGGGTAACAAAGCAGTTTATACTGTAATTTGTTACGCCAGACAAATCTGATCACAAGAGAACGGAGTGTGTTGAAAAAAGGCGAGGGGGATTATGATAGGGAGGGCCTAGAATAAATATAGTCCTTTTGGGAGTACATCCATTTTAACCACTTACCGCAAATCGACGTAGCTCTACGTTGGCTTCAAGAAGTGGTTGTACCAGAGTGATGCCTGCAGCTAGAGGCATCATCCCGGTACCATTTTTTAGAGCCGTCGGTCAACTTCAAGGTGGTAACGACAGATGCGGCTCGAGACCTGCTCGATCGTTACCCCAGCGAGCGGGAGGGGACCCCCCCCCCTTCTGCCACCTTCCGCGGCTCTGTCTGGGTCTTCCGTCCCACCGGGAGACCCGAGCAACCAGCCGGCATGTTGGAGGCCCGGATGCGGCTTCGATCGGGTCTCCGATGACATAACCCGGAGGTGGCGTCCATGACGTCACGTCCGGGTTACTCGGCTGCTAAAGGCACCGAATTTAAAAAGTGACTGTATTCAAAAATGCCGTTTTCAGCATTTTGAATACATTGAAGTGCAGTTGAGGGGTTTTGGGTCTTTTAGACCCCCGATCCCTCCATAAAGAGTACCTGTCACTGCCTATTACTGTCACAAGGGATGTTTACATTACTTGTGACAGCAATAAAAGCAATCAGATTTTCTTTTTTTTTTTTTTTTTTTAAACTGTGCTAAAATTAAAAAAATAAATAAAATAAATAGGAAAAAAAAAAGATCCGTCGCCGTGAGCTTGCGCATGAAAGAAAATGTATACGGAAGTCGCGCCCGCAAACGAAATTGCTGTTCAAACCACACATGTGAGGTATCACAGCGATCGCCAGAGCGAGAGCAATAATGTAAAAAAGAGCTACTCTCTAACTCTAAACTGGTAACCGTTAACAAATTTTAAAGCTTCGCCTATGGAGATTTTTATTGACCATAGTTTGTCGCCACTCCGCGGGTGTGCGTTTTTTTTAAGCCATAACATGTTGGGTATCTATTTACTTGGCGTGACATCATCTTTCACAATATAAAAAAAAAAATGGGCTAACTTTACTGTTTACCGGTAGTTTTTTTTAAATGCAGTGAAATGTAATTTTCCCCAAAAAAATGGCGTTTGAAAGACCGATACGCAAATGCCGCGTGACAAGAATTATTGCAATGACCGCCATTTTATTCTCCAGAGTCTTTGCTAAAAAAAAATAAAATAAATATATATATAATGTTTTGGGGTTCTAAGTAATTTTCTAGCAAAAAATACTGATTTTAACTTGTAAACCACATGTGTCAGAACTGGGCTCCGTCCTTAAGTGGTTAAGTGTGTTGATGCGACCAAACCAGAATGCTTTGATGTCCTGCCACGTCTCGAACCTTCTCCTTATTTTGGTAAGTAGAGCGCTATAATTGAGGGAGTATAAGTCAGGTGCATGTTGGTGAGATGGCAATACCCAAATACATAATCGATCTAGAATGCCACTGGAACTTAAAGTTTGATTGAAGAGTGGAAAGCGTATTTGGGGTAGGGGGATGTTTAGAGATTCTGTCTTGGAGAGGTTTAAAATTTCTAAATTTCCGAAATGTTTGAATTTTGGATAAAATGGAGGGAATGCTTATATGTGGTTGTGTGACATACAATATACAGGTCATCCGCGTATAAGGATAGTTTGCAATGTCCGGATGGTGTGTTTATGCCGTGAATGGAGGGGTTGTAACGAATAGCTTGAGCGAGATGTTCTATTACTATGGCAAATAATAAGGGCGACAAGGGACAACCTTGCCTAGTGCCATTTGAGTTTTGAAAGTTCGAAGATTGAATCCTGTTTACTCTCACTGAAGCTGTGGGGTTTGAGTATAAGGACATGATACGGGGGAGCATCCTGGGACCCAGCCCTGTCTGAAGGAGCGATTGGTGAAGGAAGGACCAGCTGATCCTCCTGTCAAAAGCCTTTTCTGCGTCACAAGATAGGAAACAGGCTGGAACATTCTTATGTTGTGTAAAGGCAATAAGATGACTTGTCTTGGTAGTGTTGTTTCTGGGTTCCCTGCCAGGGACAAAGCCCACCTGGACTCTATGAATAATCTTTGGGAGCAAAGGGGATAATCAGTTCGCTAAAATTTTGGCAAACAATTTCAGGTCTACATTGAACAACGAGATTGGTCTGTAGTTGCTACAGATTGCTGGGTCTTTGCCTGGTTTGGGGATGACAGCGATTTTGGCTTGTAGTAGTAAATAGGAAGGGAGGAGAGAGTCATCTATGGACTTAAAGGCTTTGGCAATGATGGGTGTCAACAGCCAAGGTTTAATAAAAGCGAGCAGAAAGCCCGTCGGGACCGGGGCTTTTACCGTTGTTTAGGCCCTTGATTGCTTGAAGAAATTCTGTGTCTGATATTGGGAATTCTAAGTCCTCCGCCTCCAGAGTGGGTATAGTAGGGAGGGAAGTGTTCCTAATAACATGTCTGGATTGACTGGTTGGGTGGAGGGATTTATAGGGGAGGATAGGTTGTATATGGATGAGTAGTATTGTCTAATATTACTCATCCTTATACATGATGAGTAATCTAAGGTCAGCTTGGATAGATCAGGTAGTAATATGACCGGTGAATCATTAAAGAGGACGGTTTCTTGAGTGCGAGCAGCTTGCATGATTTCTGCTTTAATCTTATAAAAGTGAACTCTACATATAACATCCCTGGGGAATGCAGGATTCGGATTCCTTGGACCAAGGGCTCTGTGTGCTCGATCCAGTTCCCAAGGAGCATCTTTGGGATTTTGTAGGAGCTCATTAACCAGTTCTAGACCGAAAGGATTTGCCCCCTTAGGGCTCTTTCACACGGTCCGCATTCCGTTGCGGACCCTGCTCTGCTCAGCGGGGATCGATCTGCCGATCCCCGCTGAGCCGGCGGATGACAGCTCTGTCTCCGCACTGTGTGCGGAGCGGGAGGTGTCAGAGCCCCGCTGCTCTCTACGGGGAATCGGATGAGAGCGGTCCGCCTCTCATCCGATCCCATCCGATCCGATCCCCAGGACGGATGGAAAATAGGGTTGCTCCAATATCTGGAGCTGTGCCTGAGAAAAGGAAAGTGGAGGTGGGAAATTTGAAACCCAGTAGTCGTAGATACATCTGGATGGGAGGTACTAACTGCCAAGGGGTGAGTGAGCTCACCATCCATCCCTGTCTGTGACTAAAGTCTCCCCCCTCCCCCTTACTCTCTCCTGCCTCTGAGTTCACTTAGGTAAATCAGAATTCTCAGAGCACCCCTTACATCAGAGTTCCCCTTTAAACCAGTGGCTACAGTGTTCCCCCTTACATCAGAATTCTCAGTGTTCCCCCTTACATCAGAATTCTCAGTGTTCCCTCTTACATCAGAATTCTCAATGTTCCCTCTTAAATCAGGGTTCCCAGAACAATCCCTTATGTCAGAGTCCTCAGAGTTCTCCCTTACATCAGAATCTGCAGAGTCCCCCCTTACAGTGTAAGGGAGCTCTGCCAGTTCAGATGTAGCACTGTCCCTGTAGGGCTTGCTGTGTGATGACTTCATGGGTCTCCTCTGATTACCAGCATACAGTCACTTAGGGTAAAGTTCACTCATCCATCCTTACTCCCAGTTGCTCGATACTCAATACAGTCCAGGGGATTTGGTTTTTATATTTATTGTGGAACTTGGATGGGAGAAGGGAATAGTGGGATACTCCAACTGAACTATTCATTGTAGATGAGGACAACTCTCACTTGGACTCACTGGGTTATTTGTGGAAGCAGACACACTGCTTTAACCATATTGCCACTTGTATGGAAAAATGGGATTTTTGACTTATCGTAAAATCCATTTCTCTGACGTTCATTGACGGACACAGCTCTTCATCTTCTTGACCATTGGGTTATGCTACCCCCTACAGGAGTAGGACACTAGGCAGGAAAATGCTTCGCTACATCTATGGGGCAGTCCCAGGGGGTATACTCCCACTCTTAGCCATAGGCACTCAGTTTTGTTACAAGCAGTGTCAGAAGAAAGCCAACTCCACAGACGGGTGGGTGCTGTGTCCGTCAATGAATATCAATGCACACTGGACAACCCTGAAGACGATCCGTCTAATGATTCAGACAGTCTGATTGCTCGGAGTTCCAAGACATTGATTGGTAGTCTGGACTCTTCCAGCGTCCAGATACCCAGAGCAGAATGTTTGTTTGGGAGGAAGGATTTTTCCAGCCAAAGCGCCAGAGAGCGAAGCCACCATATCAGAGGCTCCCTTGTTCCCCGACTCAGCCGGATCTGATTCTTCAGAGACTACGGCGTCTTGTCCAATTTGGTCAGAATCTCCCTTGCAGGGACCTTGTATGGAGCTGTGCAAACGGAACTGCCTCAAAGGTAAACCCCAGCTGGCCCAGCGCCCATATGCAAGTCCGGACGACCATCTGTTGGACAGCAGGAGGCGAATCGCAGCCTGCAATTTCTGAAGTTTAGGTAGGAGCACTCTGGCTAAGGCTGAGTCCAGAGTCAGGCCCAGATAGTTCAGCTTCATGGATGGAGCCAAAGCAGACTTCTGAAGAATCAGAATCCAGCCGAACTCACAGAATTTGTATTGAGGTCTCCAGATTTTCCACAAAACACGATCCCCTGTTAGCATAGCAAAGCTAGCACTGGGGCTAACACTTTTGTGAAGACCGGAGGAGTAGAGGCGAGTCCAAAGGGTAACGCCACAAACTAATAATGCTCCTCTCCCACAGCACAGTGAGAAAACGCTGGTGACTGGCACATATTGGAATGTGCACCCGCACAAAGCAGTTGAGCGCCCAGTGGTCCAGGATTGGACACACTTTGCCTTCCTTCCTGGGGACTGTGAACAGGTTTGAGTAAAAACCCTGACAACATTCTGAAGTTGGAACCAGACAATCACCCCTTGAAGGAACAGGTCTTGTACCACCCCAAAACAGGCCCTTAAGCGGTCTGGGGACAGGCGCAAGTTGGAAGGAAAAAAACATGCTGGGAGACAAGAGCGAAATTCGATCGTGTAGCCGGATGGAATGACTTTATGGACCCACTTGTGTTGCATCAGAGAAGTCTACAGATCTGGAAACCAGTGAAGACGTCCCCCTTCATATAGAAGGAGCCTTGTCCACTGGTCTGGAGAAGCCCGAGCTTGGCTTGCCAGACGAGGTTAGTTTGGATCCTCCTGAAGAGGTCCTGAAAGGCTTCGAGCTGAGAAGAAGGGCCCACTTCTATGATGAGGGTCCTTGCCCTTAGTAGCAAGCGGAAGAAAAGTACTCTTCCTCCCCGTGAGACCTTTAAAGATATCATCCAGGCTAGCTCCAAACAGGAAAAGGAAAGATCAGTCAAGGCCTTTTTTGAAGTCTGATCCGCAGACCAGCACTTGAGCCAAAAGACACGCCGAAGGACCACTGCCAAAACAGAGAGGCAAACCATCAGGGGAGCTGCAGCCAAAGAGGCATCACAGATAAACTGCAGCCCCTGGACCAGCTGGTCCGCCAGCTCGGCAAATGCAGGGGGGGAGCTGTTCCCTCTCCAGGTCACAGTGTAGGAGCTTAGCCCACTCGGTCAGAGTTTGCGACACTAGGGCAATGGTGAAAACCGGCCTCATTGCCGAACCAGCCAGAGTGTACATATTGTGGGCCACAGCCTCTGCCTTCCGGTCAACCGGATCCTTAAAGGCCAGGGACTCTTCGACTGTTCATGAATCATGGTTGCCTTGTTTAATCTGGAAACCGGAGGGTCCACCACCGGTGGCACAGTCCACATCTTAAGAAGGGACTCCTCATAGGGGAAAGGCCTAGAAAAGCGCTTAGGAACCCCACAGGATACTTTGGTCGTCCTCATTCTTTAGCGACAATTCTGTCAAATTTATGTGGGGAAAGGGAACACCTTTGCCTCTCTGGATGGCTTGTGACTGCCAAAGGGTACCTGCGCCACTGTCGCAGCTTCAGCTGTGACCTCCAACTTTAGGGTCTCACGCACAGATACAATCAGTGCATTCACCAGCATGATTGCAGACGTGGAGGAATCATCCTCACTATCAGAGGATTCCAGGCACGTGGTTGCAGACCCAGCAGGGTGACCCACGTCTGCAGCGGCCGAATCAGATGCAGGATCTGACGAGACACATGAGGCAAGGGAAGGCGGGGGGGGGGGCTCTTTTTGCTAGCCCATCACACGAAGCCACCTCCACCCAGGACACAAGGGACTCCAGAACCGCCGTCAGTGCATGGATGGATGGTTGGGACCCGCAGCCTCTAGAGGGATCAGGTGGGGAATTATGCTTCAGGGACTCCATTAGAGAAGAGGGGGACCCACACAAAAAAAAGTGTATAAGACCACTAGGGACACCCCCACCGCACTGCCAGCACCACAGGGTCCAGCACAGAGCACTACCGCTGCTACAGAAGGGAGAGGGAGAGAAAACCCCACGTAAAGACTCACCACCACCAATCAGGCACTTACAGCACCAGGCAAACTGCACACCATGCGGCGATCCGGATAAGAAATATCCAGGAGCCAGCACTAAAGGATGAAGAGGGGCTCTCACAGTCATAATCACTGTCATACAGCCTCAAAAACATGGCTGCCGCTATTCTCAATAAGAATAACCACAAGAAAATGGCCGCTGAGGCTACACAAACATGTCCGCCGATCTACAGCACAAAAGGCTACAAGAAAATTGTGGCACTGCGCAGCTCCCGGGGACCCCGAAAGCACCAAACAGGATCCCAGCAGGAAGGGGGGCCCTGGCAGGAGCCCCTACCAGGTACAGCCTCCTCCCAAAGGTCGATCATTTGGTCGCCGGCGGCGCATTCCCCCCCCCACCTCCATTGCCAGCTCAACACCCCAGACTGACCTAAAAGGTATGGCCACCCCATGGGAGGGAGTGGAGGGGGGTGTGGGCAGATGGGGGGTAACAAGTCATCAGAGGACCACCAAGAGGGGGGGGTTGCTGCGTGGGAAGGAGGGGAACCCGGGGGTCTGACCATCCCAGGGAGGGGCCCACGTCCACCCCAAAAATCCTCCAGGGTCACAATGGGGGACAGCTACTTACCACACCAGGAACAGGGTGGGCACCGCTCCTGACAGGACACCGCTCAATCAGAATAGGGGAGGCTGTCGGCCAGGTGGAACACTGTGGCTCAAGCTGAGGCCAGGTGGAATGCGTCCTCACGAGACGTTTAATTCGTAGGCCTGTCCCCGTTTAGTGGGACTATGTCGCAGCCGACCTAGCGCGGAGCTGAGGTCTGCGTACGCTCGCTAGGTAGACTGGGGTGACCACTGGATCTAGATTATCCAGCCCGTCAACCAGTCCGGCAGTTGATTGTAGATTCTCACAGGAACAAAATAACAAAGATAGGAAAATAATTTGATTTTAAAGAAAAAAATTGCCAGGACCAGAGATCCCAGCAAGGAACTAGGTCCTTACTCCTGACTAGGCAGAAAAAAACTGACATCCTATAGCAGAGAGAGGGAGTATACCCCCTGGGACTGCCCATAGGCGTAGCCAGACTTTTTTTTACACCTAGTGTCCTACTCCTGTAGGGGGCAGTATGACCCAATGGTTATGAAGATCAGAAGCTGTGTCCGTCAATGAACCAAAGAGAAATGCGGATTTTAACCACATGAAGACTGCCTTCCACACATATACTGGGGGAGGCTGCCTCTCCACGTGTGCAACCGACGTAGCCCTATGTTGGATGCACACGTGGTCCTCGGGGGCCAGCGTGTGCCGCCAGCAGCGCGCTCTTGCCCCCACTAGGCAGCGGGGATGCTGATGCATGGGGGCCGGCGGCCGCGATTGCCGCCAGGCACCCGCGGTCGTTACCCGCTGAGAGAGAAGGACGGGCAGCTGTTGTAAACACAGCTGAACGTTCTTCTCTCTGAAATGATCACAGAGCTCATGTGACCCTTCTATATAGGATCACAGGTCTCTATGATCATTTCACAAGTCCCTCCCCCATACAGTTAGAAAACACCCCCTAGGCTCACACCTAGCCCTTTGATCACCCTTAGGTTAACTCCTCCCCTGCCAGTGTCATTATTACTGTAGCACTGATTACTGTAGTAATGTCACTGGTCCCCCCCAAAAGTGTAAAAAATGTCAGTTAGGGGTCCGATCTGTCCACCGCAATGTTGCAGTCCCGCTAAAAATCGCAGATCGCCGCCATTACTAGTAAAAAAAAAATAAATAAATAAAAATTACATAAATCTTTCCCCTAGTTTGTAGACACGATAACTTTTGCGCAAACCAATTTAAAATACGCCTGTTGAAATTTTTTTTTAACCAAAAATATGTAGCAGAATACAAATTGGCCTAAATTTATGAAGAAATATGATTTTTTTTTTCAATCTTCTTTTATTGGATGTTTAATAGCAGAATATTTTTTGCAATAGTGATGAAATGCCACCAAAAGAAAGCTCTATTTGTGGGATAAAAATGACAAATTTTATTTTCTCACATTTCGTCACGTTACAACCAAAAACATAAAATGTATTTTATTGATATTTTATGTGATAGACCGACACAAAGTGGCACATAATTGTGAAGTGGAAGGAAAATAATAAATGATTTTCAACATTTTTTACAAATAAATCTGTGAAAAGTGTGGTGTGCATTTGTATTCACCCCCCCCCCCCCCCTCCTTACTCTGATACCCCTAGCTAAAATCTAGTGGAACCAATTGCCTTCAGAAGTCACCTAATTAATAACAGGGACCAGAGGCGTATCTAGAACCTTCAGGGCCCCGGTGCAAGAAACCATGAAGGGCCCCCCGGACCCCTAGCCGGGGCCCTTTCCATCAAGCCTGAGGCTCTTCCCACTGATCCTGGGGACCTTTACTCTCGTTGCGGGGCCCTTTATTATTACTTTACAAGTTCTGCAGTGGGCCCCTTGGCCGGAAGATGGCTTCCTGCCATCTTGGGGCCTCCCCACAGTGGTGGAATGCCAGGGCCCGGTTGCAATTGTGACCTTTGCGATCCTGGAAGTTCACCCACTGGTGTCAGTAGTTTTTATTTTTTTTGGTATTTTAATTGTATTATTTTTTATCATTTTATTTTATTTTTTTACAATGTCACTGACTATGACTCTGTCCATTCAGAAAAGGAAGGAGCTGGTAAATTACATATTTACCGACCCCTTCCTGGTTCTCTATTGTGACACATCCCCTGCAGCAGCCGGCAGGAGAGGGGAGGGAGCACAGTGGAGGGGGGGTAGCACAGGGGGGGAGGGTAGCACAGTGGGGGGGTTTACCAGGGGAGCACACAGGGGCCCAGAGACAGCAGAACACAAGTAAACTGGATAGGAGGAGTGGCGGGGGCAGCATACAGAGGAACCAATCTCCTCCGTTTTCCTCCTGCAGCTACAGGAGGAAAAAGAAGGACAGTGATTTCTCTACATGCTGCACCCGCCGCCCCTCCTATCCAGGTGTACAGGGGAGCCGCACAGGCCCCCTGGAGCATGGGGCCCGGTTGCAATTGCAACCCCTGTAGTTACGCCCCTGACAGAAATGTGCGGTGTGGTCAGTGGCTGGTGAGGCATTGGCTAGTATCAGAGTCAGATACACACAGGTTACTTATTCACAAGTTACGTATTCCATTCTCATTATGTAGGCCATTGTGGTTCTATTAGTTCTACTAGTTATAGTCACTTAAAGAGGAAGTAAACCCTCCTCTGCAAGTTGTACCTATAGGTAAGCCTATTATAAGACTTACCTATAGGTACTGTAAATATCTCCTAAACATGTACCGTTTAGGAGATATTTACTTTGCATGCAGCCAGTGACATCACTGGTGCATGCGCTCTGAAGGAACGTCCGCTCAGGCCGTTCCTTCAGAGTCCTGTGCCGTGAACGTCGGCTCCCGTGCGCATGCGCGGGAGTGACGTCATCGCGGCTCCAGCCAATCAGATGGCCGGATGCCGCAAACCCGGAAGAAGGGCGACCGAACATGTCACCCGTGAGAGATGCGGGCATCTTGCGGGGCTTCGTTCTAAGGTAAGTATTTCATAATGAGCTAGTATGCGATGCATACTAGCTCATTATGTGTTTGCCTTTCAGGTGTTTGTTTTTTTTTAATTCTGAGGTTTACAACCTCTTTAACAAAAATATTTACAAACGCTGTCCCTTTAAGATGTTTTTCAGTCACCCTTTTTATTGATGCTGGAAACAATTTTACTAGCAAAGATGACAATAAAAATTGTAGAAAAAAATAAAACAGGTCTCTTTATTTTCCAGCCAGAGATGACAAGATGAAAATTAAAATTGTAGGGAAAAAAATAAAACATGTCTCTTTATTTATAAGCCAGAAATATAACAGTAATAAACAATAAGGCTCGGTTTCCACTAGTGCGACTTGCGGTGCGACTTGACACATGTCAAGTCGCACAGCAAGTCAAAACCCATTGTTTTCAATGGGGCCCGTTTCCACTGCCGCGGCTTCAGTTGCCGCGACCTCAAAAGTAAATCGTGTACTACTTTTGAGCGCGACTTCCCTCTATATATGAGGGACAAGTCTAACTGAAGCCGCGGTTTACTTTTGCTACGAAGTCGTGCTAGAAGTAGCACGACTTCGTAGCCGCACTAGTGGAAACCGAGGCTAAAGGGTTCAGGGCTATTTACTAAAAGGTGAAATGCAGGAGAATATAAAACAAACTGTAAAACAGTGAAACAGTCCAAATAAAATAATAGATATAATGTTTGGGGGTTCTCAGTAATTTTCTAGCAAAAAAAAATGATGATTTTTTACATGTAGAAGAGAAATGTCAGATATTGGCCTGAGTGACAAGTGGTTAATTACCATAAGTTATTTATATGCAAATAATTATTATATTGTTTTGAGGGTAATTTACTATATTTTCAAAAACTGTACAAGTTACAACTTCAAACCAGTAATTGCAAAGTAAATAGATAAATAATGAATCATTATGTTATAACATATAGTATAATAATATTATTTTGCTTGATTAACCACTTAAGCCCCAGAAGATTTTACCCCCTTCCTGACCAGGGGGTTTTTTGCGATTTTTTACTGCGTGACTTTAACGGACAATTGCGCGGTCGTTCGACGCTGTACCTAAACAAATTTGACGTCCTTTTTTTCCCACAAACAGAGCTTTCTTTTGGTGGTATTTGATCACCTGTGCGATTTTTTGATCATGCGCTATAAACAAAAAAAGAGTGTAAATTTTGCAAAAATAACAATATTTTTCACATTTTTTATATGAAATTCCCCAAAAAAAATGTAAAAATCAAAATTTTTTAACATTTTCGGCCAATTTGTTTTATGCTACATATGTTTGGTAAAAAAAAAATTGCAAAAAGCGTATTTTGATTTGTTTGCGCAAAAGTTATCGCGTTTACTAACAAAGGGAAAGATTTTTGTAATTTTTGGTGTTATATTTTTTTTTAACGAGTAATGGCGGTGATCTGCGATTTTTTTTTTTGCGGGACTGCGACATTGCGACGGACAGATCGGACCCTTGACTGACATTTTTGACACTTTTGGGGGTACCAGTGACATTACTACAGTAATCAGTGCTATACATATGCACTGTTACTGTATAAATGACACTGGCAGGGAAGGGGTTAACTGTATTGGAGAGGGAGGGGTTAAGTGTGTCCTAGGGGCGTGTTTCTAACTGTGATGGGACAGGTCTCCTATTGTAAAAACAGAGATCAACGGTTCTACATAGTAGAACCGTCTGTTCTCCATTTTTACACAGGGGAGAATGACAGGCGGCTTGTTTACATTAGCCGCCTGCCTTTCTCCCTCTCTACCGACGATCGCCGAGTGACCGACGGACATCGGGTCCCCCGGTCACACGCACTGACTCCTTAGTGAACGAGCCGCGGCGGACGCGCACCTCAGCGGGCGCGCGCTAGCCCGCTATTGGCTCACAAGCCGGTGACAGGCTAGTGACGTATATATACACGTCACTTTGCCTGGCCGGGGCTGACCGCCGCAGTATATTTACTTGCGGCGGTCGGCAAGTGGTTAAAAAAAGTACCTTTTCAGCAGCAGCAAATTCTCCCTCTTAACTGTATGAGAAAAACATGGGATTATGGGTAAACCTTATACAATAAACCAGGGATCTCCAAACTACGGCCATCCAGCTGTTGCAGAACTACACGTCCCAAGAGGCTTTGTAAAACTCTGACATTCACAGATATGATGGGAATTGTAGTCCCTGAACAACTGGAGGGCCATAGTTTGGAGACCCCTGCCACAAACCCATGTTTTGTCTTTGTAGTTAAGAGGGCTGGGCTGGAAGGGAGCATGCCCCCTTCTATGACACTGCGGTGAGTGGAGAGCCTCCACTGCAGCATTTTTATTGGACAGCTTGGACCAATGGTGCTTTACCATTGGTCCAAGGCTCCAAGCTGTCTATTGAGAACAAGAAGTCAGAGGCACTGTAAGCTCATCCTCTCAGCTTGTATTTAAACTGGCTGTGCTCTATGTATCTTCTGACAGGCTGTGCAAGGAGTCCCGTATCTCTAGAGCCATAGGTGTCAAATATGACCAGTGGTGGGGTAGGACTTCGGCTACCTACCCCCCAAATTTGGTCTCTCTGACCGCAGTTCACCGAGCTACGACCCTCAAAGCTTTTTTTTTTTCATAGCAGGTGAGACTCTACCTCAGCTGCCTTCAATGACTGCACATCCCTGGTTGGTAAATAGAGTCCACCTGTGTGTAATTTAATCTCAGTATAAATACAGCTGTTCTGCGAAGCCCTCAGAGGTTTGTTGGAGAACCTTAGTGAACAAACAGCATCATGAAGGCGAAGGAACACACCAGACAGGTCAAGAATAAAGTTGTGGAGAAGGTAAAGCAGGGTTAGGTTATTAAAAAAATATCCCAAGCTTTGAAGATCTCATTGTTCAGTCCATTAAACCCAAAAATGGAAAGAGTATGGCACAACTGCAACCCTACCAAGACATGGCCGTCCACCTAAACTGACCGGCAGGGCAAGGAGAGCATTCATCAGAGAAGCAGCCAAGAGGCCCATGGGAACTCTGGAGGAGCTGCAGAGATCCACAGCTCAGGTGGGAGAATCTGTCCACAGGACAACTATTAGTCGTGCGCTCCACAAATCTGCCCTTTATGGAAGAGTGAGAAGAAGAAAGCCATTGGTGGAAGAAAGTCATAAGAAGTCCTGTTTGCAGTTTGTGAGAAGCCATGTGGGGGACACAGCAAACATGTGGAAGAAGGGGCTCTGCTCAGATGAGACCAAAATTAAACTTTTTGGCCTAAAAGCAAAACGCTATGTGTGGCGGAAAACTAACACTGCACATCACCCTGAACACACCATCTGTGAAACATGGTGGTGGCAGCATCATGTTGTGGGGATGCCTTTCTTCAGCAGGGACAGGGAAGCTGGTCAGAGTTGATGGGAAGATGGATGGAGCCAAATACAGGGAAATCTTAGAAGAAAACCTGTTAAAGCCTGCAAAAGACTTGAGACCGGGGCGGAGGTTCACCTTCCAGCAGGACAACGACCCGAAACATACAGCCAGAGCTACAATGGAATGGTTTACATCAAAGCATATTCATGTGTTAGAATGGCCCAGTCACAGTCCAGACCTAAATCACATTGAGAATCTGTGGTAAGACTTGAAAATTGCTATTCACAGACGCTCTCCATCCAATCTGACAGAGCTTGAAGAAAGAAAGAATGGGCAAAAATGTCCCTCTCTAGATGTGCAAAGCTGGTAGAGACATCCCCAAAAAGACTTGCAGCTGTAATTGCAGGAAAAGGCGGTTCTACAAAGTATTGACTCCGGGGGGTGAATACAAATGCACGCCACACTTTTCAAAGATTTATTTGTATCATTTATAATTTTCCTTCCACTTCACAATTATGTGCCACTTTGTGTCGGTCTATCACATAAAATCCCAATAAAATACATTTACGTTTTTGGTTGTAACATGACAAAATGGAAACTGTATATGTGACAAGTAATAAAAACACAAATACAAAAAAAACGCACTACATTAAAAAAAACACCCATAAAATAAAACAGAGCTGGATTCACTTGTGTCTTTTGTATCTGCCTGAAATTAAAAAATAAAAAAACACCCATAAAAAATAAAAACAGCTGCATTCATTTGTGTCTTTTATATCTGCTAGGAATTAGAAAAAAAAGAAAACAGTCTTAGAATTTTGTCTGATAAAATAGGCAAATTTCTGTGATTTCTATTTATAAATGCATTTGATGGGTATGATTTGACTGCAGACCTCCCAGTTCCTCACAGGCCAGCGCTGGGCAGGTATTTAGTATTCTCCGTACCCTCCCTTACTATTTTGATTTCTCTTTATAAAAAGGAAATAAAAAAATCAGTAACATCTCATAAATTCCCCCGTCAGTTAATACTTGAAAGATCAGAAAACGTTTGATCTTGGCTGTTTGCCATAAGAAAATGTATCAGCCTGGAATCGATAATATTGTCAGTCTCAGCAATGATAGGAAATGGATCGGAAGATCTCCTCTCCTTCACTAAATAGAAGAGGGGAGGAAGACGTCGGTGATTTTGTGGTATTCGGCCCTCTGAGCCTCACAGCATAATTCAATCTTCAGAAATATTATTTGTAAACTCAGGAATGAAGATAAGGGTTGTAGGACGATATTATTAAACTTTCCTCCTGGAAAAGCTCTTCTGCACACGCGAGGAAAATAATAATTATCTAAACTGCTAATTACAGCGTTCCAACACTCGCTAGCACTTTGGCTCACCAGCATGGCAGCTTAAAGCAGATCTTTAACCACATATAAAATCATAAAAAAAAAATTAGCAGATGTAATTCTTTAAAATATACCCCTAAGTGAAAATGTCCAAATTGGGTAAAATTAGCCATTTTCCCTCCCCGGTGTCATGTGACCCGTTAGTGTTACAAGGTCTAAGGTGTGAATGGAAAAATAAGGCAGTGCTGGAAAATAATGGTGGCCACACAAAATATTGACACTTTGGGCCCAATTTGGACATTTTCACTTAGGGGTGTACTTACTTTTGTTGTCAGTGGTTTAGACATTAACCACTTAAGCCCCGGAGGATTTGGCTGCTCAAAGACCAGGGCCTATTTTGCGATTCGGCACTGCGTGACTTTAAAGGACAATTGCGCAGTCGTGCGACCCTGTACCCAAATAAAATTGATGTCCTTTTTTTCCCACAAACAAAGCTTTCTTTTGGTGGTATTTGATCACCTGTGCGATTTTTATTTTTTGCTCTATAAACAAAAAAATAGTGTCAATTTTGAAAAAATATAAATATTTTTCACATTTTTTTTATATGAAATAAATGTAAAAATCAAAATTTTTTAACATTTTAGGCCAATTTGTTTTCTGCTACATATGTTTGGTAAAAAAAAAAAAAATCGAAATAAGAATATTTTGATTGGTTTGCGCAAAAGTTATTGCGTCTGCTAACTACGGGAAAGATTTATGTAATTTTTATTGTTTTTTTTTTTACTAGTAATGGTGGCAATCTGCGATTTTTTTTTTGCGGGACTGCGACATTGCCTGCGGACAGATCGGACCCTTGACTGACATTTTTGACACTTTTGGGGGTACCAGTGACATTACTGCAGTAATCAGTGCTATACATATGCACTGTTACTGTAAAAATGACACTGGCAGGGAAGGGGTTAACTTTATTGGTGATCAGTGGGTTAAATGTATCCCTAGGGGCGTGATTCTAACTGTAAAGGGGCGTGGCTTGTGATGTAACCACAGAGACATACGATCCTACATAGCAGGATCGTATGATCCCTGCAGTTACACCAGGGAGAATGACAGGTGGCTTTGTTTAATCAGCCGTCTGCCTTTCTCCCTCTCCAGCGGGAGATCGTGAGTGGCCGGCGGACATCGGAGCCACTGGTCACTCGCGCGGGGATGTCAGGGAACGAGCGGGGGCGGGATTGCGCCTCCGGCAGCGCGCGCTCGCCCCCTAGAGGCTCGTGGGCGAGCGACGTAGCCCTACGTAGTTTTGCCTGTAGGGGGCTGACTGCCGCAGTAAATAGTCATGCGGCGGTCGGCAAGCGGTTAATGGCTGTGTGTTGAGTTATTTTGAGGGGGACAGTAAATTTACACTGTTATACAAGCTGTACACTCACTACTTTACATTGTAGCAAAGTGTCATTTCTTCAGTGTTGTCACATGAAAAGATAGAATTAGGGCTCTTTCACACGGCCGCTCCGCTTGTCCGCAAATCATCCTATTTTTTTGCGGATGATTTGCGGACATAATGTAAGTGAATGGCACTGCGGGTGTCAGCGGAATACCATCCGCTGACATCAGATTTTCCTCCTTTCAGTTCTGTTCCGTTTTTTGGAACGGAACAGAACCCTATTTTTTCATCCGTGTAAAAAACGTAAAGGAAGGAAAATCGGATGTCAGCGGTGTCATCCGCTGACATCCGCAATCCCCATAGACTTACATTATGTCCGCATATCATCCGCAAACAGATGGGATGATATGCGGGCACACGGAGCGGATGACAGAAATGTCATCCGCTCCGTGAAAAAAAAAAAGGACCGCAGCGGAGCTCTCACACGGAGCGGCCATGTGAAAGAGCCCTAAAATATTTACAAAAATGTGAGGGGTGTACTCACTTTTGTGAGATACTGTATATACAGTATATAAAGATGCATCTGATAAAATTAGAATATCATCAAGAAAGTAATTTATTTCAGTAATTCATTTCAAAAAGTGAAACTCATATTTTATATAGCTGTATTACACGCAGAGTGATATATTTTAAGCATTTCTTTCTTTTAGCTTTGATGATTATGGATTACAGCTGCAACCCCAACATTCAGTATCTCAGAAAATTAGAATATTACAGAAGACCAATTAAGAAAAAAAAAGGATTTTTAATACAGAAATGTTGTCTTAGTGAAAAGTCTGTCCATGTACAGTATAGGATGGGAAGTCTGTCCATGTACAGTATAGGATGGGAAGTCTGTCCATGTACAGTATAGGAGAAGTCTGTCCATGTACAGTATAGGATGGGAAGTCTGTCCATGTACAGTATAGGAGGAGAAGTCTGTCCATGTACAGTATAGGAGGAGAAGTCTGTCCATGTACAGTATAGGGGGAGAAGTCTGTCCATGTACAGTATAGGGGGAGAAGTCTGTCCATGTACAGTATAGGAGAAGTCTGTCCATGTACAGTATAGGATGGGAAGTCTGTCCATGTACAGTATAGGAGGAGAAGTCTGTCCATGTACAGTATAGGGGGAGAAGTCTGTCCATGTACAGTATAGGGGGAGAAGTCTGTCCATGTACAGTATAGGAGGAGAAGTCTGTCCATGTACAGTATAGGGGGAGAAGTCTGTCCATGTACAGTATAGGAGGAGAAGTCTGTCCATGTACAGTATAGGATGGGAAGTCTGTCCATGTACAGTATAGGAGGGGAAGTCTGTCCATGTACAGTATAGGATGGGAAGTCTGTCCATGTACAGTATAGGAGGAGAAGTCTGTCCATGTACAGTATAGGAGGAGAAGTCTGTCCATGTACAGTATAGGATGGGAAGTCTGTCCATGTACAGTATAGGATGGGAAGTCTGTCCATGTACAGTATAGGAGGAGAAGTCTGTCCATGTGCAGTATAGGATGGGAAGTCTGTCCATGTACAGTATAGGGGGAGAAGTCTGTCCATGTACAGTATAGGGGGAGAAGTCTGTCCATGTACAGTATAGGGGGAGAAGTCTGTCCATGTACAGTATAGGATGGGAAGTCTGTCCATGTACAGTATAGGGGGAGAAGTCTGTCCATGTACAGTATAGGGGGAGAAGTCTGTCCATGTACAGTATAGGATGGGAAGTCTGTCCATGTACAGTATAGGAGGAGAAGTCTGTCCATGTACAGTATAGGATGGGAAGTCTGTCCATGTACAGTATAGGATGGGAAGTCTGTCCATGTACAGTATAGGATGGGAAGTCTGTCCATGTACAGTATAGGATGCACTCAATACTTGGTCGGGGTTCCTTTTGCATGAATTATTGCATCAATGCGGCGTGGCATGGAGGGGATCAGCCTGTGACACTGCTGAGGTGTTATGAAAGCCCAGGTTGCTTTGATAGCGGCCTTTAACTCATCTGCATTGTTGGGTCTGGTGTCTCTCATCTTCCTCTTGACAATACCCCACAGATTCTCTATGGGGTTTAGGTCAGGCGAGTTTGCTGGCCAATTAAGTACAGTGATCCCATGATTATATTTCACTGAAATTATTCTTGCGCTGTCGTGGTGACGTTATATACAATTCTACCCCTGATGCTGCTCTTACGGTAACTGGTACCTCAAACAGTTTAATTAGACAATGGTGGGGGGGGGGGGGGGGGGTTCGTACTGCGCTTCAAGGGTGGTAATTGTGATTTATAATCTCAGGGTATAACCCCCTATTCAAAAACTCATAAATATTCAATAATTGTTCAATAATGAATATGTGCACTATTGGATCTTAAATATACGAATAATCAATAAATAATCAATAATAAATATGTGCACTATTAGATCTTAACTATAAATAAATATGACAATCTATGATGTGCAATTATAGGTAAAACAATAATTAATAGAATAAATAAATGTGCACTGTGATTAATATGTGACAAGTCATGTATCTAAATAATTATAAAGTGCATTGGTATCACCTATAAATAAGTATAAAGTGTATAAATCTATATATAAAAATATCAGTTGCATAGAACTCAGTACATTGTGGGATTGTGCAATAATGTCAGTATAGTATACAATAATCCTAGTGCAAGTGCTAGTGATTATTCCAAGTGCAAGTGCCCATAATTCACAAAATAACTTATATTGTTCTTATTCCAATTGATTCTACAAATTATTAAAAGAAAGTTAATCAATATTAAACAAAGGTGCTTCAGTGTCCAGATATGGAAAAGTGACAATTGTCCCAGTTTTCCACTCCAGTGGATTATAATAGATCTCTTCCACCTCTAAACCTTGTGTCAGAGAAGTCTGGTCCATAAGGTAGTTAGAACTTCCCGCCATTAGATGGCGCCAAGCTGGCTATTTACCGTATTTTTCGCCGTATAAGACGCACTTTTTCTTCCCCAAAACTGGGGGGAAAGTTGGTGCGTCTTATACGGCAAATACACATTTTGCCTGCTGAGCCCTGACCTCGCAATGGGGGTGGTGCCGGTGCGTGCGTCAGTCACGCACCGTCACCGCCCGATCTCCTTCCCTCAGGACCGAGAGAGCCGCCGTCAAAGAAGACAGAAGAGGACGAGAGGAGCAGCGCCGTGGACGTCTCGTAGGCAGCCCAGGAGAGCAGGTAAGTGATTGAAGCCGACCTGTGCCATGCCTGTACCACCACCTGTGCCATGCCTAAACCACCACCTGTGCCATGCCTAAACCACCACCTGTGCCATGCCTGAAACATCACCTGTGCCATGCCTAAACCACCACCTGTGCCATGCCTAAACCACCACCTGTGCCATGCCTGAAACATCACCTGTGCCATGCCTAAACCACCACCTGTGCCATGCCTGAAACATCACCTGTGCCATGCCTAAAGCACCACATGTGCCATGCCTAAAACATCACCTGTGCCATGCCTATACCCTCACCTGTGCCATGCCTATACCCTCACCTGTGCCATGCCTGTACCATCACCTGTGCCATGCCTATACCCTCACCTGTGCCATGCCTGTGCCATGCCTATACCATCACCTGTGCCATGCCTATACCCTCACCTGTTGATATAAAATATTTTACTGCAGTATTTGGTTCAGAATCTTTTTTTTCTAGATTTCCTCCTTTAAATTTGGGTGCGTCTTATATGCCGGTGCGTCTTATACGGCGAACAATACAGTAAACTGACTCTCTGCATGGATTCATTGCTGTTTGGTCTGCAGCTTCCTGTGTACTGTTCCTGACTCCATGTGACTTCTGATCTTTATCCGGCTTGTTGTCTCTTACCTGTGCTTGTCTTCTTCCTACCCTGACCCTGGCTTGTCTTCTGGATTTCGCTCCTGCCTGTTGATCCTGCATTGCTGCTCTCCTGGTACCGACCCGGCTTGTGACCCGATTACTCTGCTGCCTATCGTCTATGTCCTTCCTGCCCGACCATTACCTACCCGGCTTGTTTGACACTGCACCCTGCTCATCCGGCCTGCTACAACTCCAGCTCAGCAAGCTCGCTCCTAGCAGTCTCATACCAGCCCGCTCACTGCGGCCACGCTGCTACTGGACTGATTATAGGCACTCCTACGTCACCGTGCTCCTGTGGCCACTGTCTCACTATCAGAGGCCCACGAGCCGGAGTTGTACGAGAGGCCCTCCTCTACACGTCAGGCTCACCTACCAGGTACGTGACACCTTGTGAATAAAAGTGCTCTTCAGTTACAGCCACTTCTAGGTGTGCTAACCGCTCACCTTAATGCTGCAAATAATGCGCCTCTGCCAGACCATTTTTCCACTCCTGTCTTAGCTTGGTTGTATTTTCAGCTTAGTGCGGGGCTGCCCTTTCACCTCTCTGGGGTACCAAAGATCTTTGTACACCGTTATCTCTTTTCCTCTGCCTCGTATCTCAAAATAACGGGGCCATCATGGTGTAGTATTTAAAACGTTTTATTAATTAAAATACATAGTAACTTACAATTTAAGATCACTTTCTGTTGCCTGTTTGTGTGGGAAATCCCCTGAAGAAGTCACGTGGTATCGTGACGTAACGCGTAGGGTGTACACGGAAGCACACTACCAATATAACAATATCAGTTATTATGTGAATTATGGGCACGTACACTTGGAAGAATCACTAGCACTTGCACTAGGATTATTGTATACTATACTGACATTATTGCACAATCCCACAATGTACTGAGTTCTATGCACCTTACATTTTTATATATAGATTTATACACTTTATACTTATTTATAGGTGAAACCAATGCACTTTATATTTAGATACATGACTTGTCACATATTAATCACGGTGCACATTTATTTATTCTATTAATTATTGTTTTACCTATAATTGCACATCATAGATTGTCATATTTATTTTTAGTTAAGATCTAATAGTGCACATATTTATTATTGATTATTTATTGATTATTAGTATATTTAAGATCCAATAGTGCACATATTCATTATTGAACAATTATTGAATATTTATAAGTTTTTGAATAGGGCGTTATACCCTGAGATTATAAGTCGCAATTACCACCCTTGAAGCGCAGTACTTCCCCCCCACCAACAATACCATGATCATTTGACCAGGTATTGGTAGTTTTGGCAGTGTGGGCGGTGCCAAGTCCTGCTGGAAAATTAAATTAGCATCTCCATAAAGCTGGTCTGCAGAGGAAAGCATGAAGTGCTCTAGAATTTCCTGCTAGAGGGCGGAGCTGACTTTGGACTTGATAAAACACAGTGGACCAACACCAGTGGATGACACGGCTCCCCAAATCATCACTGACTGTGAAAACTTCACACTGGACCTGCAATTGGATTCTGTGCCTCTCCACTCCTCCTCCAGACTCTGAGACCTTGATTTCCAAATGAAACGCAACATTTATTTTCATCCAAAAAAGAGGACTTTGGACCACTGAGCAACAGTCCAGTCCTTTTTCTCCTTAGCCAAGGTAAGGCGCTTCTGACGTTGTCTCTGGTTCAGGAGTGGCTTGACACAAGGAATAAAAATATGTGTAAGGTGCTGCGCTATTAAAGTGATATCGTGCATAAAAAAAGTGCTAAATCCCCAAATCTAGTGTGAAAATCTATATGTCACAGGGATAATACAAAATGCTGCATTCAAAATAATAATAACAACAACATAACATATATAGTGCAATCATTTGCAAAGCTAGGCGAGACATAAATGTGAAGCAGCAAATATGAAAATAGACAAATATAATAATATAAAAAATAATAATAATAAAACGACGACCCTAAAAGTTTACTCCACACATAAGGGTGGAATAAAAATCCTTCATATGACATATATCACAACTTGTCTCTTCACCATGTGATAAAGCTGATATAAGTAAAGTGACTCCAAAATGTGAATCTTCAGTGTGGTGACACCTCAGTGCTCACAGGCCGCAAGGTTACAGCATTGGTTAATATATCTTTCGGTGCAAGTCCTTCACTCTCAGCACCTCTGGGGGTAATAATGTCACCTCTCCTCTTGCTTTAGGCTTGAATAGGTTTAGAGTGCCCAAGCACTGACCTCACCTCCCTCTCAACCGGTCTCCCAGACAACCGCCCTCCATAGCCGGTTACAATTTACTAATAAAAGCCTTGAGTCAAACTCACGATTCAATTGACACAAGGAATGCGAGAGTTGTAGCCCATGTCCTAGATACTGAACACATATAGAGTATGTGCTACACCAAAAAACTCAATAATGGCTCGTTTCCATTGAGCGGTACGGTACGGTTCGGTACGGTACGCTATTTTTGCCGTTTGCATTGTGAATGGTACCCTAATTCCGAACCGTACCGTACCACTTTTTTGGGACCCTTTCGTTGGGGTACCAAGCACATTAGTACCGTACCAACAGGGTGAAGCTACACTCTGCAGAACTTTGATTGGTTGACAGAGAATCGTCTATGACAGCTTTCCTGCTACACCACGCCTATCATGAAAGGGTACTATTGGCAGTGGAAACGCAAGGTGTACCGTTCCGAACCGTACTGAACCGAACCGTACCGTACCGAACCGTACCGTACTGAACCGAACCGTACCACTCAGTGGAAACGAGGCATAATTGACCAAGTACCTTCGTCCCATGAATGAACATAAGAAAGACCAATGAACTAGAGGCACTGAGGATTTGGGGGAGATTCCCAGGTAGTGGACTGTGATGGATTAGGTAAAATGTCTATTTTTCTATGTCTATTTCTGTGTATGTAAATATTTTTTTTTAATTCCTTACTCAAAATGGCCGCTAGCAGCTCCCCCTCCCATCGAGTAAAACTTGTGTAACTAATATGGCGCCTCCATCCAAGACTACACCCAAGATGATGACACCTAAATCCTGGAGGAAGTTTACCTTACATGGACATGACCAATCAGATGCTACAAGCAATCAGATAACGCTATGCTTATGACGCACTTGCCCACGACACTAGCCGCTCGCCTATATAACCCTACGTATCCGGTAGCAATAAAGGAAGTATCATTTACCTGAACACATTTTCAGTGTGGTTCTTCTCGTGCATGCACCAGATTATATTGGCCAAATCAGGAAGGGGGCAGATACTCAGATGATTGGTCTGATCCAAAACAGGACTACAGCTGGTGTCAGCGCTTCAAGAGCCACCACACACAGACGTATCTAAGACATGACAAAAATGAACTAGAGGCACTGAGGACTTTCGTGGTACAGTATGAACTTCCAATGAAAAAATACAAAAGTTTATTATGTACATATATATTTTTTTTAAAAAGCTCCCCCTAAAGGGCCAGACAAAATATAGATATCTCAAAATGGCCCACTGCAAGGTGGACACGAAGCTTAGGGCATAGAACAAACACTCTTATAGATCGGGTATCAGCTGCAGTAACTCCCCTAGTTAGGGCCCCCCCCAGAGAAAATCCAATCATACTCTACATGTTTCGCGGATTATCCATTTCTTCAGGAGATTGGTTCAAGAGGAGTATAGGATGTAAACAAAAAATTGCCGTGTAAGATAGGCCCTTACCCCTGTTGAAGATTAGTGGGGAACATTGGGATAGGAAAAGGCGGGCTTTGCGGGCCAGTGGGAGTAGAAGGATCAGAACCAAAACCAATTGTAAAATCAAAAAAACATTTTATTATAGCAAGTAAAAAACAAGCATGGATTACCATGCATGTATGATAGCAACATATTGTATTCTGTATTTTATAACCATTATGGTTGGTTATAAAATACAGAATACAATACAGACGTTATTAGAACTATTGGCAGCTATTTTGCAAATATAAATATACACCTATTGATACTTTGATTCACAGCCTTGACCTTGATGACACAGCTGGGACCTAATATATCGGATTTTATGCAAGAAATTTCTTTTTGATGCCTATATAGATTATGTGTGGTGAATACGGAGGTATTATCTTCCGAACAGCCTATGCATCGCTACAGCCCTGTCGCCTAACACAAGTCACTGTTCAAAAAGGGTCAGTACAAAACTTGAGCCAAATATAAAAATATTCAGCAGCATGATGTATGTTATACCATTGAACATGTAAACTGAAATGTAATTACTTGTATTTATGTTACTCATAGAAACATCGGTCTGTTATGGTCTCTCAGGCCCTGAGGAAGCCTTAAGCGAAACGCGTCGGCTTGCTGGGGACCTACCGTGACCGATTTCAGCTTGAGACCCATCATCCACCTACACAGGCTTTGTTGTTCGCTCTAATCCCTTGTGGGATATGTTTCTATATAAACAGTGATGTTAGAAATTGATTTTAACAATTTTGTATGTTATTTTGTTGCTATCATACATGCATGGTAATCCATGCTTGTTTTTTACTTGCTATAATAAAATGTTTTTTTTGATTTTACAATTGGTTTTGGTTCTGATCCTTCTACTCCCACTGGCCCGCAAAGCCCCGCCTTTTCCTATCCCAATGTTCCCCAGGAGTATAGGATCTGTAGAAAAATACAAACCCACAGATATAATATAGAGAAAAGCAGCATAGCATATACAGTATTTCTCTTACGTCCTCCGACAGTCGCCGCCTCTCCATATTCGTCACTATGGGGTTATTGACCTTTGCTCCGTAGGAGTAGCTAGGCAACAGAATATGTCAATATTAAAGCTTTTAGCATATCCCACCCCCAGGGGGTGGTCCCCTCAGTCAATACCCTCCTGCTTCCTGTATCCATACCTCAGTTTCATTGTCTAGCTATCAGGAGTAGCAGGCTGTTTTTCTGTGCTGGGGCTTTTTGTCTCAGCCTTCATCTTATTTTTGATTTTATTTGAGTGTTTTTTCTCTCTCTTTACTTAGCTGTTAATTTTTTCAGCATTAGTTATTTCTTCTGATGAAGAGGCTCGTGCGGGCTGGGTCTCGGGCTGGCCCCCCTGGTCGCAGGTTGTGGGCCAGTGGCTTCCCAGCCTGCCATCGAGCGCTCAGTCAGGTATTTTTCCTGGCATATGTGAACGCTGCTTTTCTGTACACACTATTGGGCTCCCTGTCTGGTTTGCTGCCTTCTGTGGGCTGCAAGGAGGGGGGCTATTCTGCACTGTTCTGTGTTACAGGCTGTGTGTTTTTCTGTGTGACATGCTGTATGCTGTGGGGCATGATGCGAGACATGTTTGTGCATACATGCGGCGGCCGCTGCTGCGGTCCGCCATTTTTTTATTATTGCTGCAGGCGTGTGATGGCCATTACTGTATAAGGAGAGCGGCGTTTTTGGCGCCAAGCGCCGCCATTTTGGCGGCGATCGCTCAGGCCACATGTCAGCGCTGCATGCTCTGCCTTTGCAGTCCCCCACCGGCGGCCATGTTTGTGGAGCCTTCCATAGGCTTTATAGGAGCGGTCTGTATTGCATCACTTCCTTTGCCCTGAGAACAGCGATCGATGCAGCAGCCTGAGTGGTCTCTCCAGGTTTACTTTCCTTATTCCTGTATTCCTTGCCTAAGTTTTGTACTTCTCCCTGTGGGGGTCGGTGTGTGCTGCGTGTGTGCGGTGGGCTACGCTCGCCGCATTCTTAAGGGGCAGACCCCTTTTTTTCCTGCAAAATTTTGGGGCATGGATTCTCAGGAAAGCAAATTTCCTCCCACTTTAGTGGGGGGCCAAGGGTCTGCTGCTTCCCCCGAGGGGGGTGATTTGGCTACCATTGTGGCTAACCTAGCTGCTCAGGTGCAGATGCTTGTGGCTGCTCAATCCACAAAACGGCCAAGAGTTTCAATTTCCTCTGATTCGGAGGGCGATGGTGATGGGGCTGCTATGGCTGGGGTCCCCTTATCGGGGTCCCGTTCGTCCCTGGACCTTGTAGGGTCGGAAGGGGAGGCAGAGGTTGAAGGGGTTGATGATTCCCCCCCTGGCTCGTCTGAAGAGCTTGCAATCATGGATGAATTGGTTGCTTCTATCAAACAAACACTGCATTTGCAGGATGAACCATGTCCTCCTGCCGTCCTGGCCTCTTATGGGACGCAGCGGAGACGCAAATCATCGCAGGTTTTTCCTTGCACTGAGGATTTTCAGCGCGCTGTTAGTGAACAATGGCGCAATATAAAGAAGCCTTTTGCTGTGCCAAGTAGGTTCAAGCTGCGTTATCCCTTCACACCCGCCACTGATGAACGTTGGTGTGTGCCGCCTCCGGTGGATCACGCGGTGGCGGTTTTGAATAAATCTACTGCGATTCCGGCGGAGGATACCCCGGTGTTCCGGGATCCCACGGACAGGAGGCTGGAGTCTCTTGCCCGCCATACTTACTCGGTTACCGGTTCCATGCTAAAAGCTATTTTTGCTTCCCTTATGGCAGCTCAGGCTGTCGCGGATTGGACGCAGGTGCTTAGGCGCGACCTGGTGGCTGATTCTGCCCCGCCGACAACGTTGGCTATGGTGGATCAAATTCATCAGGGTGTCATGTACTTGTGTGATGCGGACTTAGATATAGTCCCTTTGGCTGCACGTGTGCACAGCGTGGCGGTGTTGACACGCCGCTTGATTTGGCTGAAATGTTGGTCTGTGGACCAATCTTCTCGCAAAACTTTAGCTAATCTACCCTATACGGGATCTCGCCTTTTTGGCGACTCCTTGGATGCGCTGATAAAGGGGATCACTGGGGGTAAGAGCACGCTCTTGCCCCAGTCTCACAAGGCTAAAGGTTCCTCAAGGTAAGAAGCATGCTTCGTTCAGACCCTCTCAGGGGTCCTTTCGTGCCTTTCGGTCGCACTATAAGGGCAAACCTTTCAAAGGTCAAGGCTCCCAAAAGAGGCCGTGGACAGGTAAGCAGAAGTCCGGCCAGTCCGGGTCCGCTGCCCATAACAATGCGGCCTGAAGGGGCGCCCTCACCCGTTTCTGGGGTGGGGGGGACGTTTGCTCGGTTTTCTTCAACCCTGGCTGGACCGCATTCGGGACAGGTGGGTTCAGGAAATCGTTCGATCTGGATACAAGATCGAGTTGCTCTCTCGGCCGGTGGGCAGATTTTTCCCCTCAAACCTTCAGCTGTCTCCGGAGCGCTTGCGGGATCTGCACCTGGCGGTGCGGGACCTGCGGGCCCAGGGAGTGGTGGTTCCGGTGCCTCATTGGGACAGATTTCGGGGGTTCTATTCCAATCTGTTCACTGTGCCCAGAAAGGAGGGCAAGGTATGTCCGATTCTGGACTTGAAAGCTCTGAACCGCTTTGCGGGGGTTCGCAAGTTTCGCATGGAATCCCTGCGCTCGGTGGTGGCTGCCCTGGTTCCGGGGGAATTCATGGCCTCCATCGACTTGAAGGATGCGTACCTACACATCCCCATTTTCGAGGGTCACCAGAGGTACCTTCGATTTGCCATTGCGGAGGATCATTATCAATTCGTGGCGTTAACCTTCGGTCTCGCTTCGGCTCCGCGGGTTTTCACCAAGGTGCTCGCGCCGGTTCTGGCCTTACTAAGAGCCCAGGGCATCTCTGTCTTGGGGTATCTGGACGATATCCTGATTCGGTCCGCGACCAGTCAGGGTCTGGTGAACGACCTGTCCATCACGATGCAGACTCTGCAGGAATTCGGCTGGACGATAAATTTTCCAAAATCGACGTTGGGTCCGTCGGTTCGTCTTCCCTACCTGGGGATGATTCTGGACTCTGTTCAGGCGAAGGTCTTCCTGCCGGAAGACAAGCTTCGGACACTTCAGTGCGAAGTCAGGTCCCTCAGGGACAATCAGTGCTCGTCCCTCCGGACGTGTATGAGGTGTCTGGGATTGATGGTTTCGGCCTTCGAGGCGATTCCCTTCGCCCAGTTTCACACACGGGAGCTTCAGGCGGAGGTTCTGGCCGTGTGGGACGGGCGTCCGCAATCTCTGGATCTGCGGATTTCGTTGAGCCGCCACACCCGAAGGGGTCTTTTGTGGTGGCTCCAGTCCCCGGCGGTGTCGGGGGGCAAGTCTTTTCGTCCCTTGTCATGGACGGTGATCACCACGGATGCCAGCCTGTCGGGCTGGGGTGGTGTTCTGGGCGTTTTGTCCGCCCAGGGAACTTGGTCGGAGGAGGAATCCTCCCTTCCGATCAACATTCTGGAATTGCGAGCGATAAATCTCTGTCTTCTGCGTCGGATGGACAGGCTTTAGGGCCGTCCAGTTCGGGTGCAGACAGACAAAGCCACAGCGGTGGCCTACATCAACTACCAGGGGGGCACCAGGAGTGCCCGGGCGGCTCGGGAAGTAGCCGACATTCTGTCTTGGGCCGAGACGCACGTCCCGGCGATTTCTGCAGTTCACATTCCGGGGGTGGAAAACTGGCAGGCGGGAAAACTTCCCACGGGAAGATAATTACCAACAAGGGGATTTTTACAGGGGAGGTGGAAACAAGAGGCACATAGACCAAAGAGAGGGACCAGAGGGGGGAGGCGGACAAGGAAGAAAAAGGAGGAGAGTATAAAAGATCCCGGCATTTTCAATTTGTCTAAAACTCAGTTCTCTGACAAGGAAAAAGCCGTTCTCCATCGCGGATTAAAATTTGCACCTCCGAAGGCGCTTAATAAATTTGGCGTCTTTATGGATGTGCAAAAATATGTCAGGAAACTGAACATACAAAGATATATCATTTCCAATCCTACCCGCACTTTGAACAATACTGACCATAGGTATGTTCATACATCCTTGGCCAATGCTTCCTTGTTCAACCCTCCGGGTAAAACGGCCCCCTCAGTTCAGGTCTTCAAAGACCTGGTCTCTAAAGATATTGAAAATATTAGAATAAAAAGACCTCCGAATAGGGACGAATTCCATTTGGGACTTCAAACCCTTTGTAACAATAAAGATATTGTCATCCGCCCCGCTGACAAGGGGGGCGGTATAGTCGTTTTGGATAAAGATGACTATATATCGGAGATGAAAAATATCTTAAGCGATAGAGACACCTACAAGGTCCTTGCCTCTAACCCTACCTTGAGATATAAAAAGGAACTACAATCTTTGGTGAACAAAGCACATGAGGAGGGAATTTTAAGTAAAAAGGAGAAATTATTCTTAATCCCCTCAGCACCTCGTTTGCCCGTTATTTATTTTTTACCCAAGGTCCACAAGAACCCCGTAAAGCCCCCAGGGCGCCCCATAATTAGCGGGATTGATTCCCTGTGCTCCCGGATTGGCAAATATGCGGATGAGTTCTTGCAGCCCTTAGTTAAGCAAATCCCATCTTATCTTAAGGACACTACTCACGTCCTAAATATTCTGCATGAGGTCTCCTGGAAAGAAGGGTACATTATGGCTACAGCCGACGTAGCGTCGCTGTACACCAGAATAGACCATGAACAGGGACTAGAAGCTGTAAAATACTATTTAGATCTATGGAGTCCTTTGCTTCAGGAACAAAAGAGTTTTGTAATAGACATGATTAAATTCGCTATGTCACACAATCTCTTTTGGTTCGATAACACCTTCTATTTACAGAATAGGGGAGTCGCGATGGGGGCCAAATTTGCCCCCAGCTTGGCCAATTTATTTATGGCCAAGTGGGAGGAGGATGTCATCCTTAGTGACCGTCCGCCACAGCTGATTTTGTGGCGGAGGTACATTGACGACATCCTCCTCCTATGGGATGGCAGTGCCCCCTCACTTGACTCCTTCATTTCTGGTTTAAATGTCAACAACAGAGGCATTAAACTGGATTACACCAGTAGCCCTACTGATATTACTTTTCTTGATTTGAATTTGGTGGTACAGGGTGACAAAATTGTAACCACCACTCACTTCAAGAAAACGGACCAGCTTTATTCCACGTGACAGCTGTCATCATCAATCTTGGCTTAATGCCGTCCCAAAAGGCCAGTTTCTGCGGCTACGCAGAAACTGTACCCGACAGGAGGACTTCCTACTTCAGGCCAACACCCTTAAGGCTAGGTTCATAGAAAAAGGGTATGATGCAAATCAATTGGACGCCACCATTAAAGACATAGTAGCCGTAGATAGGTCGTCTTTATTACGTCCAAAATCGAAAGGAAGTGAAAATGAAGGTTTTAAGAATTCGTTCGTCACTTCTTATTCGACCCAACATTTTCTGATTAAGAAAATTATCAAAAAACATTGGCCGGTTTTAAAAAATGACCGGATTCTGGGCCCTATGCTATCCGAACATCCCAAAATTATTTTTAGGGGGGTGCCTTCCTTGAGACACAAAATAGCCCAAAATGTTATTGAAAGACCTATCCAGCCTACCTTTTTTGGTGACTTTAAAGGCTTTTACCCATGCCGTAGATGTAAAATCTGTGTTCTCAACTCCTTCAAGGGAAGCAAAATTGAGAAATTTACATCCTCTGCAACTGGACGAGAGTACAAGATTGACTCACTTATCACCTGCTCGTCCACCAATGTTGTATACATGCTTCAATGCAAGTGCGGGCTACAATACGTGGGACGCACGACGAGGAAATTGCAAGTCAGGCTGGGTGAACATGCAGGCAATATTAGGAAGGGCTTCCCAGGTCATAGTGTATCAAAACACTATGACCAGTGTCATCACAATAACCCTAAAAATACATTATTTACAGGGATTGCTAAGTTTACACCTCATTGGAGGGGATCCAATGCAAGACGAGAAGTATCCAAAATGGAGACTCGCTGGATCTACACCCTCAAAACTTATAGTCCCTATGGGTTAAATGTGGAATGGGATGTAAATGCTTTTATTAATAATAGTTGATTTTAATATATTTTATCCTTTTAATTTGTTTTAATTGTTTACACTTTTTATGTATGAAATTTACTGTGGGGAGATCTTTATGGTAATGTGTCTATGAGTTACACTTGTTGTGATACACATCTCGCTGTAATTTTTATAAACTAGCACTTTATTTATTTATATATGGCTGTCATTAGCCATCTTTATTTTATTTTATTTTAGCACTTTACACGTTTTGTCTGAGATCGTCACTGATCCCCCCTTTTTTATATTCACACTCTTTTTTCATATATGAGGGTATTCACATATATGTTTTCACTAATATGAACACTTTTCATAATTTGTATTTTTAGTTTTTTACTTTTTTCACATGGTTTCAGTGGTTCACATTTTTTAGGTGTTTTAAATGCTACACCACTTTGGCCACTAGATGGCGTTTTTTAATCATCCTCTATTCAGCCAGATGAAATAGACACATTGCCTATAAATCTCAATATAATTCATTTACTATGAGATGATCTAATTTTATTGTAACCCCAAAAAATTCTTTTTGACTTGATGTTTTTAGAATAATATAATTCTCATTATTTTGATTGTTTAAGAACAACTAATGAGCGGACTCCCCGATTTGGGTATTGCTGTTATTGCCCAGTTATGTAATTAAATTTTTTAATAGTGACCAACAATAGATACTTCCTTGGAGGATATTCATGTAAATTCCATCCAAAAGATAATCGGGCACTAAAGAGGAGTTTCCCCATATTAAATGCTCACCCCCTGTGCTAATATTAGCAGTGGGAGGAGCGATGTGTTAAAGACTGTTTACTTCCTCCGCTTCTTGGTCACATGACTTCCGCCGATGCGTGTCTTCTTGTTATGCCCGCCGGAGGTGACGAGCGTCACTTCCGCCGGCGCTTGTCTGACAGACGAACGTCACTTCCGCTAATCGCGGATTGGCGGGAGTTCGTCGTCACTGCTAGGCGCTCTCGATTGGTTGACGCCACTTCCGCCGATTGCGGATTGGTAGGCGTTCGGCACCATTACAAGGCGCTGGTCGCGCCTGATTGGTTGACGAGCGTCTCCTCCGCTGATTGCGGATTGGTGGACGTCTGGTACCATTGTAAATTATAGACATGCTGCGGCGAGGTTTGGGACCAATAGGCGGAGACGCGGGGCTACTTTAGGCGTGTGAATTGCGTCTGGGGTCACGCCCAGACGAAGTCTATTGAGACGAAACGTTGGCGACTCCAGACGCAACGTCCACACGCCCCCTGGAAAATAGCCGGCCTTCATTATCCTTTGCTACTTGGGATTGTTCGCGGGACGCCGCACCTCCATCCCCAGGTTCTAGCGATTTGACAAGCCTGTTTATTCTTGAGACATTGTGAGTAATATTTTTTAATAAAGTGGAATATTATTTTTAAACGGGATTACGCTATGGGCTTCGCTTTCTTTTCTTCCCACATATTCATTTATGTTTGATGAAAAATATTGAGGAGCACGAACTCTACACTGATCTGTTACATGCTTTTTGAGAAGTGGTCTACTTGCATCGACTAAGCATTCCTCTAACACCGGATCTTCAGTGGTCTTGATTAATAGCTGGGAGAGGCTGACTCATTAAGTTGAGCAGCCAAGGAAATCTGGTAAGCTGCTTAACATATCCCATCACCGAGGTGTTCTCTCCCTTCACATACCTTGGGTGTCACGGGTTGAATCACTTCTTGCAATATTGTGCACGTGGATTTATGATTTCATTTTATATCATTTATATTGGGACTCATTCATTTGGACACTCTTTTTCTTCATTATAAACATCATTGTGATTAGTAGTTTTTTCATTCATTTGGACACTATTTATCAATTTTGTGATCATTAATACTCTTAGCGCTACACTTTTATGTTTTATAATTAGGATTATCTGAGCCGCCAGACCCTGGACCAGGGTGAATGGTCCCTTCACCCGGATGTCTTCCAGATGTTGTGCGCGAAGTGGGGGTCCCCAGATGTCGACCTGTTCGCGTCTCGTCTAAATCACACGGTGGAAAGGTTTGTGGCAAGGACGCGCGATCCTCGGGCAGACGCCTCGGACGCGTTAGTGACGTCCTGGCATCAGTATCGCCTGATGTATGCCTTTCCACCGATTCAGCTGCTGTCCAGGTTCCTTCGCAGGTTGGCCTTGGAACCGAAAACGGTGATTCTGGTGGCACCGGACTGGCCTCGCCGGTCTTGGTACGCAGACCTCGTGAATCTGGCGGTCGACGCTCCGTGGCGTCTGCCTCTTCGAGAAGATCTTCTGTCTCAAGGACCGATATTCCATCCTGCTTTACAGTCGCTGGCTTTGACGGCTTGGCTGTTGAAACCGAGGTCCTGAGGGATAGGGGTCTCTCCCCGGAGGTCATTCACACTTTGATCAACGCTAGAAAGACTTCTTCGGGGAAGGTTTACTACCGTACTTGGAAGGCCTATTTTGCCTGGTGTGAGTCCAGGGGGTATTCCCCTTGCTCTTACTCGGTGTCTAGGGTGTTGTCTTTCCTTCAAACGGGTGTGGACCAGCGTTTGGCGTTGGCCACGATTAAGGGTCAGATTTCTGCGCTGGTCGTTCTCTTTCAATGCCCTGTGGCGTCTAATTCTTTGGTTAGCACCTTTGTTCAAGGGGTGCGACACCTGTTCCCTCCTAGGAGGGAGCCTTTGCCTCCATGGGACTTGAACCTCGTTCTGTCCGTGTTGCAACATGCTCCCTTTGAAAAGATCAGGGAGATCTCGTTGCCTCTGTTGTCCAAGAAGGTCGCTTTTTTGGTGGCGATCACTTCGGCTCGCAGAGTGTCGGAGCTGGCAGCTTTGTCCTGCAGGTCTCCGTATTTGGTGATTCACTTGGATAAGGTGGTCTTGCGACCTAACCCTTCTTTTCTCCCGAAGAGGATCTCGGAATTTCATCTCAATGAGGACATTGTCTTGCCTTCACTTTGCTCGAAGCCTAGACATCCGAAGGAGGTGAATTTACACTCCTTGGATGTTGTTCGGGCGATCAGGGTTTACCTGTCATCGACTGAATCCTTTCGCAAAACGGATTCTCTATTTGTCCTTCCAGAGGGACCTTGGAAGGGCTTGGCAGCATCGGCTTCTACCATCGCCAAATGGATCAGACAGACTATTGAACAGTCATATATTTTGAAGGGAAAAGTTCCCCCTATGCCTGTGAAGGCGCACTCTACCAGATCTCTGAGTACGTCTTGGGCCTGTCATCATCGGGCTTCTGTGGCCCAGGTGTGTAAGGCGGCGACTTGGTTGTCCGTTCACACCTTCTCAAAGTTCTACAAAGTGGATGTTCAGGCATCGGCAGATGCTTCTTTTGGCCGCAAGGTTCTTAGTGCGGCAGTGCCTTAGGGTCCCTTATTTTTGGGCCCTTGGCTGTTTGGGATGTTTTTATCCCTGGGTTATTTGTTTTTCCTGGGTTGTTGCTCCTGTTGAGCAAAGTTTTTTTCATGCTGCCCAGATGGTTTCCTTCCTTTGGTAAGGTTCCTTTTTTTCTGCTGTGGGTACTGCGTTGCCTTGGGCGCGGCTGCGTTTCCCACCCCTCATGTATGCACTGCTTTGGGACGTCCCCATAGTGACGAATACGGAGAGGCGGCGACTGTCGGAGGACGTAAGAGAAAACTGAATTTTTGTAAAATCTTACCTGTAAAATTCCTCTCTCTGAGTCCTCCGACAGTCGCCGCCCCCGCCCCTCTTTTGGGGTTTGTTTATGTACTCTACTGCTATTCTACTGAAACTGAGGTATGGATAAAGGAAGCACTAGGGTATTGACTGAGGGGACCACCCCCTGGGGGTGGGATATGCTAAAAGCTTTAATATTGACATATTCTGTTGCCTAGCTACTCCTACGGAGAAAAGGTCAATAACCCCATAGTGACGAATATGGAGAGGCGGCGACTGTCGGAGGACTCAGAGAAAGGAATTTTACAGGTAAGATTTTACAAAAATTCCGTTATACAGCAATAACAGTGTGCAAAGGTAAGTAACCATCAAAAAGAATTATGTGTATCATAAACCCAAAACCCCTTTTTTTGGGTTTATGATTAATACACATATACTTTTTTAGGTTTCTTACCTTTTTACACTGTTATTGCTGTATATACTGTATATGCTATGATGCTTTTCTCTTTTATCTGTGGGTTTGTATTTTTCTACAGATCCTATACTCCTCCTGAGCCAAATTCCTGAAGAAGCGGATAATCCACGAAACATGTAGAGTATTATTGGATTTTCTCTGGGGGATTCCTAACCAGGGGAGTTACTGCAGCTGGACCATTTTGATATATCTGTATTGTTTTGTCTGGCCCTTTAGGGGGCGCTTTTTTAAAAATATATTTGTACATAATAAACTTTTGTATTTTTACAATATTTTCTCATTGTAAGTTCATACTGTACCACGAAAGCCCTCAGTGCCTCTAGTTCATTTAGTTCATTGGTCTTTGACATGTCCTAGATACGTCTGTGGTGGCTCTTGAAGCACTGACACCAGCTGTAGTCCACTACTTGTGAATCTCCCCAAAATTCTTGAATGGCCTTTGGTTCACAAGCCTCTCAAGGCTGGGGTTATCCCTGTTGCTTGTGTACATTTTTCTACTACACTTTCTCCTTCCACTCAACTTTCCATTAATATGCTTGGATACAGCACTCTGTGCAGGTTGTCAATGATTGTCTTCTGGATAACTGTCAAGTCAGCAATCTTCCCCATGATTGTGTAACCTACTGAACAAGTCTGAGAGACCATTTAAAGGTTACATATATAGTAGGTGAGGTTGAATAAAGACAATAGTCCATCCAGTTCAACCTGTGTAGGTTCAGGAAACCTTTACCGGTGTTTTGAGTTAATTAGCTGATTAGAGTGTGACACCATGAGTCTACAATATTCAGCTTTTGCAAAATTTTAATTTGCAATCAATAATTTTTATCAATTAACAAAATGAAAAGTAAATGAAGAGAAGAGAAATCCAAATCCAATCAATATTTTGGGTGACCTTCTTCTAGGTAGACTTGTACACAGTTGGTAAAGGAACTCGGCAGGCGGGTTGTTCTTTGTACATCTTGGAGAACTAAGCACGGATCTCCTGTGGATGTCGGCTGCCTCAAATCCTTCTGTTTCTTCATATCATCCCAGACAGACTCCATGATGGTGAGATCATGGCTCTTTTGGGGCCATAACATCACTTCCAGGACTCCTCCTTTACACTGAACATAGTTCTTAATGACATTGGCTGTATGTGGGTGTCCTGCTGCAGATCTAATTGGGAGCCAATCACACGCCATCATGGTGGGATGGCATGATGGAGAGATATCTGCCTGTATTTCCCAGCATTGAGGGCACCATTGATCCTGACCAAATCTCCAACTCTATTTGCAGAAAAACTTGCAAGGAACCTCCACAATGCTTCACAGTTGGCCGCAGACACTCATTATTGTACTGCTATCTAGGCTTCGCCAACAAACTGGTTTCTGTTACAACCAAATATTTCACATCTTAACTCGTCAGTCCCGCCATTTTCTGCAACCCAGTTCTTATGTTTTCCTGCATAGTTGAGTTACTTAGCTTTGTTTTGGCGTGTAGGAACTGGCGTGCACAAAAAGTCCAGGCAGCAGGTGCCCCGGATGAGTCAAAATTTCATATCCCTGCTGAATATTTTGTATGCAGAGTTGGGTGTTTGCTGAAATAATTCCTGAAGATCTTTACATTTGTCTAAATGTAGAGCAAGGAGGAAAAGACGGGGTTAGATCTTTTCTGAGTTTCTGTCTCTATTCAAGATGAAAGGCCAGAATGTCAGTTAGTCTGATGCCTGCCAATATTTAGTCAATAGGCATAACAGTCACTTCATTCTCTTTAATGGACTGTATCCATACTAAGCAAGTCACTATAGACAGGAAACAGCAAGAAATCAATGAAATGCAGATCAGTTTGGAGAGCGGACAAGTTAGGGTGAAAGGTCAGCACCACCCAAATTCATATTTCAGTTTTTGATTCATTTTTCTGTCAAATCGAAACACTGTACAGCTTTTTAGATATCCTGGAGATTTATTTAGTGAGATCTTCGCAAAGGAGGTTGTGTCTCCACCTCTTCCTTCAAAGCCACAATGAAGGTGTCACCCACAGTGGGAATGTTCTTCTCTGGAAGGAATCATACAATCATACAATACACAATGCACATTCCGGAGTAATACCTTATGCAATACTTTCATAGAATACAAAGTAGAATAATGTTATTGTACAAAGACAAAGCAGGTTTATAAAACCAATTGAACCTGAGATGTCATTAGTCATTATATCTCTCAGTGTATGCATCACTAGGTATGGTTTAAGACATTCTCATCATATCTCTTCCCCAGTACTTTAAAATAAACTCACTCCAAGGGTGATGACACACTAAGCGGTTAAGTTCCCACTTTAAGTTAATAGCCTATCAAGAATTAGGTCCAATGGAGCCAAGCCGGGAAGCGCTAGCCAGCATCTCCAGATCTTATTGAACTGGGTCGGGCTGCCTCTATATTGATATATCAAGCGCTCATATCTCAAAGTTATTCCTGTGTTGGCTAACCTCTTCTTTAAAGTTGGAGAAGTTTGAGAGATCCAATGTTGCAAGATCAGCTTTCGAGCTTGGAACAGTGCTCTGGACACCGCCTCTCTGACATATGTGTCCGTTATATTCTCATCCAGAATAAGAAAGGTTTAGGTTCAAGAGAGACGGTTACTTGAAAAGTATTGTTAATGGTATTTACTATGCAACTTCGGGCACCGCCAAAGACAGGGGAGGACTGGGCCAGGGGGCAGGGGGGAAATTGCCCCCCTGGGCCACTCTGATGCCCCGTAAAAAGGCTGCACTGCTTCTGCCACAGACATGCCTTAAGGGATTCCTGGTGAAGAGAAATAAAAAGTCCCTGCCGCTGACCTACTAAGTGCTGGTTCAAGAAAAGGACATAGCGCAGCCCCCCCCCCCCCCTAGCATTGATGGTGTAAACTGTGTCTGAGCAGAGGCTGTTCCATGCCCCACTGGAGACTCTTCTCCCCCAGGTAGCCCCGACCCAGCTGTTCCAGCTTCCCCCAACCGCCTCCTGTTGGCTAGGTTGGGAACCCCGATTTAGACGGTGAGTAGAAAGTACCTGGAGTGAAGCTTCAGCCTGGAATGGGGGTCAGGAGAAGGACGGGAAGAGGGAGAGTGGGAGGGGGCCGAGTTTTCTGCACCATGGGCCTCTGGTTTGTACCTTCCCCCTGGGCTGAAAGTTGCCAGTCAGCCCCTGGCCAAAGAAGATGTATCAGGTCCCCCTTAGCTCCCTTACATATCGTACACAATGGGTCTGGTTGGAGTCCAAGAGTCAACAATTTAAGTGGGGTATTATGAACCCGAAATATTATATATAGTTGGGACAGTCTTTGGGTTACATTTAAAGAACAGGCATGGACAGATTCCAGGTCCTCCAACCACTGATACCCATCTATATCACCAACATCCTCCACCCATTTTTCCATAGCCGTGTTGGGAAAATTCTCCAGGTACTCTGGCAGCAGCATCCCATAGCACCTGGTGATAACCCTTTAGCGGATGTGGATTGCTGCATCATAATGAAAAGAGGAGTGGGAGATAACACTGCCTGCTCTAAGGATGCTTGCACTTTAATGGCGTGCTGCAATTGAAGGTAGGGGAAGTACAATTTGTTTGACAATCCATATCTGGCTTGCATCTTGGCATATGGGAGCAACCTGCCATTGCTTAAAATGTGACAGAGTTGAGTAACACCATATGTTATCCACCAGGCTGCACACTTCAGCTTTACCAGTTCCGGGTAAGTATTGTTATTCCAGATGGGGCTGTAACTAGTAAATCCTGACCCTCTTTGTAGTTGTTTTGCTTTGAACCAAATATTATGTAGTAGCCTATATGTGGGGTACCTTTTGTTGGGACTTTAAGAAGAGCTGGGCCTCAAGGGCTTCCGGTAGAGTCTGAGCTTCTACATAGTGTAACGTCACAGCTAATGTGGAATCAGTGTATGTTTCCCCCTCTGCCGATACATCATTCATGCCGTTTAGCAGCTGCTGCAGCTGGGCTGCCAGATAGTACAGCCAGGGGTTCGGGAAAGCTAGGCCCCCAGTATCCTTAGACCTCTGGAGTTGCTCCAGCCTGACTCTAGCAGGACCCGATTTCCAAAGATCAAGCAGAATATGGAATTTACCACTCAAAATATTTTAAGAAGTATAACCACAGGTGTATTGTGGAGGAAATAGAGCAGCTGGGGCATTAAAATCATTGTTGTAAAATTAGCTCTACACGCCACTGACAGCAGTAGTTTTAGATCACAATTTTTCCTTATCCCTAAATCATGACATCAGGGGAAATATGTTGAAACAGCAATAGTCCACAATCTCAGCTGAGACTATGATTCCCAAACATCTGAACTGCCCCACTATAGGCACTGGGCAGAAAGAAGATAACTGGGGGTCAAGAGCTCCATCCAACGGCAACAGGGCTGACTTGGTCCAGTTATTAGTCAAGCCTAAATAAATGCCAAATTCAGTGACTATGTCCATCACAGCTTGCAAAGAGGGGCCTGTGTTTCCTATCAAAAGCAGCATGTCGTCTGCATACAACATTATCTTTTCATGGAGTGCACCATATTTAAAGTCCTTAACCAGAGAGCTGGTCCTAATAATAGCCTCCAGGGGTTCTAGTGCCAGGGCAAATAGGAGGGGAGAGAGAGGGCACCTCGCCTAGTACCCCTACTCAGTGAAAATACCTGTGAGGTTCTGTCACCCTCCCGGATAGCAGCCTGGGGTTTATGATACAATAAACAGGCCCATGCAATAAATTTGTCTCTGAAACCAAATCTTTCCAGCACTGCCCACAAATAGCACCACTCTACGCTATGAAAGGCTTTGTTTGCCTCCAGCGACAAAAGCGCTCTCGCCCCTCCATTATCAGCTGGTGTTTGCATATTTATAAAGAGACAAGAACTCACTGCTCAAGGTGGTGTAATTGCCTGATGACTCACACCGGTGCATGCCCCGGCTCGCCTCCGTGGAAACTTGATAAAGGAAAAGGAATTGGCAGCACTCCAGGTTGAGTCAAAATCCAGATTTATTGACTGGACATCCAAATATGACAATCGTGACAAGGTAGACTGTCAGTGTGTGAAACACATCTACCTTGTCACGATTGTCATATTTGGATGTCCAGTCAATAAATATGGATTTTGACTCAACCTGGAGTGCTGCCAATTCCTTTTCCTTTATTTGCATATTTATACTAAGTCATCTGAGGTTGAAAGCAGTGGATTTGTTAGGCATGAAGCCAGCTAGGTCTGCATGAATGATATCAGCAATTACTTTGTTAAGCCTTCGAGCCAGTACTTTAGCCAAATTTCTTATGGCAGCTTGTAACAAGGAAGTAGGCCTTTAGGAATTAAGCTCCGTAGCTGACTTATCAGGCTTCAAAAGCAAAATACTAGCCCTGTTCATGGAAGGCAGTAACCATCCATGTTAATGGACCTCATTAAATACTTTCAACAACTTAGGCAAAAGGATATCAGCGTGTTTTTGGAATACCTCCATTGGCAGCCCATCATCCCCAGGTGCTTTGGAGTTGGGAAAAGAGCTGGTCGCCTCCCGGATCTCCTCTAACGTAAGAGGAGCATCCAGACTTGCTCTATGAGTGTCTAACAGGGTAGGTATATTGATAGACTGTATATAACTTGATAGGTCCTCTGGGGTATAGGAGGCCTTAGAAGCATAGAGACCTGAGTAGAATTCTGAGTAGTTCTGCCATAACTGTTTCCGGGGAATTGGCATAGCCCCCTGTAGGAAGCTTTAGTGCACCAATCACCGGAGACGCTGGGAGTACATTAACTATTTTTGCAAGCAGACGACCAGTCTGTTTCCCCCGCTTCATAAAAGGTTACCTTGGAAAAAAAACTCCTTTTTTTCAGCTTTGGAGTTAATCAGTTGTGTCAGGGTATCCTTTGCAGCGAGCCAAGCTGACTAGGCCTCGTCTGTGGGTTGTGAAATATACACCCTCTCCCTTTGCTGGACATGTTGAGTGAGAGACCTTTCGTGCTTTTTAGATTCTGTCTTTATACTATTAACTTCGGATATGAAGACTCCACATATATAGCATTTAAAAGCATCCCACTTCAGCAGGTTATTAATAGAGAGCGCGTTACCCTCAAAGAAACTAAGATCTATATGGAACAGTGACCTATATGTCTTAGAATAACAGGAGAAGTGGACAGTTACAGGGTACTTTTCTCTCCATACATCCACCCATTTTACCTATTCCATAAATCGTAGCAGTGAGTTGCCTCATTGTGAGGAACCTAAATTGGGGAGGAGGGGGGGGGGCAATTTACAATATAAAAATATGTACCCTTCCCCCCCCCCCCCTCCCCAAATCAGATATTGCAGCTAGTTCATGAAAATCCACACACCCCTCTGGAGAATGAAGTATGCGTGGCATGATATATCTTTTGTGCCCAGGAGTACTTTATACAGCTAAGAGTCTCTGGTGTGAGATGGGTCTCTTGGAGGCCTATTTTTGCAGGATGGTACTTACGGAGGACCATATTCACCATCACCCTCTTTAAAGGATCTTGTAGTTCCCTAAAGCCACTTTTCCACTGCAAGTACCGGCTCGGCTCTACTCGGCCCTGCTTGGCCCGGTTTGCTTTTCCACTAAAGTAGTACTAAAGTTAAGTGGGTGGGATAACAATGATTCTCTGACCAATCAGTGGCTAGTAGTGACTGCATGCAAAGGATTGTGGGATATGGTACCGGTATGGTACCTCTTGGAACCACAATCGAGGTGGTACTGTTTTTGAGAGCTGTACCATTTGGTTGCATGCAGTGGAAAAGCGCCGCCGCACCGTACCAAACCGTTCCTACACCGTACCATGCGGTACCAACAGTGGAAAAGCACAAAAGCGAGCCGAACCGTTCGGTTCCATGCAGTGGAAAAGCGCCATAACATTCCAGGTAACCAGAGGTATGTCCATCATGTGGCTAATGATAAGATCTTATGCAATGTGGCAAGTGAGATGCATCTGAACCTCATTCTACTAAAGTATTTGCTTAGGCCTAGTAAGTATTGTAAATGAACACGATAGCTCCGGAAGTGCAGAAAACAAAAAGTCTCATGAAAAATACCAAAGGTTAACTCAGGAAAAACTTGGCCGAGAGGGTTGAGAGACTGTTCTTCCTGGCAATGGATATCAATTAAAGAATAACCTGTAGTGGTGCCTTTCAGGCAACGCTTTCCAACAGATAACACCTATCAGGTGAGTTTGCAGTTGGTGGTGAGGCATCTCGCAGAGAGCGTTTCACAATCCCTTAAGAGGGGCTGCCTCCATTTGAGCTTATCGGTAAACATAGCAACAACTTAGTGACTCCATTAAAAAAGTGCAGCGCCCTTCAGAACCACTGAATCAAAGGTATGTGCCTGTTTGTAGAGGAAGAACAAGGAAATGGTCTCAGGTTTCAGCGTGGTCTCGGTGCTTGGCACGAAGAGAGGGCTCATTGACATCCAGCCAGTCTGCAGCTTCCCCGGCTGAGTTGAAAAAGTGCACCTGACCTCTGGCTGTAATACGTAGCCATGCAGGTTAGAGCATTGCATATGGCAAATTAGGGCATTGGAGACGTTGCTTGACATCCTGGAAATTGGCCCGCTTCTTCTGCAACTCAGCCGAGAAATCGGGATAAAATGAGACTCTGGTGCCATTGTAGTGTACAGGTGGATTTTTCCCTAGCTAGCCTTAAGATTTTCTCTCTGTCGCGGTAGTGTAGTATCTGTGCCAGGACTGGCCTAGGTGCGTTGCCTGAGAGAGCCCTAGCAGGAATGTAATGCGCCCTTTCAACAGCAAACAGTGGGATAAGGGCTTCTTTACTGAATAGATCCAGTAGCTGTCAGGTCTGTCAGGAGACTCAAACTGTCCCTCTGGTTTCCTGACTAGTAGTCTTCTTATCCCAGTATTAGGTGGAAGGTCGGTTACATAGTTACATAGTAGGTGAGGTTGAATAAAGACAATAGTCCATCCAGTTCAACCTGTGTAGGTGTGTGTGGCTGTAATCATCTCTCATACCCCTGAATGTTCTGATTCTTGAGATGTACGTCTAAGAGTCTTTTGAAAGCCACCATACTTCCCGCAGAAACCACCTCTTGTGGTAGAGAATTCCACAATCTTGTAGCCCTAACAGTAAAGAACCCCTCACGTTGCTTGAGGTTAAAACGCTTCTCCTCTAATCGCATTGTATGCCCCCGAGTCCTCATGCAATCTCTTCGACTAAAAGCTGTTTTTCTATGCCGAGATCACCATTGAGATATTTATAAAATGCTATCATGTCCCCTCTCAGGTGTCTCTTCTCCAGGGAGAATAAATCAAGCGATTGACATCTTCATAATTAAGGTCCTCCAATCCCCTAATCAGTTTAGTTGCCCTTCTCTGGACTCTCTCCAGCTCCAACACATCCCTCCTGAGGACCGGCGACCAGAACTGGACAGAATACTCCAGATGCGGTCGGACCAGAGTTTTATAAAGTGGAAGTATTATAGTCTTATCTCAGGAATACATCCCCTTCTTTATGCATGCTAATATTCTGCTGGCTTTGGCAGCTGGCGCTTGACATTGCATGCTATTGCCTAATCTATCATCTACCAAGACTCCCAGATCTTTCTCCATTTTTGATTCCCTAAAGGGTTCCCCCCCTAACATGTATTGGGCTTTTATGTTTTTAGTCCCCAAGTGCAAAACCTTACACTTCTCCACATCAAACCTCATTTGCCATGTCGTTGCCCACTCCGTTATTTTGTCCAGGTCATTCTGTAGGATATCTGCTTCATTCTGTGCTGTTATTGCCCTGCCCAATCCTACAGCCAGAAATATGGGACCTTAATAGAAAGTGCACACAGGCTATATGAAGGAACACCAAACAAGCACTCACGGTTAGTAGAGAGAGAAGTCAGTGAACCAAGATCAGCAAAAAAACGAAGGAGTAGTCCCCGAGGCAAGGTCAGAAACAAGCAGAGTCGACAACAGCAATCAATGAAATTCAAAGGGGTAGTCCAAGAGGCAAGGTCGGGACCAGGGTGGGGCCAGCATCCAAACTCAAGGAGTAGAAAAACAAGTGTGTAGGCAAAAATGAAGTTCCCCAGTGGTACAGGCAATAGGGATCCATCCAAGGAACACCAGGTCTCAGGATCGAATCCCAGACACGGTGTGACAGTAGACATTTCTTGACAAATTCTGTGGGGTCATGACTCTCCACCTTTTCTGTCAGCCCCACTATGCGAACATTGTTTTGTCTAAGACGATTTTGAGTATCCGTTTTGTCACTTGTGATAGTGGCTATGCGGGCGCCTGTGCGGGTTTCAGCAATCAGTGGAGGTGTTTTGTCCTCAAGATCACTGATGCGGCTTTCAGCAGCAGTTGTTCTTTCTCTTATCTTCTGGAGGTCTTGTCGTAGCAGGGACACCTCCTCTATCAGCCCCCCTAAGTGGTGCTCTTTGGCTGAGCTAACTGAAGCAGTGCAATGCGGCACAGCTTGTAAGATTTGACTTAGGGTAGGTTGTACTTTTCCTTCTATCATATCTGCAGTGCCTATCTGCTGATCACTGTCAGGGAGAGACATGGTGTCAAGCTCAGTCCCATACTCTGTCTCTATATACTGGGATGGGTCAGCTTCTTCCTCCTGGGCTGCAGAGGAGCCTTGCCCTTCCACCTCTGTGATTTTTTTGTGTATAGTAGAGCATGTCTCTGGGGGGCATCTTTTTTATGACCCTTACCCGCTTTGCTGTCTGTGTCTTTGTGCTTCTCAGAGCCTCATGGTGTTCCTTTGGGCAGTGCATGTTGAATCTCCAGGGCGTTCCATTCTTCCTTTCCTCCTCGGGTTATCACAGCTCTGATCTGGTCATCAATAGATTCCTCTGGCTGCTGATATACCTATATCGCCCGGATCAATGACCGGAGTCAGGATGGGTAGCAGGATATTAGTCAGGAGCTCTGAGAGGCTGTTCCACTCACATGCCAAGCCTGGCCACGCTCAACTGAAATCATTTTAGTGGACTAAAATCGAATGGGTTTAGTTAAATTGTAACGCATTATTTAGGCATTTTTGTAGGATTTCCAAACTCATTATATACTCCTGGAGTAAAAAAATCGAATAACGTTATTATTTATGGCAGGGGTCTTCATACTTTCTAAATGAAGGGCCAGTTTACTATCCTTCGGGCTTTAGGGGGGCCGGACTGTGGGTGGTGGGGGTAGAAAATGCCAAGCTGTCAATGGGAGAAAGCAATACCCCATCATTGGTTTTAATGGTCAGACTAGTGCCCCATTATTGGTATCAGTGGGAGGAATAGTACCCCATTGTTGGTGTTAGTGGCAGGAATAGCGCCCCATTGTTGGTGTCATTGGTGGTATCAGTGGTAAGAATAGGGCCCCAAGGGCCAGATAAAGGCAATCAAAGGGCCGCATCCGGCCCCTGGGCCACATTTAAGTGACCACTGATTTATGGTATTAAGGTTTGAATATCATGCACTACAGAGACTGATTCAGCCATTGATATATATAACGAGTGTTAATTTTGACGTCAAATTTCGATTTAGTCGTAACCTTTTGACTAAACTGCAATTTTAGTTTTAGTGGTATTTGAGGTCATCTGAATTATTTTAGTTTGAGTTGTATTTTAGTTGACTAAAATAGTGTTAATTTTGTTGTTTATACTATTTTCGTTGAAAAAAATAACACTGGTGTTTAGATGCATTTCCTTTTTAAAAATGGCGCTGTTTACATCTGGGGAAACCGGAAGGGACGTCAGCACTTGTCGCTTCCGGTTTCATACACCATACAGGTCATCGGAGACTTTCTGGTCCTCAGTGGATTCTATGGTAAGCCGGCGGAAAAAGGCGGCGGGAGGGTAAACACAGCTGACCGTTCTTCTCTCTGGAATGATCACAGAGCGCCTCTCAGTTAATCATCAGTTAAAGTAACGCAGTGCCGAATCACAAAAAATGTCCTGGTCATTAAGGGGGCAAATCCTTCCGGTCCAGAAGTGGTTAAGGTGAAGGGAATCGCCGGCTGCAAAAGATATGTGAATGATGCCTGTCAGCCAGATATCTCCACTCAAAGTCCTCGATGTCATATGACGTCCTTGGGATGGAAGTGGTTAATTTGGGTACAGTGTTGCATAATTATGGTCAGTCAAACTATCACAGCACTGAAGGCCTAGTAATGAGGGGGTATATACAAGCTTAAGTAGTTAAAAAGGCATTTAGGAAAAACTAACGGTAAAGGTCAATGTGCAGCAATCAATATCAACCAGAGATATCAATGCATTAGGTATTCTAATGGCTACAGACGGTTGCACTTTTACAATCATCAATGCACTTAGTAAAGTTAATAAATAAGCCTGAGGACTGAAAAAGAGATTAATGACTTTTTTCACGTTCACACACACAGAGCACCTCTATACCCACCAATTGCAACCCCCCCCCCCCCCATGTGAATCAGCAATGGACAGCCCACCATACAGGATGAAGAAGGTTTGAAGTGGCTTCCTGTGGTCAGATACTTCATTACACTCCCCCCCTGCCTGGGGCAGACAGATAAACAAACCCCTTTTAGACCAGTCTGGCGAGCAATTGGCATTGTGTTGTTATTGGCGAAATACCCGCTGCTCGTAATTATGTGCAGAAATCTATGTGTTTGACTCACAAAACTCGTCTCTTACTCTGAAGAAATATCGACCCTTCTTCCCTAACGACAGCCATGTGCTGGAAAATCATCGGCAAGCTACGCTTATTACAGGTTTCAATTACCGGCTCCATCCTCAGCGTATGTACTGTGTGCACAAGAGGATCGCACGTTTTCTGCGGCCCGTATGTCATGGGCGGTGGAGTGTAAATAGGCAGCCGTAGATAAAGCTGACATTATGTAGAATAATCACTGGGATGGTACAGGGAGCTGTTAGGCCTGCCAGAGACCCCAACCGCTCCTCCAGTTTCCTGACCAGTAGTCTTGTTATCCCGGTGTCAGGTGGAGGGTAATAAAGTGCAAGCAACAAGGGTGATAAAGTGCAAGCGGCAAGGGTAATAAAGTGCAAGGGACAAGGGTAATAAAGTGCAAGGGACAAGGGTAATAAAGTGCAAGCGACAAGGGTAATAAAGTGCAAGGGACAAGGGTAATAAAGTGCAAGCGACAAGGGTAATAAAGTGCAAGGGACAAGGGTAATAAAGTGCAAGCAACAAGGGTAATAAAGTGCAAGAGACAAGGGTATTAGTTGGCATGTTATCTTTGCCAGTGCTTATTATGACCGCTGCTCCACTGATGGGACCTTCGTGTGTCTGGGACTTTTTCTATAAAGAAAAGGGGATGTTCTCTGGACGTTATTTTTTGTTCAAAAATTGTTAAACAATTTGCAAGTTGTAACTTCTTCTCGGATTTCTACACCTACTCATTGCCCAGATAGCAAGTATATTTGTGGCAGTGTTGAATTGTAAGTCTTGATAACTTGCTGCACATCTTCACTGGTAAGTTGTACACTTGCAGAGCACTTGAAACACAAGTTCTAGTTGACACTTTTCCAATTTGAAGCAAATTTGCGTAGCAGGACCCCCTAGCAAGAGCAAAATTGCATTTGTGAGTCCACAGCAGGAGCTCTGCAAGTCACAGTGAGGCCCCTTTTACACTTGCTTGTCCTGCGATTGATGTGTTTTGAGGTCCAAAGACATAGGCATTGCTTCAAGTCCAGTCAAAATTTAGGCAAAATTGGTGCACTGTCACCCCTGAGAGGGCCTCCATTTCACTTGGTCTTCCTTCCCACATGAGTGGCTGGGAGCGCTATGACATCACTCCCGTGGATGCGCGCGGGCGCCTTCATTTACGGCACAGGCTCTGAAGGTCCGGCACAGGATGCCAGACCTTCAGAGGGCATGCGCCGGTGATGTCATCAGTTGCATGCACTCTGAATATCTTCTGTGCATGTTTAGGAGATATTCACACTACCTGCAGGTAAGCCTTATTATAGGCTTTATTATAGGCTTACCTGTAGGTACAAGTGGTAAAACAGAGTTTACTACCACTTTAAGTAGATGTAAACCATAACTGCATGACATTAAAGGAGATGTAAAGTCTCATGGGTTTTCACCTTAATGCAATTCTATGCATTAAGGGGAAAAACCTTCTTTGCTGCAGCTGCCCTCCAGACCCCCCCACCTCTTTCTTACCTGAACCCGATCCGTTCGAGCGATGTGCACGAGCCTAGTGGCTCCAGCCACTGTCTCTGTCCTCATTAGATAGATTGAAAGCAGCAGGAGCCATTGGCTCCCGCTGCTGTCAATCAAATCCAGTGCCACAGGAGCGGGGGATGGGGCCGAGTGTGACGGTAGTCACCGTCACTGGGAATGAAAGACAGACACTATATGTGGAGTTTAATATTGTTAAGTGCCTGTATTCCATTGTTCTATTGTTTCTGTCTGCCTTGGGATCAACCTATTATGGGATGTATATGTGTATGTGGATTAGCTGCTAGAGGGGAGGGGGGATTTCTCCAGCAGCCCTTCCTAAAGACTGTCTACTGTTGGACAGTTGAATATACCTGTGTGTCATGTTACTGAATATAGTTTACCCCGCCCTGTGTCATTATGCAAAGAGGGGGGATTGTCCTCTGTGTATATCTCTTTGTGACTGTGTTTGAATAAACAGTCTTATGCTTCTTACCACCCTACACTGATGTCTCGACAAGTGACTGGATGGGCTAAGGGATCTTGGATCGTGCTGTACCAGGCAAGGGAAGCTTATACGGCGGACATACTCTTCTTGAATACGGTCCACTGTCTGTGTCAATGGAAGCAGCAACGGGACTCGGGAGCGTGCCCGCACGGATGCCCCCCAAGAAATGCGGCTATCTGTGGGGATACCCGATTAGTAGAAGGGGGAGCCATAGACCTCAAGATTACACAGGCATTGCTTCAAGCCCAGTCAAAGTTGTGGGCAAACGTATGCGGCACAATCGCACGACTTACAGGTCCCACAAGTGTGAAAGGGTCCTTAAGCTTGCAAAACAAATAAACCAACAGATGTCCTTTTGCAGCCATTTCCCATTTAGCTGCAGGTGCAAGATATTGCTCTCATCTGTCTTCCTGATATTGGCAGCAGTGGACAATGCCTGCACAGTGTTAGCACATCTTGTAGTCACCATCAGATGCACATGTTAGGGTGGCAACATAGGAGAGCAATAGGAACAGACCGTCACCCTAGAACAGGCAGTGCCTGAACAAAAGAAGAAAACAAAGAGGGCCCCCAGTGGTTTTTCGGGAGCAAATAAGTAGAACTATTAGTTCTACTTATTTGCTGACAAAAAAACCCTGGGGACCCTCTTTGTTTTCTTCTCTCCAGTTACATTGGGGTGTGCAGCCTCTCCATATATTGTGTTGTCCCCTCCGTGCCTCAACAAAAGACCTTCATGGCAGGATCAACCTGGAATATTTTAATGAAAGGTGCAAATTGAAATACCATAATTTCTCTTTCGTTAACTGACGGACACAGCTCCATGTCTTCTTAGACCCTTGCGTTTATGCTGCTCTCTCTTCAGGAGTAGGACTAGGCGGAAACAATTTTGGCTACGCCCCTAAAGGGGGTATACCATCACTTCCTGCTATAGGACTTCCAAAGGCCATTGGCGGCAAAGTCCTTGGTTCACACCTTTGTGCAGGGAGTTTGCCATGTGGCTCCTCCGGTGCGATCCCTGGTGCCTCTGTGGGATCTCAATTTGGTTTGGTCAGTGCTTCAAAAGCCTCCCTTTGAAAATATTTGAGAACTTCCTCTGCTCACTCTGTCACAGGAGGTGGCCTTTTTGGTCGCTATTACTTCTGCGCGTAGGGTGTCGGAGTTGGCTGCTTTGTCCTGTCGATCGCCTTACCTGGTGGTTGACAGGGACAAAGTGGTGTTACGACCCTGTCAGGTGTTCCTTCCTAAGGTTGTCTCGGGCTTTCATTTGAATGAAGATATTGTGTTGCCGTCTTTATGTCCTGAGCCGAAACATCCTAAAGAAATTGCTCTACACTCCCTGAATGTAGTTCGGGCAATTCGGGTGTACCTGGCGGTGACTGAACCGATTCAGAGATCCGATTCCTTGTTTGTTCTTACGGATGAACCTCGTAAGAGACAAGCTGCATCTGCTGCGACCATTTCCAGATGGATCAGGCAGACGTTGGTGCAGGCCTATTCTATAATGGCCAGGTTCCTCCTTTCCCTGTTAGGGCGCATTCTACAAGGGTGCTTCCGTCATCAGGCGTCAGTGGTTCAGGTGTGCAAGGCCACTACGTGGTCGTCTGTGCACACATTCACAAAGTTTTATAAGGTGGATGTACTTGCATCTTCGAATGCGGCATTTGGCCGCAAAGTTTTGCAGGCTGCAGTTGCCAAGGCTCCTGCCTCTTGAGGGTGTATTTTTTCCTGGTGGTAAGCTCCAGTTGTTACTAGTTGGTCTCCTGTTTTACCTGGTTGGCTATGTTTAGCCTTGTTGGGAATTATATGTATTACTGTTTTTCCCACTGCTCATACTGCTTTGGGACATCCCAATGGGCTAGAAGACATGGAGCTGTGTCCGTCAGTGAACGAAAGAGAAAACTGGATTTTTGTCTTACCGTAAAATCCTTTTCTCTGAGGTTCACTGATGGACACAGCACCCGTCCCTCTGTTGGGTTGAGTTACAGTATCTCACAAAAGTGAGTACACCCCTCCCATTTTTGTAAATATTTTATTCTATCTTTTCATGTGACAACACTGAAGAAATGACACTTTGCTACAATATAAAGTAGTGAGTGCACAGCTTGTATAACAGTGTAAATTTGCTGTCCCCTCAAAATAACTCAACACACAGCCATTAATGTCTAAACCGCCGGCAACAAAAGTGAGTACACCCCTAAGTGAATATGTCCAAATTGGGACCAATTAGCCATTTTCCTTCCCCGGTGTCATGTGACTCATTAGTGTTACAAGGTCTCAGGTGTGAATGGAGAGCAGGTGTGTTAAATTTGTTGTTATCGCTCTCACTCTCTCATACTGGTCACTGGAAGTTCAACATGGCACCTCATGGCAAAGAACTCTCTGAGGATCTGAAAAAAATAATTGTTGCTCTACATAAAGATGGCCTAGGCTATAAGAAGATTGCCAAGACCCTGAAACTGAGCTGCAGCACAGTGGCCAAGACCATACAGCGGTTTAACAGGACAGGTTCCACTCAGAACAGGCCTCGCCATGGTCGACCAAAGAAGTTAAATGTACGTGCTCAGTGTCATATCTGAAGGTTGTCTTTGGGAAATAGACCTATGAGTGCTGCCAGGATTGCTGCAGAGTTTGAAGGGGTGGGGGGTCAGCCTATCAGTGCTCAGACCATACGCCACACACTGCATCTACTTGGTCTGCATGGCTGTTGTCCCAGAAGGAAGACTCTTCTAAAGAAGAGAAGCAGACTAGACTAGAGCAGTGAATAGTGTCAGTAGGGCAGTGCACAGTGTCAGTAGAGCAGTGGATGGTGTCAGTAGAGCAGTGGACGATGTCAGTAGAGCAGTGGACGGTGTCAGTAGAGCAGTGGACGGTGTCAGTAGAGCAGTGGATGGTGTTAGTAGAGAAGTGGACGGTGTCAGGAGAGCAGTGGATGGTGTCAGTAGAGCAGTGGACGGTGTCAGTAGGGCAGAGGACTTTGTCAGTAGAGCAGTGGATGGTGTCAGTAGGGCAGAGGACGGTGTCAGTAGGACAGTGGATGGTGTCAGTAGGGCAGTGGATGGTGTCAGTAGGGCAGTGAACGGTGTCAATAGAGCAGTGGACGGTGTCAGTAGAGCAGTGGACGGTGTCAGTAGGGCAGTGGACGGTGTCAGTAGGGCAGTGGATGGTGTTAGTAGAGCAGTGAACGGTGTCAGGAGAGCAGTGGATGGTGTCAGTAGAGCAGTGGACGGTGTCAGTAGGGCAGAGGACTTTGTCAGTAGAGCAGTGGATGGTGTCAGTAGGGCAGAGGACGGTGTCAGTAGGACAGTGGATGGTGTCAGTAGGGCAGTGGATGGTGTCAGTAGGGCAGTGAACGGTGTCAATAGAGCAGTGGACGGTGTCAGTAGAGCAGTGGACGGTGTCAGTAGGGCAGTGGACGGTGTCAGTAGGGCAGTGGATGGTGTCAGTAGGGCAGTGGATGGTGTCAGTAGGGCAGTGGACGGTGTCAGTAAAGCAGTGGATGGTGTTAGTAGAGCAGTGGACGGTGTCAATAGAGCAGTGGATGGTGTTAGTAGAGCAGTGGACGGTGTCAGTAGAGCAGTGGACGGTGTCAGTAGGGCAGAGGACTTTGTCAGTAGAGCAGTGGACGGTGTCAGTAGGGCAGTGGATGGTGTCAGTAGAGCAGTGGACGGTGTCAGTAGAGCAGTGGACGGTGTCAGTAGGGCAGTGGATGGTGTCAGTAGAGCAGTGGATGGTGTCAGTAGAGCAGTGGACGGTGTCAGTAGAGCAGTGAACAATGTCAGTAGAGCAGTGAACAATGTCAGTAGAGCAGTGGATGGTGTCAGTAGGGCAGTGGATGGTGTCAGTAGGGCAGTGAATGGTGTCAGTAGAGCAGTGGACGGTGTCAGTAGAGCAGTGGACGGTGTCAGTAGAACAGTGGACAGTGTCAGTAGGGCAGTGGATGGTGTCAGTAGAACAGTGGACGGTGTCAGTAGAGCAGTGGACGGTGTCAGTAGAACAGTGGACAGTGTCAGTAGGGCAGTGAATGGTGTCAGTAGAGCAGTGGACGGTGTCAGTAGAGCAGTGGACGGTGTCAGTAGAACAGTGGACAGTGTCAGTAGGGCAGTGGACGGTATCAGTATAGCAGTGGACGGTGTCAGTAGGGCAGTGAATGGTGTCAGTAGAGCAGTGGACGGTGTCAGTAGAGCAGTGGATGGTGTCAGTAGAGCAGTGGATGGTGTCAGTAGAGCAGTGGACGGTGTCAGTAGAGCAGTGGACGGTGTCAGTAGAGCAGTGGACGGTGTCAGTAGGGCAGTGAATGGTGTCAGTAGAGCAGTGGATGATGTCAGCAGAGCAGTGGATGCTGTCAGTAGAGCAGTGGACGGTGTCAGTTAGGGGTCCGATCTGTCCGCCAGAATGTCGCAGTCCTGCTAAAAATCGCAGATCGCCGCCATTACTAGTAAAAAAAAAAAAACAATAAAAATGACATAAATCTTTCCCGTAGTTAGTAAACGCAATAACTTTTGCGCAAACCAATCAAAATACGCTTATAGCAATTTTTTTTACCAAAAATATGTAGAAGAAAACAAATTGGCCTAAAATGTTAAAAAAATTTGATTTTTAAATTTTTTTTGAGAATTTCATATAAAAAAAATGTGAAAAATATTATTTTTTCTGAATTGTCGCTCTTTTTTTGTTTATAGCGCAAAAAATAAAAATCGCAGAGGTGATCAAATACTACCAAAAGAAAGCTCTGTTTGTGGGGGAAAAAAAGGACGTCAATTTTGTTTAGGTACAGCGTCGCACGACTGCGCAATTGTCCGTTAAAGTCACACAGTGCCGAATTGCAAAATAGGGCCTGGTCTTTGAGCAGCCAAATCCTCCGGGGCTGAAGTGGTTAATTGTATGTCCATTCCAATAAATAAGGCACGCTTTTTGTTTTTTGCTTCCATATATGAATGGAGCGCTATCCTAAAATGTGTGGCCTTTTGTTTTTTTAGCAAAAAATAAAAATAAAACAGTGGTGATAAAATACCAGTAAAAGAAAGCCTAAAAAAAAAAGATAAAAAATGATCATATGGGTACAATGCAGCATGACCGCGCAATTGTCATTCAAAGTGCGACAGCGCTGAAAGCTGAAAATGGGCCTGGGCAGAAAGGGGGTGAAAGTGCCCGGTATTTAAGTGGTTAAGGAGCAGCCCATCATTTATCCTCCGCTATCTGTGCTCCAACCTGGAGACTCTCAGAAATAGCCAGGACCGCATTATAAAGAGGAGGAGCCTTGGCCCGGGCACTGCGGTTTATGCATACATTTGCAAATGTGTGCAACCAAACCCGCTAATATTACCGTGAATTGTTAGACGGGGTCACTTTGTTTTGTTTTTTTTTTTGCAATTTACCCGGTAAGTGTGCTGGGAAATTTCTATCTGTGACAGCTCAGTGTTCTCATTCAGCCGGGATTACCGATGGGATCAGTTGTGTAAGCTGCGTTGTCGCAGTTTGTTACAGCAAATCAGTAAGCAGCAGGGACCGTGACCGACAATGGATTTACAATGGAGGACATTTGATGGGGGGGGGGGGGGAGGGGGGGATTTACTTTTTTTGTCAAACATTTTGTTTCCTTCATTTCTACCCCATACTCATACACGCAAAAAGCCAGTATCTGGGGGCCCCCTTATTAACCCCTTGCCGACCGCCCACTGCAGATATATTGCAGCAGGCTGGCTCGGCTGGGTACATCGATTCGCGGGAGCGCTCCTGGGGGGAACCCTCCACTAGGCATCGAGGAAGCCAATCCATGGGGCCGGCGGCTGCGATTGCTGCCGGCCACCCGGGATAGCTCCCTGCTGAGAGAAGGACGGTCATCGGTTGTAAACACAGCACACCGTTCTTCTCTCTGGAATGATCACAGAGCGCCTGTGATCCTTCTATATAGGAACACAGGTCTCTATGGTCATTTCACAAGCCACGCCCCCATACAGTTAGAAAACACCCCCTAGGCTCGCACCTAACCCTTTGATCGCCCCTAGGTTAGCCCCTTCATTGCCACTGTCATTACTTCAAAAGCCACACCCCTCCACAGTTAGAATCACGCCCCTAGGGACGCATTTAACCCCTTGATCACCAGTACAGTTAACCCCTTCCCTGCCAGTGTCATTATTACAGTAACAATGCATATTTTTAGCAATGATTACTGTAGTAATGTCACTGGTCCCCCCAAAAGTCTCAAAAATGTCAGTTAGGGGTCCGATCTGTTCGCCGCAATGTCGCAGTCCCGCTAAAAAAAAAAAATCGCAGATCGCCGCCATTACTAGTAACAAAATAAATAAATAAAAAGGACATAAATCTTTCCCCTAGTTTGTAGACACAATTTTTGTACAAACCAATCAATATACGCTTATTGCGATTTTTCTTTTACCAAAAATATGTAGAAGAATACAAATTGCCCTAAAATGTAGAAAAAATTAGATTTTTACTTTTTTTTGTATTGGGAATGTTATATAGCAGAAAGTTAAAAAAATATATATATTTTCTTTCTGAATGGTCGCTCTTTTTTTGTTTATAGCGCAAAGTCGCAGAGGTGATCAAATACCACCAAAAGAAAGCTCTGTTTGTGGGGAAAAAAATTTGGGTACAGCGTCACATGACCGCGCAATTGTCCGTTAAAATAAACAAAGTGCTGAATCACAAAAAACGGCCTGGTCATTAAGGAGGCAAATCCTTTCCGGTCCAGAAGTGGTTAACCACTTCAGCCCTGGAAGTTTTACCCCCCCCCCCCCCCCACATCATGACTAGGCTATTTTTTGCATTACGTCACTGCCATATTTTAACTGACAATTGCGCGGTCGTGTGACGCTGTACCCAAAGAAAATTGATGTCCTTTTTTCCCACAAATAGAGATTTATTTTGGTGGTATTTGATCATCTACGGTTTTTATTTTTTGCGCTATAAACAAAAAAAGAGCGACAATTTAAAAAAAAAAAAAATATATATATATATATATATATATATATATATATATATATTTTTTTTTTTTTTTTACTTTCTGCTATAAAACACATCCAATAAACATATAAAAAAAAAATCGAATTTCTTCATCAATTTAGGTCAATATGTTTTCTGCCAAATATTTTTGGTAAAAAAAAACAAAAAAAACCACAATAAGCGTATTTTGATTGGTTTGTGCAAAAATTATCGCGTCTACAAACTAGGGGAAAGATTTATGTCATTTTTATTTATATATTTATTTTTTACTAGTAATGGCGGCGATCAGCCATTTTTAGCAGGACTGCGACATTGCGGCAGACAAATCTAAGTGACACTTTTTTTTGGGGACCAGTGACATTACTACAGTGATCAGTGCTAAAAACATGCACTGTCACTGTACTAATGACACTGGAAGGGAAGGGGTTAACATCAGGGGCGAACAATGGGTAAAATGTGTCCCTAGGGGGTGCTTTCTAACTGTGTGGGGGATGGTCTGACTGGGAGAAGAGAGAGATCAGTGTTCCTGTTTAGCAGGAACACAAGATCTCTATCTTCTCCCCCGACAGACTGGCGTTCTGCCTCTTTTAGGAATGATTGGCAGGTCACGTGCGCCCCAGACCAGGAAGAGGAAGCCAAGTACGGGATTTTATGTAATAGACCGAAACATAATTGTGAAGTGGAAGGAAAATTATAAATTATAGAAATAAATCTGTGTGGGAGGGCATTTGTATACCCCCCCCCCCCCAGGAGTCAATACTTTGGAGAACCGCCTTTCCCTGAAATTACAGCTGCAAGTATTTTTGGGGATGTCTCTACCAGCTTTGCACATCTAGAGAGGAACATTTTTTGCCCATTCTTCTTTGCAAAATATCTCAAGCTCTGTCAGATTGGATGCAGAGCGTCTGTGAACAGCAATTTTCAAGTCTTGTCACAGATTCTCAATTGGATTTAGGTCTGGACTGTGACTGGGCCATTCTAACACATGACTATGCTTTTATGTAACCCATTCCATTATAGCTCTGGCTGGATGTTTCGGGTCGTTGTCCTGCTGGAAGGTGAACCTCCGCCCCAGTCTCAAGTCTTTTGCAGACTTAGCTTTTCTTCTAAGATTGCCCTGTATTTGGCTCCATCCATCATCCCATCAACTCTGACCAGCTTCCCTGTCCCTGCTGAAGAAAACCATCCCTACACCATGATGCTGCCACCACCATGTTTCACAGTGGGGATGGTGTGTTCGTGGTGATGTTCAGTGTTAGTTTTCCGCCACACATAGTGTTTTGCTTTTAGGCCACAAAGTTCAATTTTGGTCTCCTCTGAGCAGAGCTCCTTCTTCCACATGTTTGCTGTGTCCCCCACATGGCTTCTCACAAACTGCAAATAGGAATTCTTATGGCTTTCTTCCACCAATGGCTTTCTTCTTCTCACTCTTCCATAAAGGACAGATTTGTGGAGCGCACGACTAATGCCTCGTACACACGCAACGATTATTGACCGTGAATTTTCGGCCAACGTCGGATCGGTCGTTTTTCGGTTTGTTAGTTTGATGCTTCCGACAGCCGAAAAAAATCTGGTGTGCAGGCTATAAAATTTTTGTTGGCCGTCACCACAACGGCCGATTTTCCGTCGGTCAGTACAGATTTCGGCAGACAAAAATGTGATGAGCAAGACTGGGCATGCTCAGAGAAAAAAAAACACACGGAAAGTAAACCAGCACATGACATCACTTCTGAAGTTGGTTTTTGTTGGCCGAGAAAATTCGTGTGCAGTCTAGAGCACATTTCAACCAACACAACAACACTGGACAAAAGTCGGCCGATCGGTCGGCCGATAATCGTTGCGTGTGTACGAGGCTTAATAGTTGTCCTGTGGACAGATTCTCCCACCTGAGCTGTGGATCTCTGCAGCTCCTCCAGAGTTCCCATGGGCCTCTTGGCTGCTTCACTGATGAATGCTCTCCTTGCCCGGCCGGTCAGTTTAGGTCAGGGGTCTTCAAACTATGGCCCTCCAGTTGTTCAAGAACTACAATTCCCATCAATGTGGATATGTTTTTTTATCTGTTGTTCTCAATAAATTGATTGATATTCTTTGATTTCTTTGTATTAATTGCCCTTAAAATCCCAACACAGAGGAGAAAATTTTATTTCTTTATATTTCTACAATTCCCATCATGCCTAGTCATGTCTGTGAATGTCAGAGTTTTACAATGCCTCATGGGATGTGTAATTCCGCAACATCTGGAGGGCCGTAGTTTGAAGATCCCTGGTTTAGGTGGACGGCTATGTGTTGGTAGGGTTGCAGTTGTCCCATACTCTTTCCATTTTTTAATCGTGAGATGTTCAAAGCTTGGGATATTTTTTTTTATAATCTAACTCTGCTTTAACCACTTAAGCCCCAGCCCTATTTCGGACACTTTTTGTTCACAAGTTAAAACCAGTATTTTTTCCTAGAAAACTACTTAGAACCCCCAAACATTATATATATTTTTTTAGCAAAGACTCTGGAGAATAAAATGTCGGTCATTGCAAAATTTTTTGTCACGCGGTATTTGCGCAGCGGTCTTTAAAACGCCATTTTTTTGGAAAAAATTTGAAAAATCACATTTCACTGCATTTAAAAAATACTAAACAGTAAAGTTAGCCCATTTTTTTTGTATATTGTGAAAGATGATGTCACGCCGAGTAAATAGATACCAAACATGTTACGGTTTAAAATTGCGCCCCCCCGTGGGATGGCGACAAACTACGGTCAATAGAGATCTCAATCTGCGACGCTTTAAATTTATTTAACGGTTACCAGTTTAGAGTTAGTGTGTAGCTCTTTTTTTTTAATTATTGCCCACGCTCTGGCGATCGCGGCGATACCTCACATGTGTGGTTTGAACAGCGATTTCATTTGCGGCTCGACTTGCGTATACGTTTTTTTTTGTGCGCGAGCTAACGGTGACGGGGACGGCTAAATTTTTTTTTTTTTTTTTTCCTATTTATTTTTTCTTTTTTTTTAAACTTTATTACAGGTTTTTTTAAAAAAAAAAAAATCTGATCACTTTTATTGCTGTCACAAGCAATGTAAACATCCCTGGTGACAGCAATATGTCGTGACAGGTACACTTTATGGAGGGATCGAGGGTCTAAAAGACCCTAGACCCCTCCACTACACTTCCCTGTATGCAAAACGCCGAAAACTGCATTTTTGCATACAGCCGTTTTTCAAATCTGCCGCCTTTTGCAGCACAGTAACCCGGAAGTGACGTCATGGACGCCGCCTCCGGGTTACGTCATCGGAGACCCGATCGATGCCGTTTCCGGCATTCATCGGAACTCCATCCAGCCGGCGGACGTGCCGGCTGGGTGCTCGGGGCTCCCGGTGGGACGGTAGCCCCGAGCAAAGCCGCGGAAGGCGGCGGGAGGGGGGGGACGTCCCCTCCCGCCCCCCCGGGTTACCGACGGAAAGCCGACCGTCGGCTTCAAACAACGGTACCGGGATGATGCCTCTAGCTAGAGGCATCATCCCGGTATAACCCCGCAAAGTCTGCTGACGTAGAGGTTACGTGACTGGTAGTAAAGTGGTTAAACTTCGCCACAACTTTATCCCTGACCTGTCTGGTGTGTTCCTTGGCCTTCATGATGCTGTTTGTTCACTAAGGTTCTCTAACAAACCTCTGAGGGCTTCACAGAGCAGCTGTATTTATACTGAGATTACATTACATATAGGTGGACTCTTTTTACTAATTAAGGGACTTCTGAAGGCAATTGGTTCTACTAGATTTTAGTTAGGGGTATCAGAGTAAAGAGGGGTGGGGGGGGGGGGGGTTGAATACAAATGCAGCCACACTTTTCACATATTTATCTGTAAAAAATTTGGAAAAACATTTTTATCATTTTCCTTCCACTTCACAATTATGTGCCACTTTGTGTCGATCAATCACATAAAATCCCAATAAAATACATTTACTTTTTTGATTGTAACGTGACAAAATGTTGAAAATTTCAAGGGGTATGAATACTTTTTCAAGACACTGTATGTCCACTGTTTAGAAACATTTTCTTGATTTATCTTTATTTTTAGTTTTGAGTTTATTTAATTCACATTTTTTTCAAACACAAGAGTAGCGAACAAGTTATTTACCTTATTTTAATGTTTTTTTTTTTCTTTTTATTCTTGCTGTAGGATGACATTTTCAAAGAAAACAAAAATTGATACAGTTTAAATTGCCGGCAAATGACAATCATTGAAGATAATAACTCTAAACAGCGCTATGTGTGCTCCTTTCAATAGTCATATAACATTGCTATTTCATAAAACCTAAAATACAAAGCAACTATGTATTTATATTATAAGTATGTATCATTAAATAGTCCATATGAGAAAAGAATTGTCCGTGTTTGAAAAATGATATATGTTGTGAATAGTTCTTATAAATGTGCAAATTGAGTGCTTAGACTAGAGCAGGGGTCTTCAAACTATGGCCCTTCAGTTGTTCAGGACTACAATTCCCATCATGCCTAGTCATGTCTGTGAATGTCAGAGTTTCACAATGCCTCATGGGATGTGTAGTTCCGCAACAGCTGGAGGGCCGTAGTTGGGAGGATCCCTGGACTAGAGCAATAGGCATGGAGAATAAGAATGAAGGAGGAGTTCTCTCATAGTGTGAAACTTTAAAATGTATTTGAAATGTTAAAAAATCAATACAAAGCCACAAATGGTATTATCATCGGTCCGCTGTTTGAAGCAGATGCTTCTGAAGACGTTGCGTATTGATGACGAAACGCGATAAGCGGAACTTCCAGTCTTTAGGCCAGGCATGTCCAACCTGCGGCCCGAGGGCCGCATGCGGCCCCGGAGCAAAGGCAATGGGGCCCACTGCCCATGGACAATTATTTATTTTTTTTTGCTGGGGAGGAAGGAAGTTGAGTCGGGGGCACAGCCACGGCCACAGCGGCTTCCAACTAACTGTAGGCAGAGTCTGCCTCGGAGCCTCTGTCAATGATAGACAGCACATTGGTGACGTCTATCATAGGAGCCGGTCCAGGAGGCAGGACTTTGTATGACAGCGGTTGCCGGATAAGCGGGAGATCCCTGCTCTGTGTAATCCAGTGGCTCTCCTCTCTCTTCATTGCAGGCTGCATTGGATGGGCATGCACTGGTGAGGCTACATTGGATGGGCACTGATCAGGCTGCATTGGATGGGCATGCACTTGTGAGGCTGCATTGGATGGGCACTGATCAGGCTGCATTGGATGGGCATGCACTTGTGATGGGCACGCACTAGTGAGGCTGCATTGGATAGGCATGCACTGGTGAGGCTGCATTGGATAGGCATGCACTGGTGAGGATGCATTGGATGGGCACTGGTGAGGCTGCATTGGATGGGTACTGATCAGGCTGCATTGGATGGGCATGCACTTGTGAGGCTGCATTGAATGGGCACTGATCAGGCTGCATTGGATGGGCATGCACTTGTGATGGGCACGCACTAGTGAGGCTGCATTGGATAGGCATGCACTGGTGAGGCTGCATTGGATGGGCACTGGTCAGGCTGCATTGGATGGGTACTGATCAGGCTGCATTGGATGGGCACGCACTGGTGAGGCGGCGCGGGAAGGGCGCGGCGGCGCTTTATTACTTATATACCTTAACTGTAGTATATATTTTATATGCGGCCCGAGAAAATTTCTCTACACTCAATGTGGCCCAGAGAAGCCAAAAGGTTGGACACCCATGCTTTAGGTGGAATGCATGCCCTGTCACAGGCGGCGTCCATCCTACCTGTCAAACAGCAGAATGATGATATTATTATTATAATTTGCACATTGATAAGGACTATTCACAACATATACTTCTGCCTAATGCGTTTCGTCATTAAGACGCAACGTCTTCAGAAGCATCTGCTTTAAACTTCGGACTGATGATATTACAATTTGAGACAGAGGCTAATGGAAAGACCAGGACAGGTCCCTCAGTGACCAAAAAAAAAGAGTTATTGACTCCTATTTCTGTACAGTGAGGGGGGGTCATTGGAATCTGGTGAGTGCGGTGGATATCACAAAAACACGTGGTGCAAAAGTATTTTGATGGTTGTTTTGGGTGTAGAAATCTAAGCACTCAGTTTGCACATTGATAGGGATTAGTCACAACATATACTTCCCACTAATGCGTTTTGTCATCAATACGCAATGTCTTCAGAAGCATCTGCTTCAAACAGCGGACTGATATTACAATTTGTGATTTTGTAGTGATTTTTTAACATTTTAAATACATTTTAAACAGTTTTACAGTATGAGAAGACTCCTCTCCTCCATTTTTTTCAATCAAGTGGAGGAAGACCAGGACCACAATAAGTAGGGGAAAGAATCTATGACAGAAGCTGATGGAAAGACCAGGACAGGTCCCAAAGTGACCAAAAAAAAAAAGAGTTATTGACTCTTGCTGTACAGTAATGGGAGTCATTGGAATCCGGTGAGTGCGGTGGATATCACAAAAGCACGTGGTGAAAAAGTATTTTGATGGTTATTTTGGGTGTAGGAATGTAAGCACTCAATTTGCACATTTATAAGGACTATTCACAAAATATACTTCCGATTGATGCGTTTCGTCATCAAGACGCAACGTCTTTAGAAGCATCTGCTTCAAACAGTGGACTGATGATATTAATATTTGTGGCTTTGTAGCAATTTTTTAACATTATACATACATTTTAAACAGTTTTACACTATGATAGGACTCCTCTCCTCCATTTTTTCAATCATGTGGAGGAAGACCAGAACCACAATAAGTAGGGGACAGAATCTGTGACAGAAGCTGATGGAAAGACCAGGACAGGTCCTACTGTGACCAAAAAAAATGAGTTATTGACTCTTTCTGTACAGTAAGGGGGGTCATTGGAATCCGGTGAGTGTGGTGGATTTCACAAGAGCATGTGGTGAAAAAGTATTTTGATGGTTGTTTTGGGTGTAGGAATCTAATTACTCAATTTGCACATTGATGAGGACTATTCACAATATATAGTTCGGCTTAACGCGTTTCGTCTTCAATACGTGACGTCTTCAGAAGTATCTGCTTCAAACAGCGGACCGATGATATTACCATTTGTGGCTTTGTAGTGATTTTTTTAACACTTCAAATACATTTTAAACAGTTTCACACTATGAAAGAACTCATCCTTCATTTTTTTTTTCTCCTTGCCTATTGTTCTAAGCACTCAATTTGCACATTTATAAGAACTATTCACAACATATATAATTTTTCAAACACAGACAATTCTTTTCTCATTTGGACTATGTTCATGATACATATTTGTAATATAATTACATGGTTGTTTTGTATTTTAGGTTTTATGAAATAGCAATGTTATATGCAGGGCTTTTTTTCAGCAGGAACGTGGGGGAACGCAGTTCCGGCACCTCCAGCACTGAATGTATGTATGTAATAGCAAGGGGAGTGGGGTGTGTTGGGGGGTGTCTTGATGCTGGCTGCTTGGGGATCTAATGTCACTGGTAGGGATCTGTTATTGTGTGAGGGTCTGTTGTTGCTGCTGGGGGATCTATTGTTGATGGGGGGTCTTATGTTGTTGGTAGGGATCTCCTGTTGAGGTAGAGGTCTATTGTTGGCTGATCTATTGATACTGGTTGCTGGGAGAGCCGTTATTGCTACTGGAGGGGGGTCTAATGTTGCTGGGGTGGATATTTTGTTGCTGGGTGAGGTATTTTGTTGTGCGTGGGAGGTGGGTAGGGGATGGAACCAAGGGACAGTGCTCAGAGGTGGGTAGTGGGTGGAGATAAGGGGTCGCTCAGAAGGGAGAAGTTCCTGCACCTATTCTCCGAGAAAAAAGCCCTGGTTATAGGATTATTGAAAGGAGCACACACAGTATATAGACTGCTATGGTTTTGCATATTGCAGCAAGCGCTGTTTAGAGTTTTTATCGTCTCTCTTTGGACCTCTAGTTAGAGTTAGTAGACAGCAGCTGCGATTTCTAGGTGTTATTATTTATATTGTGTTATAATTTCTTATTCTAGTTATTCACCGGTGGCGCGGGTGGATTTTCAGTATATATAAATGACATTAATTTGCAGCTTCTTAAAAAAAAAAAAAAAAAAAAGCAGCTGTCAATAAAAGCTGTCAAAGTCATTCGTCGGCAATTTCTTTGTTAAAATTTGTCAGCAAACAACTTTTTCCCGTAAAATGTCAGCGCTGCTGAAGAACATTCTGTAAATCAGAGATGGGCTTCTTCGCAGGCAGGACTAGGACATCCACCGCCCCCGCCCCCGCCATGCTATTTGATGGAATTGGGCATTTTTAATGTTTCACTTTAAGCATACAGAAAAATCACTGCTCCTGGCTGAACTTTTTTTTGCATTGGTAGATGTTCCCAAGGGCATGGATGGGAGCAGGGGAAGTGACCAATCACAGGGAACCTTCCTAGTCATGGATGGCTGGCAGGGTTGTAGATGACGTCTGTCCATGTGGTCAGATAACTGCCATTGCTTTGCTTACTCACTCTGATACCTGCTTAGATCTCAAACTCCATCACATAGGGAGACACAGAGTACATTGCTTAATCAGGTTAACAAAGAGAGAGGAACAGTAAAGCGCAATCACTGAACAGAACTACTAAACAGCCTACAGTGGTGCTGAACCAATATGTCTGCCCCTATGTACAAGCCCAATATAATGAGAGACAAGGTGGCCATTATTGTGCTTTGCTTAAAGTCAGCCATTGCATTTTACATACAGCATTTTCTTCCAACACGCATACACGTGTTGTTGTGTGCTGCAATGCATGTATGTCAGAGCTGACCATCCAAAAGAAATATGTGTTTCCATAACACCGCAATGCAAAAGTGTGATTCAGCTCTTACACATCAAAAGCTTACTTATATTAACCGCTTGCCGACTGCCCTATAGCACATTTACTGCTACAGGGAGGCCACGCGGCTGCATTTACAGGTATGGGGCTGATCAGCAGGTCCTGGGGACCCGATGTCTGCCGACACGTGCTGATCGTTCGCTACACAGGCAGAACAGAAGTCTGCCTATGTAAAGAAGGCAGATCACCATTATGTCAGTACAGAAGGCATGGATCCTCCATTATGTCAGTACAGAAGGCATGGATCCTCCATTATGTCAGTACAGAAGGCCGATCCCCATTATGTCAGTACAGAAGGCATGGATCCTCCATTATGTCAGTACAGAAGGCATGGATCCTCCATTATGTCAGTACAGACGGCATGGATCCTGTGTTCCTGTAAAGAAGAGACAAGGATCCATGCCTTCCCCTGGAAAAAGCACCTGATGTTTAACCCCTTCCCAGACAGTGTCATTAGTACAGTGACAGTGCATTTTTTTAACCTAATCCCTCTCTCTCTCTTTTCTCCCCTTTCCTTAATCTCTCATTCTCTTCTCCTCCTTCCTTTATCTCTCTATCCTTCTCCTCCCTTATCTTTCTTTTTTCTTTCTGTACCCTTTCTCTCTTATCTTTCTTTTTCTCTCTCTTTTCTACCTTATCCTCGCTCTCTCTCTCTTCTCTTCCCATCTGTCCCTCTCATCTCCCTTATCTTTTTCTCTCTTACCTTATCTCTCTTTTCTCCTCTCATCTCTCTCCTCATCTCCTCCCTTATCTTTCTTTTTCTCTCCTTCCTCTCTCTCTTCTCTTCCCTTCTGTCTCTCTCATCTCCCTTATCTTTTTCTCTCTTTCCCTACCTTATCTCTCTTTTCTCCTCTCATCTCTCTCCTCCCTTCTCTCTCCTCTTCTCCTCCCTTCTCTCTCTCTTTCTCCTCCCTTATCTTTATTTTTCTCTCTCTTTTTCTACCCTATCCCTCCCTTTCTACCTTATCCCTTTTTTCCTCTCTTTCTGTACCCTTTCTCTCTTTTCTCCTCCTTCCACGCTCTCTTCTCTTCCCTTCTTTCTCTCTCATCTCCCTTATCTTTTCCTCTCTTTCCCTACCTTATCTCTCTTTTCTCCCCTCATCTCTCTCCTCTTCTCCTCCCTTCTCTCTCTCCTTCTCCCTTATCTTTCGTTTTCTCCTTTTTTCTTCTATCTCTTTTCTCCCCTTTCCTCGATCTCTCATTCTCTTCTCCTCCCTTATCTTTAATTTTCTCTCTCCTTTTCTACCTTATTACACTCTCTCTTTTCTCCTCCTTACTCTATCTCTCATTCTCTTCTCCTCTCATCTCTCCCTTCTTCTCCCCTCTTGTCTTTCTTTTTCTCTCTTTCTGTACCTTATCTCTCTTTTCTTCTCCTTCCTCCATCTCTTCTCTTCCCTTCAGTCTCTCTCATCTCCCTTATCTTTTTCCCTACCTTATCTCTCTTTTCTTCTCTCACCTCCCTCTTCTCCTCCCCTTTCTCTCTCCTTCTCCTCCCTTATCTTTTGTTTTCTCCTTTATCCCTCTCTCTCTTTTCTCCTCCTTCCTCGATCTGTCATTCTCCTCTCACCTCTCTCCTCTTTTCCTCCCTTATCTTTCTTTTTCTTTCTTTCTCTTTTTTTTTTTTTTTTTACCTTATCTCTCTCTCTCATTTCTCCTCCTCCTATCTCTCATTCTCTTCTCCTCCCGTATCTTTCTTTTTCTGTTTTTCTACCTTCTCCCTCTCTCTCTTTTCTCCTCCTTCCTCTATCTCTCATTCTCTTCTCCTTTCATCTCTCCCCTTCTTCTCCTCTCCTATCTTTCTTTTTATTTCTGTACCTTATCTCTCTTTTCTCCTCTCACCTCTTCTCCTTCCTACTTTCTCTCCTTCTCCTCCTGTATCTTTCATTTCTCCCTTATCCCTCTCTCTCTCTCTTTTCTCCTCCTTCTTCAATCTCTCATTCTCCTCTCCTTCCATCTCTCTCCTCTTCTCCTCCCTTATCTTTCTTTTTTTTCTATCTCTTTCTGTACCCTTTCTCTCTTTTCTTCTCCTTTCTCTCTCTCTCTCTTTTCTTCTCTTCTGTCTCTCTCGTCTCCCTTATATTTCTCTCTCTTTCCCTACCTTATCTCTCTCTTCTCCTCTCATCTCTCTCCTCTTCCCTTCTCTCTCACCTTCTCCTCCCTTATTTCTCTCCTTCTCCTCCCTTATCTTTCATTTTCTCCCTTATCCCTCTCTCTTTTTCTCCTCCTTCTTCTATCTCTCATTCTCTTCTCCTCTCATTTCTCCCCTTCTCTCTCTTTCTGTACCCTTGCTCTTTTTTCTAACCCCCCCCCCCTCTCTCTCTCTCTCTTCTCTTCCCTTCTGTCTCTCTCATTTCCCTTATCTTTTTCACTCTTTCCCTACCTTAGGTCTCTTTTCTCCTCTCATCTCTCTCTCCTTCTCCTCCATTCTCTCTCCACTTCTCCTCCCTTATCTCTCTTTTTCTTTATCTTTTTCTACCTTATCCCTCTCTCTCTTTTCTCCTCCTTCCTCTTATCTCTCATTCTCTTCTCCTCTCATCTCTCACCTTCTTCTCCTCCCTTATTTTTCTTTTTTTTCTGTCTGTCTTTCCGTACCCTTTCTCTCTTGTCTCCTCCTTTCTCTCTCTCTCTCTCTCTCTCTCTTCCCTTCTGTCTCTCTCATCTCCCTTATCTTTTTCTCTCTTTCCCTACCTTATCTCTCTTTTCTTCCCTCATCTCTCCCCTCCCTTCTCTCTCTCTCCTTCTCCTCCCCTTACCTTCTCCCTCTCTCTCTGTCTCTTTTCTCCTTCTTCCTCTATCTCTCATTCTCCTCCCTTATCTTTCTTTTTCTCTCTCTTTTTCTACCTTCTCCCTCTCTCTCTTTTTCTACCTTCTCCTTCTCTCTCTCTTTTTCTACCTTCTCTCTCTCTTTTTCTACCTTCTCTCTCTCTTTGCTTCCCTTTCCTCTATCTTTCATTATCCTCTCCTCCCTTATCTTTCTTTTTCTCTCTCTTTTTCTACCCCCCCTCTCTCTCTCTCTCTTTTCTCCTCTTTCCTCTATCTCTTATTCTCCTCTCTCATCTTTCTTTTTCTCTCTCTTTTTCTACCTTCTCTCTCTCTTTTCTCCTTCTTCGTCTATCTCTCATTCTCCTCTCCTCTCATCTTTCTTTTTCTCTCTCTTTTTCTACCCCCCCTCTCTCTCTCTCTCTCTCTCTCTCTCTCTCTCTCTCTTTTCTCCTCTTTCCTCTATCTCTCATTCTCCTCTCCTCTCATCTTTCTTTTTCTCTCTCTTTTTCTACCTTCTCCCCCTCTCTCTTTTTCTACCTTCTCCCTCTCTCTCTCTTTTTCTACCTTCTCTCTCTCTTTGCTCCTCTTTCCTCTATCTCTCATTCTCCTCTCCTCCCTTATCTTTCTTTTTCTCTCTCTTTTTCTACCCCCCCCTCTCTCTCTCTTTTCTCCTCTTTCCTCTATCTCTCATTCTCCTCTCCTCCCTTATCTTTCTTTTTCTCTCTCTTTTTCTACCCCCCCTCTCTCTCTCTTTTCTCCTCTTTCCTCTATCTCTCATTCTCCTCTCTTATCTTTATTTTTCTCTCCCTTTTTCTACCTTCTCTCTTTCTTTTCTCCTTCTTCCTCTATCTCTCATTCTCTTCTCCTCCCTTATCTTTATTTTCTCTCTCTTTTTCTACCTTCTTCCTCTTTCTCTCTTTTCTCCTCCTTCCTCTAACTCTTTCTCCTCTCCTCCCTTATCTATCTTTTTCTTTCTATTTTTCTCCCTTCTCTCCCTCTCTTTTCTCTTCCTTCCTTTATCTCACATTCTCCTTTCCTCCCATCTCTCTCCTCTTCTCCCCCCTTCCCTCTCTCTCTCTATCTCTTTCTCCTGCGCAGTGTGCGGTGACTCTCAGTGACATTCCCTTCCCATCCTACAAACCTAAGCCAGCAAATTTGATCTTGCTGCAATTCATCCAGCGAACGCCAGAGATCAGAAGATTATTGAAGGGCTGCTGTGAGCTGTCAGAGCTGTGTGCAGACTCATAGAGCGAGCAGACGCAGCGCTGACTGCTCTCTATATAACATGCTGCAACCTTCATGCCCAACTTTCCCCATGGAGGTCAACTTGTGAGCTGCCAACTGCACCCCAGCTTAAAGGTAAGTCCTCCTAGGACCTAACCCTTGTGAGTTTCTTCAGCTTCATTGTTTTTCTGATGCTGTCCTGCAATTGATGTTCAGAAGGCACTAAAACCGCCCGGGTTTTGTGCCGTATTCTGTTATATTTGGCTTTTAACAGACCAGGAATACAATATATAAGCCACTTTTATATTAAATAAATCCTATTTCCGCTACATTTGTTTTTGCGTGAAAATAAGTGTTGTTTGGGATATCAGCATTTGAAGGTACAAAATACAGCTGTACAGTGGCTGAGTGGTTAGCACTTCTACCTGGCAGTACTAGGGTTGTTGGTTCAAATCCCAACCATGGCACTACCTGCATGGAGTTTGCATGTTCTCCCTGTGCTTGCAGGGGTTTCCTCCCACACTCCAAAGACAGGCTGATAGGCTAATTGCATCGGATCTCATATTGGACTTAGTATGTAAATGTGAGATAGGGACCTTAGATTGTAAGCTCCTTGCAAGCAGGGACTGATGAGTAAAATGGATGGTGCTATGTCAGAAATAAATACAGCTGATATAATAGATTACTGGACAGGAAGTTAAATGGTATAAACCACTTGACCTCCACATTGGTATGCTCAGTCTATTGCATTAGGGTGCACCCCAGAGCACAAGCACACATGCCTGTATATCAGCAGAGCAGTAGACCGTGTCAGCAATTTTTTGTTTTTATTATTTTTTAATTATTTTTTACAATTTTTATTTATTTTTTTTTTATTTACATTATTCATTTTTTTTTTACAATCTTTTAGGAGCCCCATTGGGGGTTTTGGTGACATATCAGGGGTCAACACAGACCCCTGATGTTTTAATTTTAAGACAGTGAAAGGGACTCAGGACAGAGATTTCCCAATCCCTTTCTCTGCAGCCCATTGCATTAGGGTGCACCCCAGAGCATAAATACACATGCGTGTATAGCAGTAAACAGTGTTGGTAGATTTTTGTTTTTATTATTTTTTAATTATTTTTTACAATTTTATTTATTTTTACATTATTATTTGTTTTTTTTTTACAATTTTTCAGAAGCCCCGTTGGAGGTTTTGGTGACATATCAGGGGTCTAAACAGACCCCTGATGTTTTAATTTTGAGACAGTGTCAGTAGATTTTTGTTTTTATTATTTTTGAATTATTTTTTACAATTTTATTATTTTTTATTATTTTTTACATTATTATTATTTTTTTTACAATTTTTTAGGAGCCCCATTGGGGGTTTCGGTGACATTTCAGGGGTCTAAACAGACCCCTGATGTCTCAATTTTGAGACAGTGAAAGGAACTGAGGACAGAGATTTCCCAATCCCTTTCTCTGCAGCCTATTGCATTAGGGTGCATCCCAGAGCACAAATATACATGCGTGTATAGCAGTAAACGGTGTCAGTAGATTTTTGGTTTTATTATTTTTAAAATATTTTTTACAATTTCTTTTTTTTATACATTATTAATATTTTTTTTTTTTTACAATTTTTTAGGAGCCCGGTTGAGAGTTTTGGTGAAATATCAGGGGTCACCCCAAAGCACAAACACACATGCGTGTATATCAGCAGAGCAGTAGACGGTGTCAGTTGGTTTTTGTTTTTATTATTTTTCAATTCTTGTTCACAATTTTTTTTTTTTTTTTTACATTATTATTTTTTTTTACAAATTTTTAGAAGCCCCTTTGGGGGTTTTGGTAAAATATCAGGGGACCCCTGATGTCTCAATTTTGCATTATTAATATATATATATATATTTTTTTTTTTACAATTTTTTAGAAGACCCATTGGGAGTTTTAGTGAAATATCAGGGGTCTTAACAGACCGCTGATGTCTAAATTTTGGGACAGTGAAAGGGACTGAGGACAGAGATTCCCCAATCCCTTTCTCTGCAGCCTATTGCATTAGGGTGCACCCCAGAGCACAAACATACATGCGTGTATAGCAGTAAACAGTGTCTGTAGATTTTTGTTTTTATTATTTTTTAATTATTTTTTACAATTTTATTTTTTTAATTTTTTTTTTTTACATTATTATTTTTTTTTTACAATTTTTTTAGGAGCCTCGTTGGGGGTTTTGGTGAAATATCAGGGGTCTAAACAGACCCCTGATGTCTCAATTTGAGACAGAGAAAGGGACTGAGAACAGAGATTTCCCAATCCCTTTCTCTGCAGCCTATTGCATTAGGGTGCACCCAGAGCATAAATACACATGCATGTATAGCAGTAAACAGTGTCAGTTGGTTTTTGTTTTTATTATTTTTCAATTCTTTTTCACAATTTTTTTTTTTTTTTTTTTACATTATTTTTTTTTTTTTTTTTTTACAATTTTTTTGGAGCCCCTTTGGGGGTTTTGATGAAATATCAGGGGACCCCTGATGTCTCAATTTTGGGACAGAGAAAGGAACTGAAGACAGAGATTTCCCAATCCCTTTCTCTGTAGCCTATTGCATTAGGGTGTGATATTATTTTTTAATTCTTTTTTTACAATTTTATTTATTTTTTATTTTTTCATTTTTTTACATTATTATTATTTTTTCTACATTTACCATGTGCGCACGCCTATGGACCTCCAGAAGATTTACCCCCCCCTTCATGAACAGGCCATTTTTTGCCCCCTCCCAATTCCCCTCCCAGCACCAATTCCCCTCCTAGCACATATCCTCTACACCTAAAATTTCCCCTCTTAGTACACATCTCCCCCCACTTCAAATCCCTCCTTCCCAGCACCAATTCCCCTCCTAGCACAAATCCTCTACCCTGAAAATTTCCTCTCTTAGTACACATCCCCCTCCCCCTAACACTTCAAATTCCTCCCTCCCAGCACCAATTCCCCTCCTAGCACAAATCCTCTACCCCTAAAATTGACCCTCTTAGTACACATTCCCCCCCCCCACTTCAAATCCCTCCCTCCCAGCACCAATTCCCCTCCTAGCACAAATACTCTACCCCTAAAATTTCCCCTCTTAGTACACATCCCCCCCCCACTTCAAATTCCTCCCTCCCAGCACCAATTCCCCTCCTAGCACAAATCCTCTACCCTGAAAATTTCCTCTCTTAGTACACATCCCCCTCCCCCCTAACACTTCAAATCCCTCCCTCCCAGCACCAATTCCCCTCCTAGCACAAATCATCTACCCCTAAAATTTCCCCTCTTAGTAAACATCCCCCCCCCCCCCACTTCAAATTCCTCCCTCCCAGCACCAATTCCCCTCCTAGCACAAATCCTCTACCCCTAAAATTGCCCCTCTTAGTACACATTCCCCCCCCCCACTTCAAATCCCTCCCTCCCAGCACCAATTCCCCTCCTAGCACAAATCATCTACCCCTAAAATTTCCCCTCTTAGTACACATCTCTTTGTCCCCCATTTCAAACCCCTACCAACACAAATTTCCCGCGATTCACGAGAACCTGCCACCATATATGAACGGCGGCTGGTCGGCAAGTGGTTAACTAAATAATTGCGCGGTCGTGCGACGCTGTACCCAAATAAAATCGATGTCCTTTTTTTCCCACAAATAGAGCTTTCTATTGGTGGTATTTGATCACCTCTGCGATTTTTTTTTTTTGCGCTATAAACAAAAAAAAAAGCCAACGATTTTGAAAGAAAAACAAAACAATGATTTTTACATTCTGCTATAAAACATTTCCAATAAAAAAAAAAATGTAAAAAATCTATTTGTATTCTGCGATATATTTTTGGTAAAAAAAAAAAAAAAACCCCAATAAGCGAATTTTGGTTGGTTTGCGCAAAAGTTATCGTATCTACAAACTAGGGGATATTTTTATGGAATTAAAATGTATTTATTTATTTACCCTGCGCAAAATCACGTACCTTTATGTCATTTCCTGCAGGGGCTCCAGGGGGCGCACGCACCCCGCCGGAGGCGTGATCGTAACGCTGATTGGCTAAGAGAGGGAGCCAATCAGCGCGTCCAGCGGACCTGATGTCCACTGGGCCACCCACGATTGTTCTCGAGAGACACAAATTGGCGGTCTGCCTATGCAAACAAGGCAGATCGCCGCTCTGACAGGGAGGAATACAGAGATTCTGTGTTCCTGCTAAGTAGGAACATGGATCTCTGTCTTCACCCAGTCAGAGCACCTCCCCCACACAGTTAGAAAGCACCCCCTAGGAGCACAGTTAACCCGTTGATCGCCTCTGATGTTAACCCCTTCCCAGCCAGTGTCATTAGGACAGTGACAGTGCAGATTTTTTTTAGCACTGATCACTGTAATAATGTCACTGGTCCCCAAAAAAAGTGCAAAAAGTGTCAGTTAGGGGTCCGATTTGTCCGCCGCAATGTCGCAGTCCCGCTATAAGTTGCTAATTGCCACCATTACTAGTGAAAAGATTTAAAAGAAATTCCATAATATCTCCTAGTTTGTAGACGTGATAACTTTTGTGCAAACCAATCAATATACACTTATTGGGATTTTTTTTTTTAACCAAAATTATGTAGCAGAATACAAATTGGCCTAAAATGATGAAGAAATTCGATTTTTTACATTTTTGTATTAGATGTTAGAAGAGAAGGTAAAAAATATTGGGTTTTTTTTTTTTGTTTTTGTTTTTTTCAATCAATATACACTTATTGGAATTTTTAATAAAAATATGTAGCAGAATACATATTGATTTTTTTACATTTTATTTTCTATATTGGAAATGTTTTACAGCAGAAAGTAAATTTTTTTTTTTTTTTTCAAAATTGTCAATTAATTTACATTTATAAGGGATTTTTACCAAAAATATGTAGCAGAATACATATTGATATATATATATATATATATATATATATATATATATATATATATATATATATATATATATATATATATATATATATTTTTTTTTTTTTTTTTAAATGTTTTACAGCAGAATGTAAAAAATGTTTTTTTTTTCAAAATCGTTGGCCTTTTTTTGTTTATAGTACAAAAAAAAAAATGCAGAGGTGATCAAATACCACCACAAGAAAGCTCTATTTGTGAGAAAAAAAGGACGTCAATTTTATTTGGATACAGGGTCGCATGACCGCGCAATTGTCAGTTAAAGTAACGCTGGCTCATGTTTTATAGCAGAAAGTAAAAGATATTGTTTTTTTTTTTTTTTTGTGCAAATCAATGAATATACACTTATTGGGATTTTTATCAAAAATATGCAGCAGAATACAAATTGATTTTTTACATTTTCTTTTTTTATTGGAAATGTTTTACAGCAGAATGTAAAAAATAATGTTTTTTGTTTTTTTATTTGTGCAAACCAATCAATATACACTTATTGGGATTTTTATCAAAAATATGTAGCAAAAAACAAATGGATTTTTTAAATATTCTTTTTTTATTGGAAATGTTTTACAGCAGGATGTAAAAAGAATGTTTTTTTTTTTTTTTTTTTTGTGCAAACCAATCAATATACACTTATTGGGATTTTTACCAAAAATATGTAGTAGAATACATATTGATTTTTTTTTTTTAATTTTTATTGAAAATGTGTTACAGCGGAATGTAAAAAATAATGTTTTTTTTTTTTTTTTGTGCAAACCAATCAATATACACTTATTGGTATTTTTATCAAAAATATGTAGCAGAAAACAAATGGATTTTTTAAATTTTCTTTTTTTATTGGAAATGTTTTACAGCGGGATGTAAAAAGAATGTTTTTTTTTTTTTTTTGTGCAAACCAATCAATATACACTTATTGGGATTTTTACCAAAAATATGTAGCAGAATACATATTGATTTTTAGAAAAAATTTTTTATTGAAAATGCGTTACAGCGGAATGTAAAAAATAATGTTTTTTTTTTTTTTTATGTGCAAACCAATCAATATACACTTATTGGTATTTTTATCAAAAATATGTAGCAGAAAACAAATGGATTTTTTTAATTCTCTTTTTTATTGGAAATGTTTTACAGCAGAATGTAAAAAATATTGGTTTTTTTTTCAAAATCGTTGGCCTTTTTTTGTTTATAGTATAGTGATAGGTGATCAAATACACCGTCCCCCCCACCCTGCCGCTTATTGCTTGTTTTCCCCGCTTACCGGACCCGTCGGTAGCGGGGAAAATGATCTGGTTCACTGTCCTCTCAGGCAGGAAGTTGAGTGAGGGCAAGCTGGCCCCCACTCCACTCTATGGCCTTGGAGGACCATGGCGACTTCATACATCACTTCCTCCCAATGGCCTTAAAGGGCCTTTTCTGTCCTGCTTATTTCTATTACAAGGGATGGTTACATAAGGAATAAAAGTGATCAAAAATGTTTGTTTTTTTAAAAAAGTGACAGTGGAAAAATAAGAAATAAAAGATAAAATCAATAGGAAAAAATAAATAAAGCGACCTGTCCCCGTTAGCTCGCGCACAGAAGCGAACGCATACGCAAGTTGCGCCCACATATGTAAATGGCATTTTCAAACCACACATGTGAGGTATCGCCGCGATCGTTAGAGCGAGAGCAATAATTCTAGCCCAAGACCTCCTCTGTAATTCTAAACTGGTAACCTGTAGAAATGTTTAAATTGTCGTCCATGGGGATTTTTAAATACCAATGTTTGTCGCCATTCCACGAGCGTGCGCAATTTTGCAGCATGACATGTTGGATATCTATTTACTTGGCGTAATATTATCTTTCGCCTTTTAGAAAAAAAATTGGGCTAACTTTACTGTTTTCTTATTTTTTAATTTAAAAAAAGTGTATTTTTCCCCCAAAAAAATGGGTTTGTAAGATCGCTGTGTGATAAAAAATATTGCAATGATCTCCATTTTATTCTCTAGGGTCTCTGCTAAAATGTTTGGGGGGTTCTAAGTATTTTCTAGCAAAAAAAAAAAGTGTCAGAAATAGGCCCGGTCCTTAAGTGTTTAACCACTTCTGGACCAGAAGATTTTCCCCCTTAATGACCAGGCCATTTTTTTGCGATTCGGCACTGCATTATTTTAATGGCCAATCGCACGGTCGTGCGACGCTGTACCCAAATAAAATTTATATCCTTTTTTTCCCCCACAAATAGAGCTTTCCTTTGATGGTATTTGATCACCTCTGCGATTTTTATTTTTTGCGCTATAAACAAAAAAAGTGACAATTCTGGAAAGAAAACAATTCTGCTATATAACATTCCCCAAAAAAAAGTTAAAAATCAATTTTTTATTAACATTTTAGGCCAATTTGTATTCTGCTACATAAAAAAAAATCGCAATAAGCATATTTTGATTGGTTTGTGCAAAAGTTATCGCATCTACAAATTAGGGGAAAGATTTATGTCATTTTTATTTATTTATTTTTCTAGTAACGGCGGATAGATCGGACACCTAAAGCCCCTTTCACACTTGTGCGACTTGTAATGCGATTTGGGGACTGCAGATTTGCATGACAAGTTGCTCTCCATTATTTGCAATGATTACCGTTCATATCTGTGCGACTTGAAGTTGCACCGACTTCAAAGTGGTCCCTGCACTATTTTTGCATGATTTTGATGCCCAGTCAAACTCACATCAAAATCACGTCAAAATCGCGGCAACAGAGTTGTTGCAAAATTGCGGTAAAATTGTGCGACTTTGAAGTTGCACAAATGTGAAAGGGGCCTTACTGACATTTTTGATACTTTTGGGGGGGGACCAGTGACATTACTACAGTAATCAGTGCAAAAAATATTCGGGACTGTGAAATTGTGGACAGATTGGACCCCTATGTGTGCTTTCTAACTGTGTGGGGGAGGTGCTTTGGCTGTAAGAAGACAGAGATCCGTGTTCCTGCTCACTACCTTCCCACTATCACAGAACGGTGATCTGCCTTCGTTTACATAAGCAGACCGCCGTTCTCTTCCTCTCTCGGGAACGACCGGTGGGTCACCGGTGGACATCGGATTAACAGAGTGGGCGATCAAAGGGGGTAAATGTGAGCCTGGGGGAGTGTTTTCTAACTGTATGGGGGAGGGACTTGTGAAATGATCATAGAGACCTGTGTTCCTATATAGAAGGATCACAGGCGCTCTGTGATCATTTCAGAGAGAAGAACGGTCGGATGTGTTTACAACAGCCGACTGTCCTTCTCTCTCAGCGGGGAGCGATCGTGGGTGGCCGGTGGCAATCGGAGCTGCCGGCCCCGTGCATTGGATTTCCTGCTGCCGAGCGGCGGCGGGAGCGCGTCGGTAGCGACGTGCGCGCGCCCCCTAGCGTCAGGCGTGCGATTTATGTAGGGCTACGTTTGTTCGTGCAGGAGGGGCTGCCTGCCGCAGTATATCTGCCGCGGGTGGTCCCGAAGTAGTTAAAGTAACGCAGTGCCGTATCGCAAAATAAAATGGCCTGGTCATGAAGGGGGGGGGGTAAAACCTTCCAGCGCTGAAGTGGGTAATACGGGTTCAGGTCCTTCTTGGAAGATGTTTCTAGTTAACACCAGAACATCACCTGGATTGTTTTCAGTCGTGACGCTTTGGAATTTGTTGGCGTAGATCTGAAGCGATTATTAATCCCTCTTTTATATGAAGGATGCGTCTTCTAATACAACGTCCTCACTTCATCCCCATCCCGTAATAACGTTGTCATTCTAATAATTAGTCTGTAGGATCCTATTGTTACCGCTTTCTGTGCGACGTGAACTGTTGTCTTCCAGGTCACATCTCCGCCATTCCATTAATGTGACAATTATGAATAGTCATGAGTTGTCCTGTAGAAGGTAGAAGAGGTTATTAGTGACTGAAGGGTTCGATGCCGAAGCCTCCGTCCTTTCTCCTCAGGTAATGGAGTATTTGTCCTCCGTTCAGCAGATGGCAGCGATTCGGCTCACTGGCGGTCACGTCGGCTGTCGTGCCGTTCTGTAGTAAGGTGGCTTTCATCAGCCTCAGAATAGCCCTGATCACCTCTAACGAGGGTTCAGAAATCGCAGAATCTGACCCCAGTGAACTAGAAAATGAGCAATTTGAATATTAAAGCTGAACTCCAGCCTTCCCCTCCAGTCTTGCACAGTCCTCTCCTGGACTGAAATGGTTTCCTCTGATTTCACTGCACACTGTGAGCTTCTCACAATGTTCATTAATAACGGCAGCAAGTCACATAAGAGCCCACCCTTATTTCTTGGCTGGAGGAGCTCCAACATCATCTACAGTAGGGTTTCTCAACCAGGCCGTGGTGTGTGAAACACACTCAAAAGACTTACACCCGGTGCATAAAAAAGTGCACAAGGCGTACGCATGGCCCTCCTCCGAAGAGGAAGGGCCCTGACCTGGTCCCCCGGGGCGCGAAGCTCCTGATGGGGACTGAGGTACTCACTTTGGTCCACCCAGCTGAAGCCAGGCAGACCCCGTTCTCAAGGGGGACTGCGGAAACAGCCCACCCCAAGTACTTGGTGGGGCTCCCCCGAAGGGAGACCCCATGAGAGAGGGCGAACTAAGCCAGAAGGCCATATCCACCCCCTCCCAAGACTTTCAGGGCAGGCCCGAGGACCTACGCCGTACTAGTCATGCAAAGTGATCAGCAAAAAAAAAGGGACAAATGTGAACACACAACAAAGAAAAAAAGAGTGGGTTTTACACACCACGGGGTTTCTCAACCAGGGTTCCTCCTGAGGTTGCTAGGGGTTCCTTGAGCAATGGGAAATTTCTGCCTCTCAGATAAGTTCCCAATGACACCATTGTTCCTTTTAGCTATCTGTAAGGGGGGTAATTATTCCCAATGAGGAGAAGAGTAAGGAGCATTCTTCCCACTGACTGTCACACTAATGTATCAGGAGTTGTAGATTCTTCATTTTTAGCAGGGGTTCCCCGAGACCAGGAATTTATTTCAAGGGTTCCTCTGTTTTAAAAAGGTTGAGAAAGGCTGATCTACAGTATCTCACAAAAGTCAGTACACCCCTCACATTTTTGTAAATATTTTATTCTATCTTTTCATGTGACAACACTAAGTGCCGGTTCACACTTGTGCGATTGTGAACGGATGCGATTGCTATGCGAATTTGCAGTGCGAGTTTACCTTGTGTTTTTCAAAAGTACCAGCCCGATTGTAATGAAAATTTGATTGCGTTGATTATGTTAATTAAGCTCAGGAGGGGTGTAGCTGATCGGAAAATCAAACAAAAAATAAGAATTCGCACATATCTGAACTGGTAATGCGAGTCCAGACCGATTTACATTGATGTCTATGGAGACTAAATTCGCAACGCAACGCTGTAAACTCGCACAAGACCCTTTTCCATCATCGCATTATATTCGCACCTGAATCGCAACGCATAGATGTGAACGACCGTCGTGAATACAATGTATTTTGGGAATATATGCGAATCTAGACTTTTCATAACGCATCGCATTCGCAGTAAAATCACACAAGTGTGAACCGGCACTGAAGAAATGACACTTTGCTACAATGTAAAGTAGTGAGTGTACAGCTTGTATAACAGTGTAAATTTGCTGTCCCCTCAAAATAACTCAACACACAGCCATTAATGTCTAAACTGCTGGCAACAAAAGTGAGTACACCCCTAAGTGAAAATGTCCAAATTGGGCCCAAAGTGTCAATATTTTGTGTGGCCACCATTATTTTCCAGCACTGCCTTAACCCTCTTGGGCATGGAGTTCACCAGAGCTTCACAGGTTGTCACTGGAGTCCTCTTCCACTCCTCCATGATGACATCACGGAGCTGGTGGATGTTAGAGACCTTGCGCTCCTCCACCTTCTGTTTGAGGATACCCCACAGATGTTCAATAGGGTTTAGGTCTGGAGACATGCTTGGCCAGTCCATCACCTTTACCCTCAGCTTCTTTAGCAAGGCAGTGGTCGTCTTGGAGGTGTTATTATATATATATATATACTGGTATTTATATATAAAAAAAATATATCTATATATATATATATATATACTGTGTGTGTGTGTATATATATATATATATATATATATATATATATATGTATATATATATATATATATACATATACAGTATATATATATATATATAGATATATTTTTTTTATATATAAATACCAGTATATATATCCCATAGTTTGTAGATGCGATAACTTTTGCAAAAAACAATCAATATACGCTTATTGGTATTTTTTAACCAAAAATATGTAGCAGGTGACACAAAAAACTCCGCAGAGATGATCAAATACCACCAAAATAAAGCTCTATTTGTGGGAAAAAAGGACATCAATCTTATTTGGGTACAACGTCGCACGACTGCGCAATTTCGTCAGTTAAAGTAACGCAGTGCTGTATAGCAAAAAATGGCCTGGTCAGGAAGGGGGGTAATTTTTCCGGAGGTAAAGTGGTTAAACTTCAGTTTTAAGTAGAAATGAAGCTAAAACACTTCTTTCAGAGTTGGATAGAAGGGATCGGGGGTTACAACCCCTGTCTGGCACTTTTTCTCACTTCCTGCGCGGTTACCAAGGAAACGCAACATCAGAATCCGATGGATGGTCTGACTCTTCTCCGAGTTGTCCAGACCTAAAAAGACGGATAATTGGATGAAGTTCTGAATTATTACCAAAAAACAGCTTCTGGAATAGGAAAAGAGGGAGAGGGTTTTTTTTTTTTTTTAGTTCACAGCAGGAAGGGAAAAAAAAAATTGAGAATAAAATATTTCTAGTTGTTGTCAACCTCTTTCTTCTTGCGTCTCTTGAGGCTCCAGCGTTGAGATCTCATCTCCAAAACTCCGAGTTCCCACTAATTGCCGCTGCAAAGCCGAATGATGGAGTTACTCTCCCATGATGGAGTCTTCATGCTGATAAAAAACTAAACGTTATACTAGAAAGTCCATAGGTCCAAAGCAGAGGCGTAACTAGAACCTTCAGGGCCCCGGTGCAAGAAACCATGAAGGGCCCCCCGACCCCTGTCCGGAGCCCTTCCCTTCAAGCCCGGGACTCTTCCCACTGATCCTGGGGCCCTTTATTGCAGTCCCGCAGCGGGACCCTTTCACAAGTTCTCCAGTGGGCCCCCTTACTGCCATCTTGGGGCCTCCCCACGGTGGTGGAATGCCAGGGCCCGGTCACAAGTGTGACCTTTGCGATCCTGGAAGTTCACCCACTGGTGTCAGTAGTTCTTATTTTTTGGTATTTTAATTGTATTTTTTTATCATTTTATTTTACTTTTTTACAATGTCACTGACTATGACTCTGTCCATTCAGAAAAGGAAGGAGCTGGTAAATTACATATTTACCGACCCCTTCCTGGTTCTCTATTGTGACACATCCCCTGCATCAGCCGGCAGGAGAGGGGAGGGAGGACCACAGTAGTGGGGCAGGGACCAGGGGAGCACAGTAGGGGGGAGCACAGTGGGGGTGGGACCAGGGGAGCACACAGGGGCCCGGAGACAGCAGAACACAAGTAAACTGGATAGGAGGAGTGGCGGGGGCAGCATACAGAGGAACCAATCTCCTCCATTTTCCTCCTGCAGCTACAGGAAGAAAAAGGAGGACAGTGATTTCTCTACATGCTGCCCCCACCGCCCCTCCTATCCAGGTGTACAGGAGAGCCACACAGGCCCCCTGGAGCATGGGGCCCGTTTGCAGTTGCAACCCCTGGCTGTAGTTACGCCCCTGGTCCAAAGATCCGTGGCAGCTCCTCAATGAGACTAAAGTAATCTCTGCAATATATAGAGGAAACAGCAGAGGGCGCCAAACTAAGTGCAGTGTATAGGAAAAGACTTAAAGTGTTACTAAACTCACAACAGTAAAATCAGTCTGTATATACAGTAAAGCATGCTTGTTATACTCACTGTGGAACCTAAGTGGTTAATCGTGCACATTGTTACTGGAGGCACTCTGCACATGCTGAGTTTGGTGTGTATTGCTAGAGAGTTTTTTTTCTTTTTCTTGGGAGGGTGCATGTGATCAGCACAGGGCCAATCAGCACTGTCCAGACAGAGGGTCAGGGGTCCTGCAGCCTCACAGAGGAGAACGAAAACTCCTTCTACAAGCTTTGAGCGGACATTGATACAAGTAACAAGACTGATATATGGTGCTGATGAGAAAAGGTATTTAGCAGTTCATATTTACTAAAATAATTGTATTTCCATGTTCTGTGTACTGTGGGAGACCAGATATAGTGACTGCAGAGTCCTGGGGAGACCAGATATAGTGACTGCAGAGTCCTGGGGAGAGCAGATATAGTGAATGCAGAGTCCTGGGGAGAGCAGATATAGTGAATGCAGGGTCCTGGGGAGACCAGATATAGTGACTGCAGAGTCTTGGGGAGATCAGATATAGTGACTGCAGAGTCTTGGGGAGATCAGATATAGTGACTGGAGGCTCCTGGGGAGACCAGATATAATGACTGCAGAGTCCTGGGGAGATCAGATACAGTGAATGCAGAGTCCCGGGGGAAAAAAAGTAATTTTACCTACAGCTAACCCTTATTATAGGCCGCATTATAGCCTTACCTGTAGGTAAAAGTTAAAAAGTGGAGCATACTACTGCTTTAACCCCTTCCCTGCCAGTGTCATTATTACAGTAACAGTGCATATGTTAGGATCTATACTGATATGGACTGGGTAATGTGCTAGGATCTATACTGGTATGGACTGGGTAATGTGTTAGGATCTATACTGATATGGACTGGGTAATGTGTTAGGATCTATACTGGTATGGACTGGGTAATGTGTTAGGATCTATACTGGTATGGACTGGGTAATGTGTTAGGATCTATACTGGTATGGACTGGGTAATGTGTTAGGCTCTAAACTGGTATGGACTGGGTAATGTGTTAGGACCTATACTGGTATGGACTGGGTAATGTGTTAGGATCTATACTGGTATGAACTGGGGAATCTGTTAGGATCTATACTGGTATGGACTGGTTAATGTGTTAGGATCTATACTGGTATGGACTGGTTAATGTGTTAGGATCTATACTGGTATGGACTGGGGAATGTGTTAGGATCTATACTGGTATGGACTGGGGAATGTGTTAGGATCTATACTGGTATGGACTGGGTAATGTGTTAGGATCTATACTGGTATGGACTGGTTAATGTGTTAGGATCTATACTGGTATGGACTGGTTAATGTGTTCAGATCTATACTGGTATGGACTGGGTAATGTGTTCGGATCTATACTGGTATGGACTGGGTAATGTGTTAGGATCTATACTGGTATGGACTGGGTAATGTGTTAGGATCTATATTGGTATGGACTGGGTAATGTGTTAGGATCTATACTGGTATGGACTGGGTAATGTGTTCAGATCTATACTGGTATGGACTGGGTAATGTGTTTGGATCTATACTGGTATGAACTGGGTAATGTGTTCGGATCTATACAGCAAGGCCCGAAGCGAAAAAAAAAAAAAAAAAAATAGCGCAGGGCAGACATGACCATGTGAAGAGGGGAGACAGGGCAGGTGTGAGTTAAAATTAAATTGTTTTGAGTTGGGGGGTATTCAGGGATTGGTGTATCAAGTTTGGGAGGGGTTGAGGTACAGTTAGGAGGGGTGGCCCCTCAGATTGGAGGTCAGTGGAAGTTCAACGGACGAAGGAAGAAGAAGCTTGGTCACCCACCTTTTTCACTGCAGAGCATCTCACCTCGGCTTTACTGGTCTGCGATGGCGGATTTGGACGTTTTGCTGGAGCAAATTAAGGCCGCTGCCGCGGTGAAGGGGACTGAGTGGCTCCGGTCCCAGGTCTCCACGTTGATGGGGGTTCAGGACTCTGCCCAGGATTCGGAGGGGCTTGCGGTCCCGCGGGCTCGGCGGTCACGGCCGCCGGAGCGTTTTTCACCGGACCCTTCCCCTCGAGCTCAGCGTCATCCTAGGAGCCCCGACAGGGACCCTTCAGGGCCGCCGGCTAAGCGTACTTCTGCTGCGGCCGTGCGCGCCTCTGGGAGGAATCCTCTGCAGGGACGGAGCTCTGGGGGTAGTGGGGGGAGGCGGCCTTCGGTCTCTCCCCGTCCCTCTCGCCGGGGTGCTACTGGACTGGCGGGCTCCCCTACTGGCGATGCTCCGGTCGGAGGGGTGCCTCGGCGTGGGAGCGGCTTCATGGCGGCCGGTGGCAGCAGGGATCGGCGGGACTCGGAGTCGGCCTCGGCTGGGCGCAGAGAGATGACGCGGCGGGGCAAGTCACGTGGCCGGGTCATCGGAAGTTCGGCTGGTTCACAGAGGTCTCCGTCGGGCGGAGCTGGAGTACGGGGGCGTGGACGCCTGTCGCTCGGCTCTGCAGATGGCGGGAGTGCGACACCTGGTGGACGGATGCCAGCGGTGCCCGGGGACGATCGTTCGGAAGGCGAGGTGTCCGGATCGGATGTGGAAGAGGATGTCGGTGGTCGGTCGGCGACGAGGGAGGCTGGATCGCGGCTGGGGGCGCCCCCCCTGGGCAGACAGGTGAGGTCACAATTCCTTCTATGGCTTTGTCTGATTTGCGGGGCTTGTTTGATGTGGGGGGTGGGAGTGCTGGAGGGGCTCGGGGGGTGGGGGCGTCCCGGCCAGTGGGGGCGGGGACCCCGGATGGGGGTGCTGATGGGGGTTTGAGGGGCTTCCTCCTGGGTCTACGGGACCTCTTGGGGCGTTTGCCCCCGGGGGACGGGGGCCGCTTGTCTCCGGCGGCGGCTTGGGTGCCTCCGGCGGGGGGCTCGGGCACGGAGCCGGGGGGGCCCCGGGGCTGACGGGGCCGTCTTCCACGGGGCTAGTTGCGGGGGGGGCTGGGGCCCCTCCCCAGGTTGTTGGTGCGCCGGCAGTGGTGGCGGTGACGGCCGGGGCGACGGGGGACAAGACCGGGACGGCGAAGGAGGGGAAGGCGGACGCTGTTCGCCTGGACGATTCAGCGAAAGGTGAGGTATATGTTTGTTTTGAGGGCCCGTTGGGGGCACATTTGAAGCAGGAAGTCCGGGAGAAGATCTGGAAGGGTGAGTACGTGGAAATCTTCACGCTGTTGCCCCTCGAGAAGTTTCACCTGGACAGGGTTAAACCGGAGGAGCGCAAGAAGGAGGACGAGGAGGCGCGACGCTATCGGCTTATCCCTCGGACCTTCGCCAATTGGCTGCAGGCCTTTGCCATTCTGGCGGGCGTCATAGGGGAAAAGGCGCCGGAAAACTGCTCGGCCCTGTTCTGCTACATGGACGCTGTAGGGGAAGCCTATCGGGTTTACGGGGGGTCGGCCTGGCTGCGGTACGACGAACAGTTCCGGCAGCGGAAGGCGGTTAGGCCGTCCTTGCGGTGGGACCACAAGGACATCAGCCTGTGGATGCGGCTCATGTCGTCTGCGAAGGCTCCGAATCAGTTTTTTCCAGGGGGGGCCGGTGGTTCTGCGACCCCGGGACAGCCGGCCGCAAAGAGGAGGGGTTTCTGCTGGCAATTTGATGAGGGTTCCTGTAAGTTCGGTGGCACATGTCGCTTCAAACATGAATGCTCCGGTTGCGGAGGTTCCCATTCCCTGGCTCGGTGTTTTAAGTCCGGAAAAGGGCGGTCCGGAGAGCCTTCGCACAAAGGGGACGATGCCGGTGAGGGTGGAAAGGCTGCGGCCTTTTCTAGATAGGTACCCCGATAGGGCGGCTGCCCGACTTCTTGGGGAGGGTTTTTGCGGTGGGCTTTCGTATCCCTTGCTCTTTGGCCTCGGTGCCGCCGGTGGCGAGGAATTTGCGTTCGGCATTGCGCCACCCTTTGGTGGTGTCGGATAAGTTGCACAAGGAAGTGGCTCTCGGTCGCATGGCGGGCCCGTTCTCGGAGGTGCCGGTGCGTGACTTGGTGGTTTCGCCGTTGGGGGTGGTTCCCAAGAAGGAACCCAACAAGTTTCGCCTCATTCACCTCCTCTCCTTCCCAAAGGGTGGGTCTGTGAATGACGCCATCGACCCGGATGCCTGTACGGTGTCTTACATTTCCTTTGACGCCGCGGTGGCCTGGGTGCGACATTATGGGCGGGGGGCCTTGATGGCCAAATCGGACATTGAGGCGGCGTTCAGGTTGCTCCCGGTTCACCCGGACAGTTTTCGATTGCTGGGCTGCCGGTGGCAAGGGGCGTATTATGTGGATCGCTGCCTTCCTATGGGCTGCTCCATATCGTGCGCGCTGTTTGAGACCTTCAGTTCCTTTGTGGAGTGGGTGGTTCGGGAGGTTTCCGGTGTGAATTCGGTGATCCAATATTTGGACGACTTTCTGTGTGTGGGCCCGCCCTCTTCCAACGGGTGCGCGATTCTGCTTGCCACATTGCAGCATGTGGCCGGGAGCTTCGGCATTCCGTTGGCCCCGGACAAGACGGAAGGCCCGACCACGGTGCTCAGCTTCCTGGGCATTGTCGTGGATTCGGAGGCCATGGAGTGTCGCCTACCGGAGGATAAATTGGGGGCTTTGAGAGCTGAAATTGAAGGGGTGCTGGGTTTGCGCAAAATTCAGTTGCGCAGCTTGCAGTCGCTGCTGGGTAAATTGAATTTTGCCTGCCGCATTATGCCCATGGGCCGGGTTTTCTGCCGACGGCTGTCGGCGGCGACTTCGGGGGTGAAGTTGCCCACTCACTTCGTCAGGCTCAACAGGGAACACAGGGATGACTTGCGTCTGTGGCACGGTTTTTTGGCCACGTACAATGGTAGATCCTTGTGGATGGCCGGGCCGATCAGCAACTTTGATTTGGAACTGTTTACCGTTGCTGCTGGTTCGGCGGGGTACGGGGCTTTTCACCGGGGGGCGTGGAGCGCCGCCCCTTGGCCGGGGGCATGGCAGGTAGCGGGGCTGGTCAGCAACTTGGTTTTGCTGGAACTGTTCCCGGTGGTGGTGGCCCTGGAGATTTGGGGGGCGGAGTTCAGGAACCTGAAGGTTCGCCTCCATTGCGACAATCTCGGGGTGGTTCAGGTGATCAACCGCGCCTCGGCTTCTTCTCAGCCGGTGGTGCGCCTCCTAAGGTATTTGGTTTTGCGGTGTCTACGGTTGAATGTTTTCCTGTACGCTGTGCACATTCCGGGGGTTAAGAATGATATTGCTGACGCGCTGTCTCGTTTTCAGTGGGACAGGTTCCGGGAGTTGGCACCGGCAGCGGAGCAACGCGGAGTCACGTGTCCGGAGTGGCTATGGGGGATTGCCTTGGGGTCCTCGCTGGATGGATCAGGAAGTCAGTGAGCGAGTCCACGTGGTCGGCTTATTGCAAGGTATGGTTGGAGTGGCTGGAGGTGTTGCGGGTGGCATCGGTGGATCCTCTGCGTCCGGAGGTCAGGTGGGTGTTACTTTCTTTTGTCTCTGATCATTTTGAGAGGGGCACGTCGGCTTCCGCTGTGGCTCGCAAGTTGTCCGGCTTGGCCTTTCTGTTTAAATTTCTGGGTTGTCAGGATTACACGAAGGACTTCGTGGTGAGACAAGCGTTACGGGGCTATTCCAGGGCTTATCGGAGGAGGGACACTAGGCGCCCGGTGTCCTTCGCTCTTTTGCAGGACGTTTGCCGGCAATTGGGGGAGCACTGCGCCTCGAGTTACGAGGTGGTGTTGTTTAAGGCGGCCTTTTCTCTCGCTTTTTTCGGGGCTTTCCGGATTGGGGAATTGGTCAGCTCCTCCCGGACGGTGCCGGGGGGCTTATTAGTTCAGGATGTCTCTGTCGGTCGGGAGGGGGTTACTATCCTCCTTCGACGGTCCAAAACGGACCAGAGTGGCAAGGGGGTCCGTGTCCGGTTGTTCGCGGTGCCGTCTTCGCCGCTGTGCCCGGTGGGGGCGGTTCAGGATTACTGGGCAATCCGCCCTTCGCGGCCCGGTTCATTTTTGATGCATGCGGACGGGTCGTCGTTATCTCGTTTTCAATTCGTATCGGTGTTCAGAAGGTGTGTGGGCTCTTTGGGTTTGGATGCCAGTAGGTTTGCATCTCATTCCTTTCGGATCGGGGCGGCCACTGAGGCTGCACGCTGGGGATTGAACGACGATGCGGTCAAACGCATTGGGCGCTGGGAGTCTAGGAGGTTCTTGTTGTACGTTCGTCCACAGCTGTTGGTGTAAGGTATGTGCGGGGGGTGGTTTTGTCGCTGGGGGGGTGCGGGCCCGGCTGGTTATCTGATTATTGGTTGGTTTTCTTTTTCTTTTGTCCCCTTTTCTTGTAGGTTTGGACCCCTGCCTTGTTTGGATCGTGGGACACTCGTATGTTTTCTGGGGGGCCCGGAGAGCTGATGTGCGTCCTAATGGTAGACAACTTGGTTTTTCTCGGCAGGAGGCTTGTGTCAGGTGGCTGGGGGTGCCGGGGCTTACTTGGGGCAGGGTCCTTCCCGAAGTGCATCGTTTCGCCCGATTGGACAGGCAGCCAGATGTTTTGGTGCTGCATGCCGGGGGCAACGATTTGGGGGCCAGGTCCGCGCGGGCCTTGATCAGGGACATCAAGTTGGATTTCCTTCGGCTGCGCACGGCTTTTCCGGCGCTGCTTGTAGTTTGGTCGGATATGGTGGCCCGCACGTCCTGGCGCATGGCTAGGTCGGTCGCGCGCCTTAATAAGGCTCGGATTAAGTTGAACAAGGAAGTGGGGCGCTTTGTGTGTCGGAATGGGGGGTTGGTGGTTCGCCACCTGGAGTTGGAAGTGGACACATGGCGGTATCTGCGGGATGATGGAGTCCACCTCAATGCGGTGGGTATAGATTTATGGGCCCTGGGATTACAGGATGGGATCCAGCGAGCCTTGAGGGTTTGGAGGGGCACGCAAGGGTAAGGTGTCACCCTTGGGGTGCTGGTGGCGTTTTGTTGGTCTTTGCTGGCGGGGGAGGTGAATAGTTTAGGATAAGGGTATGGTTGGGACTCATCGTTGGTATGGGTCCCTATGGTGCATTCCATTTAATGTCAGTTTAAATGGAATTCAAAATGGTGGCACTGCGGGGAGTGGTTTGTCTCCGAGCCGGTGACGCGGCTGGAGGCCTATCAGGGCACAGGTCCCGCAGTGCAGGATTTGGAATTTTTTGGAGGAGCCTCAAAGACCAACAGGCCTAATGACTGATTGTTTTATGTTTGTAAGGAATGTTTTTTCTCCTTATGTTAATTTTAAGGTAAAAGGGTTAATAAAATGGCTGCTGTGGCCAATTAACTCCAAGCACGGTGCGGTCTCAATTATTTAGGTAAAGGGAAAGGTTTATGGCATGGGGGTGGAGCCTTTGGCTTTAAGCAGCCTAAGAGTTTGGGGGTGACATCTATTCTACATTGGTCATGGTATGAACTGGGTAATGTGTTAGGATCTATACTGGTATGGACTGGGTAATGTGTTAGGATCTATACTGGTATGGACTGGGTAATGTGTTAGGATCTATATTGGTATGGACTGGGTAATGTTTTAGGATATATACTGGTATGGACTGGGTAATGTGTTAGGATCTATACTGGTATGGACTGGGTAATGTGTTCAGATCTATACTGGTATGGACTGGGTAATGTGTTAGGATCTATATTGGTATGGACTGGGTAATGTTTTAGGATATATACTGGTATGGACTGGGAAATGTGTTAGGAAGGAAAGGATGCCACATTGTTTGATGGAAATGAAAATTATCACCCTACAGAGGGCTGAATTCAAAGACATCCCAAAAATCAAAGTCTATTTTGCTGAAATTTCATTGCAGCAACTCAAAATGGTCCTCAGTAGTGTGTTTGGCCCCCTCATGTTTGTATGCATGCCTGACAACGTCGGGGGAAGCTCCTAATGAGAAGACGGATGGTGTCCTGGAGCATTTCCTCCCAGATCTGGACCAGGGCATCACCGAGCTCCTGAACAGACTCAGGTGTCGTATGGACCGAACACGAAGTTCGGGGTGACCTGGCATGAAGAGTGGTGAGCCAAGCATGTGGAAGGATTGATGTGCGGAAGTATCATATCAAAATTTCCCTGTCGGGATGCAAAATAATATATGCTACTTTACCTACCTAAGCTTTGTTACCTGAGTCCTGCCTCTGCAGTCCTATCACCGCCCGCTGCCTGCTATTTACTATCTATGCTTTGCATGAATGAGCAATTCCTCTTCAGCTTGCAATTACTGGCTGAGAAATACGATGACTTCCCGCTAGTCTGATTATTTGTGCCGCTAAAAGAGATATCCCATATGACTCAGGACTGGATGGATGTCTCAGGGACATAAGATTATATAACTGGGACTGTGCCTGGAAAGAGATACCATCATCTTCCCTTAATTATAAATAAATAGATGCCAGCTTACGCTTTTCCTGGGCACTACTTATATCCGATTTTGGACTTAACCACTTGCCAACCAGCTGTCATAGTTTTACTGCAGCAGTTTGGCTCTGTCCCGCGAAAAGACGTACCTGTACATCGCTTCCTGTGACCGCTAGTGGGGCGCATGCACGTGCTGCCAGAGGCTCATGGGGGCTGGGGTGCGCGCGCCGCCAGAGGCTCATGGGGTGCGCGCGCCGCCAGAGGCTCGTGGGGGCTGGGGTGCGCGTGCCACCAGAGGCTCCTGGGGGCTGGGGTGCGCGCCGCCAGAGGCTCATGGGGGCTGGGGTGCGCGCGCCGCCAGAGGCTCATGGGGTGCGCGCACCGCCAGAGGCTCGTGGGGGCTGGGGTGCGCGTGCCGCCAGAGGCTCGTGGGGGTTCGGGTGCGCGCGCCACCAGAGGCTCCTGGGGGCTGGGGTGCGCGTGCCACCAGAGGCTCCTGGGGGCTGGGGTGCGCGCCGCCAGAGGCTCATGGGGGCTGGGGTGCGCGCGCCGCCAGAGGCTCATGGGGTGCGCGCACCGCCAGAGGCTCGTGGGGGCTGGGGTGCGCGTGCCGCCAGAGGCTCGTGGGGGTTCGGGTGCGCGCGCCACCAGAGGCTCCTGGGGGCTGGGGTGCGCGCCGCCAGAGGCTCATGGGGGCTGGGGTGCGCGCGCCGCCAGAGGCTCGTGGGGGCTGGGGTGCGCACGCCGCCAGAGGCTCGTGGGGGCTGGGGTGCGCGCGCCGCCAGAGGCTCGTGGGGGCTGGGGTGCGCACGCTGCAGAGGCGCGCGCACATGCCCATTCTCCACAGGGAGAGCTGATCAGTGGGGCCGGCAGCTAATTATAAATAAATAGATGCCAGCTTACGCTTTTCCTAGGCACTACTTATATCCGATTTTGGACTTAACCACTTGCCAACCAGCCGTCATAGTTTTACTGCAGCAGGTCGGCTCTGTCCCGCGAAAAGACGTACCTGTACGTCGCTTCCTGTGACCGCTAGTGGGGCGCATGCACGTGCTGCCAGAGGCTCATGGGGGCTGGGGTGCGTGCGCCGCCAGAGGCTCATGGGGGCTGGGGTGCCCGTGCCGCCAGAGGCTCGTGGGGGCTGGGGTGCGCGTGCCGCCAGAGGCTCGTGGGGGCTGGGGTGCGCACCGCCAGAGGCTCTTGGGGGCTGGGGTGCGCGCGCCGCCAGAGGCTCATGGGGGCTGGGGTGCGCGCGCCGCCAGAGGCTCGTGGGGGCTGGGGTGCGCGCGCCGCCAGAGGCTCGTGGGGGCTGGGGTGCGCGCGCCGCCAGAGGCTCGTGGGGGCTGGGGTGCGCGTGCCGCCAGAGGCTCGTGGGGGCTGGGGTGCGCGCCGCCAGAGGCTCGTGGGGGCTGGGGTGCACGCGCCGCCAGAGGCTCGTGGGGGCTGGGGTGCGCGTGCCGCCAGAGGCTCGTGGGGGCTGGGGTGTGCGCGCCGCCAGAGGCTCGTGGGGGCTGGGGTGCGCGCCGCCAGAGGCTCGTGGGGGCTGGGGTGCGCGCGCCGCCAGAGGCTCGTGGGGGCTGGGGTGCCGCGCGCCGCCAGAGGCTCGTGGGGGCTGGGGTGCGCGCGCACATGCCCATTCTCCACAGGGAGAGCTGATCAGCGGGGCCGGCAGCTACGATTGCCGCTGGGCACCCGCGATCTCTCCCCATGGAGACAGAACAGCGGTCTGCTGTTGTAAACACGGCAGACCGCTGTTCTGTCAGTGATAAACACAGGGATCCTCCTGTTTAGGATCACAGGTCTCTGTGTTCATGCAGCAAGCCTATTCCCCCCCCCCCCCCACAGTTAGAAAGAACCCCCTAGGGACACATTTAGCCCTTTGAGATCCCCTAGTGTTAACCCCTTCCCTGCCAGTGTCATTATTACAGTGACAGTGCATATTTTTAGCACTGATTACTGTAGTAATGTAGGGGTCTGATCTGTCCGCCGTAATGTCGCAGTCCCGCTTAAAAATTGCAGATCGCCGCCAATACTAGTAAAAAAATAAATAAATAAATAAAAATGACATAAATCTTTCCCGTAGTTAGTAAACGCGATAACTTTTGCACAAACCAATCAAAATACGCCTATTGCGATTTTTTTTTAATCAAAAATATGTAGCAGAAAACAAATTGGCCTAAAATGTAAAAAAATTTTGATTTTTAAATTTTTTTTTTGGGGAATGTTTATATAGCAGAATGTGAAAAATATTGTTTTTTTTTTATTTTTTCAGAATTGTCGCTATTTTTGTGTTTATAGCGCAAAAAATAAAAATCGCACAGGTGATCAAATACCACCAAAAGAAATCTCTGTTTGTGGGGAAAAAAAGGATGTGAATTTAGTTTGAGTACAGCGTTGCATGACTGCGCAATTGTCCGTTAAATTCGACGAGGTGCCAAGTTGAAAAAAGTGGCCTGGTCATTAAGGGGGCAAATCTTTCCGGTCTTAAAGTGGCTAATGGCATCCCAGTCTTAGTCCGTAGGGTTCAATATTGAGTTGGCCCACCCTTTGCAGCTATAACAGCTTCAACTCTTCTGGGAAGGCCTTCCACAAGGTTTAGGAGTGTCTATAGGAATGTTTGACCATTCTTCCAGAAGAGCATTTGTGAGGTCAGGCACTGATGTTGGACGAGAAGACCTGGCTCTCTAATTCATCCCAAAGGTGTTCTATCAGGTTGAGGTCAGGACTCTGTGCAGGCCAGTCATGTTCTCCCACCCCAAAATCGCTCATCCATGTCTTTATGGACCTTGCTTTGTGCACTGGTGCGCATGATCAGAAACCAAAAAAAAAAAAGCCTTTATCGTACAGGAATTTTCGTACATTATTTCTATCCTCATTTCTGATTTGCTGTGAAACATCGAGGGGAAGCGGCCGATCACTCGCCCGATTTTCTTATAGTGTTTACAGGGCTTAATCACCTAAGGACCAAGCCTATTTCTGACATTTGTTGCTTACAAGTTAAAATCAGTATTTTTTGCTAGAAAATGACTTTGAACCCCCAAACATTTTATATACATATTTTAGCAAAGACGCTGGAGAATAAAATGGCGGTTGTTGCAATATGTTTTTTTTTTTTTACACAGTGTTTGCGCAGCTGCCTTTCAAACGCAATTTTTTGGGACAAAATACATTTCCTGACAGACTCCATGGCAGCATACGTTTGGGTAGCCCCGCCTCCACTCCTACCCTATAGGACCCCACTCCCATAAATCCTTGCTCCCTTTCAGCATCCGTGTTCTTTTTTTGTCCTCCTCCTGCACCTGTTTGGTGCTGAATTCCTACTTTCTGTGATGATCGCTTTTACGGACGCAGGGTAATGACGGTCGGCTGGAGTTGGTTCCCCAATAAGCCCTTGCTGCTGCGGGGTATGGGGTGGGCATGCTGAATAGGAGCCTAAAGATGCCTGACGAAGCAGGCCAAATTGGATGGCCAGTGAGCCCGGCTGCTGCGGGTGGCCTCATGTGCATTGCCCCATCGCTGGAATTTATCTCCCAATGGCTGACTTGATATATCCCTGGTGTCTAGCGGTAAGCGATGTGGATGGGTAAGTGCCTTTTTCTTATCTTTTCTATGTACTTACTTGCCTGGGGTCTAGTGCATCCCTGGTGATCTAGTGTGCGGCTCCTTGCCTCTCCGTATACTTCCTGGTGGTCCGGGAGGTTCAATGGACGCCGTGGAACGCTCTGCGTTCCATCCTCGGCGTTCTCGGTCACTCTGCGCATGCGCGCCGGCGGACCGAGAGCGAGGCTTGGTTCGCGCATGCGCAGTAGCGGCAATTGCCGCTACTCGCGCATGCGCAATAGGTCGCGGCCGTGACGTCACGGCCGGCGCCAAATTTAAAGATCTGTCAGTTCCACAGACTGTGGGACTGACTGTGGATTGCGGCGTTCCCACGACCGTTCGCTCCCCATTCAAGGTATGTTTATCTGCTCCATGGGGGGCCCCTTTTTGCCAGTATTATTACTATGCACGGTGCTAGTGTATTTTGCATTTGATCTTTTCTAGTGTTTCTGTCTGCCTTCCTAATGGATACATCACCGCTCCCCTGTGACCAGCCCTCTCTTAGGTAAGTGTAGGGCTGGATTTGGGGGGGGGGAGCAGGATATACGGGCGGTCTGGTACATTATTCCTTTGTATGTTCCCTTTGCAGCTCCTCTAGGTCTGAACAGCCTCAAGGCACACAGGAAGATCGCCATGCGAAAACGCAGCAGCACCGCTCTTCCTCCAAACGTGGCTCCTCTTCCAAGTCCAGATACCGCAGTAAAGACCGGTCACCCGTTAGGTCTTCACACCAATCCAGCGAGAGAAAATGCTGGGGCTGCGGTATTCGTTTACTGGACGGAAAATCGCTATGCGACTCCTGTTATTCCCGAGCAGCGGGTGAAAGGGGAAGCTCTGACCGACGGCTTGAGTCCATGGTCAAGCGCATAGTCAAGGACTCCCTGGCTGATTTTAATAGGCGGCAGTCTCCAGTACCAGAGCCATCTGTCTCTCCTGTTAGAGAATCGTCTGGCGGACGGGTCCTTGAATCTTCTGAACCTAGCCATCCCTCTGTATTTGAATCTGAGAGTGATTCTGACCAAGATGAATCCAGCTTAGGATTTTCTTTCAGCCTGGTTCCACCGTTGGTGAAAGCAATCAGAGAAACCTTGAACTGGGAGGATCCAGCGGTCTCCGCTCCCAAGCAGAGAAAATATTTTAAGCAGCTGAGCAAAGAGCGACTAAATTTTCCATTCATTCCTGAATTGGGAGATATCATTACGGAAGAATGGAGCAAGGTGGAGAGGAAGAACTCCATGGTCTCAAAATTGGCTAAACTCTATCCATTCAAGGAAGAGGAAGTCAAACACCTGGAATCTCCTCCGCTCGTGGATGCGGCGGTGATGAGGCTAGTAAAACATGTCACTTTGCCTCTTGAGGATACGGTTTCCTTTAAGGATCCTCTCGACAGAAGAATCGACACGGATCTGAAGCGTGTCTATCTTTCAGTGGGAGCTGCCTGTAAACCGGCCCTAGCCTTGGCATCCCTGTCCAAAGCCATGGAAGTATGGGTGGACAATGTTGATGACTCTCTCAGAAGTTTCTCTGAAGATGCAGCCAAGAATTCTCCTATCCAGGAGCTAAAGCTGGCCTCGGCCTTCCTGGGGGAGGCGTCTATTGATATTATACGCCTGTTAGCACGAGGGATGCTATCATCTGTTACAGCAAAGCGTGCACTTTGGTTACGCCCTTGGTTGGCTGATCCTGCTTCTAAGCAGGTGTGGTGCCGCATTCCCTTTGAGGGTTCTTCCCTCTTTGGGAATAAGTTGGATAGCGCCATCTCTAAGGCTACTGGTGGTAAGTCGGGCTTCCTTCCCCAGGATAGGCGTCTTCTTGGTCAGAAAAGACTTCCTCCCAGAAAACAAAGTACTGACCGTGCCAGGGAGGCACGTAGTTATAGGCCAGGAAGAGAATTTGGAAGGAATTGGAAGTCCAGGCAGTCTTCCTTTCGGAAAGGCCCCAAGAGCAATCCGTCTGGGGATAGAGATACGACGAAGTCCTTTTGAGATTGGGCCCGCTCAGGCCAGTCAGGTGGGAGGTCGTCTCTTTCACTTTCGGCAGGTCTGGGCGGCCTCAATCCGGGATGCTTGGGTCGTCAACACGGTCTCTGCAGGTCATTCTTGGACCTTCATCAGTATTCCCGGAGACAGATTTGTTCCTACATCCCTTCCGCGGTCAGGAGACAAGAGAGAGATTCTCTTATCCTACGTAGACTCGCTAGTCACTCAAGGAGCAGTGGTTCCAGTGCCAGAGTCAGAAAGAAGACTCGGAGTGTACTCCCCTCTTTTTATGGTGCGCAAGAAGAGCGGCGCCTGGAGACCAGTGATAGATCTGACGCACTTGAATCGCTTCATCAAAGGAGAAAAATTCAAGATGGAGACTCTATTCTCCATTCAGCAAGCCGTTCAACCGGGAGATTGGATGGTCTCAGTAGACCTGAAGGATGCATACTTCCACGTACCAGTGGCAACAGAGTTTCAGCAATATCTAAGATTCTCGGTCGGCCAACGTCATCTTCAATTTGTATGTCTCCCCTTCGGGCTTTCCACGTCGCCTCGTACCTTTTCGAAGGTCTTGTTAGCGGTGGTAGCCTTGATAAGACTGAGAGAGGTCCGTCTTTATCATTATCTGGACGACCTCCTTCTTCTGGCCCAAGACAAATCTGTCATCCTGGAACATCTAGCTCTGGTCATCTCGTCTCTGGAGAGGTTCGGCTGGATCCTGAACAGAGAAAAGAGCCATCTGATTCCCACTCAGTCCCTGGTCTTTTTGGGCGCGCTGTTCAACACCAAGAACAGTACCATCTCTCTGCCAGAAGAAAAGATTCCGGTAATCAGGGACAGAGTGTCTCTGGCTTTGTCGGCATCCCGTCTCACAGCAAAACAATGCCTAAGAGTAATTGGCACCATGGTGTCAACAGCCCCTATGGTGAGGTGGGCTCTCTGGAAGATGAGGCCTTTTCAGAGGGGTTTTCTTCAGCAATGGAACGGAGTCAGCAATTCTCAGCGAATAGTGATAACCGCAACCATGAAGAGCTGGCTTCCTTGGTGGCTACAGCTGAAGAATTTGCGCAATTGTCACTCCATAGCTCCCATATCTTGGGTGACAGTGACATCAGACGCCAGCAACACCGGCTGGGGCGGCCATTGCGGAACAGAGATGGCACAAGGGAAATGGGACTTTTGGTCTCGCCAGACTGTGTCCAACATCTTGGAACTACGAGCGGCCTTTCAAGTGTTACTAGCCTTCGGCCACCTCATTCGGGGCACCTCAGTCATGCTGAGGTTAGACAACACGACTGCAGTAGCCTATGTGAGGAGACAAGGCGGAACTCGCAGTGCATCCCTGCTTCGGGAAGTAGAGCCAATAATGACCTGGGCTCAGAGAAACCTGGTCAATCTGTCGGCGGTTTACATACCAGGGGCGCAGAACACACAAGCAGATTTCCTCTCGAGAACACAACTCAACAACAACGAGTGGTCTCTCCACGAGGATGTGTTCAACTGGATCCTGTCCTTGGAATTCATCCCAGAGGTGGATCTATTTGCCTCCTTCAACAACAGGAAGTTGCAGAAGTTTTACTCAAGGAACAGAGATCCCAGAGCATTCGGGGTGGATGCCCTGACAGATTGCTGGAGGTTTCACAAGGCTTATGCCTTTCCCCCAGTACCAGTCATCTTTCAATTCCTGCGGAGAGTCAAGATGGAGTCAGTCAAAGTGGTTGCAGTAATCCCGTTCTGGCCCAACAGACCGTGGTTTCCCCTACTATTCCAGCTGAGCTACCGCGACCCAGTCCCTCTTCCTCTCAGGGCGGATCTGCTGTCCCAGGGCTCCATCCTTCACCCATGCCCAGCCCGTCTGCACCTTCGGGTCTGGTTTTTGAAAGGGGAAGGCTGGAAGCGTTAGGATGTCCGGAAGTAGCCATACCAACTCTTTTGAGTGCTAGAAGACAAAGCACGAATAAAACCTATGAAAGGATTTGGGCTAGGTTTACTTCTTTCCTAGAGTCCAAAGGAAAGTCCTGGTCATCTCCTTCCGTGCAAGATATTCTTTCTTTTCTTCAATCGGGATTGGAGTTGCCTCTTTCAGTGAGCGCCTTGCGAGTCCAAGTCTCAGCCATATCCGCTTTCACAGGCATTTCCTGGGCTGCACATCCTTTGATCAGGCAATTCTTCAAAGGGGCGGTAAGGCTAAGGCCACAAAAGAAGCTGAGATTCCCCAAGTGGGACATGCCTTTGGTCCTTGATTTCTTATCATCGGTTGGCTCAAGTCTTGAAGATCCTATATCTGTGAAGCATCTCACCCTCAAGACAGTCTTTCTGGTGGCCATCACATCTGCAAAGAGGGTGTCAGAGATCCAAAGTCTGGGAAGTAAGGAACCTTTTCTGACCTTTTTCCCGGATAGGGTTGTCCTTATTCCAATGCTGGGAGCAAGGCCTAAAGTCACGTCGGTCTTTCATGAGAACCAAGAAATTGTTCTCCCTACTTTCAATTCATCGGCCGAACCTCCGGAAGTCCATCCTCTGGATGTGGGCAACACGCTCAGACAGTACTTGGAAGCTACAGCCTCTTTCCGGAAGACAGATTATCTCTTCGTCCTATTGTCTGGGAAGAACAAAGGTATGCGTGCCTCTTCAAGATCAATTGCCTCCTGGATAGTAGAGGCAATTCAGTGGGCTTATAGAGAGAAGGGTCTGGTTCCTCCTAAAGCGGTGACTGCACATTCTACGCGTGGGGTCGCTACTTCATGGGCAGCTTCAAGACATGTCGCTCCGGATGTGGTCTGCAGAGCAGCGTCTTGGTCGTCCATTCATACATTTATGTCACATTATTGTGTTGAGCCGGCGGCTCTTTCTTCTGTTGGTTTTGGTGCTCAAGTATTATCTGTTGCAGGTGTTAATTAAAATTTATCAGCATCTGCCCACCCAATTGTGTTTTGGCGAGTTATTTCCCAAACGTATGCTGCCATGGAGTCTGTCAGGAAAACGGAAAATTTATATCAAATACTTACCGTAATTTTCCTTTCCTGGTGGACTCCATGGCAGCAGGAGTCCCCTCCCAGTTCCTGAGTAGGCTAGTTACAGAACACGGATGCTGAAAGGGAGCAAGGATTTATGGGAGTGGGGTCCTATAGGGTAGGAGTGGAGGCGGGGCTACCCAAACGTATGCTACCATGGAGTCCATCAGGAAAGGAAAATTACGGTAAGTATTTGATATAAATTTTCCGTTTTCACTGCATTTAAAAGAAACAAAACAGTAAAGTTAGCCCAATTTTTATGTAGATCATGAAAGATGATGTCACGCCGAGTAAAAAGATACCCAACATGTTACGGTTTAACCACTTTAAGACCGGAGGATTTTCCTGCTTAATGACCAGGCCACTTTTTTCAACTTGGCACTGCGTGATTTTAACTGACAATTGCGCGGTCATGCAACGCCGTACCCAAACGAAATTTACGTCCTTTTTTCCCCACAAACAGAGCTTTCTTTTGGTGGTATTTGATCACCTGTGCAATTTTCATTTTTTGCGATATTAATAAAAAAAGTGCGACAATTTTGAAAAAATAACAATATTTTTCTACTTTGACAGTTAATAAATTTCCAATATATTCAATTTTTGTCATATATTTAGACCAAAATGTATTTAGCTCCATGTCTTTGACAAAAAAATTCTCAATGAGTGTATTTTTAACCACTTCAGGACCGGAAGATTTTACCCCATTCCTGACCAGGCCATATTTTGCAATTCGGCACTGCGTTACTTTAACGGACAATTGTGCAGTTGTGCGACGCTGTACCCAAAATAACTTTATGTCCTTTTTTTCACCCACAAATAGAGCTTTCTTTTGGTGGTATTTGATCACCTGTGCGATTTTTATTTTTTGAAAAAAAGAACGACAATTTTGAAAAAAAAAAAAACAATATTTTTCACATTCTGATATATAACATTTCCAAAAAAACATAATTTACAAATCAAAATCTTTTAACATTTTAGGCCAATTTGTTTTCTGCTACATATTTTTGGTTAAAAAAAATCACAATAAAGCTACGTTCACATCTTGGCGTTGGCGTTCTTCAGGTGTTTTTACAAGCGTTTGCAAGCTTTGTACAGGCGTTTTTATTGGCGTTTTTAACCACTTTACCACCGGAGGATTTTGCTGTCTTACGTCCAGGCCACTTTTTGCAATTCGGCGCTGTGTTATTTTAACTGACAATTGCGCGGTCGTGCGACGCTGTACCCAAACTAAATTTACGTCCTTTTTTTCCCACAAACAGAGCTTTCTTTTGGTGGTATTTGATCACCTGTGCGATTTTTACTTTTTGCGCTATAAACAAAAAAAAGAGCGACAATTTTGAAAAAATAACAATATTTTTCACATTTTTTTTTTATATGAAATTCCCCCCCAAAAAAATGTAAAAATCTAATTTTTTTTACATTTTCGGCCAATTTGTTTTCTGCTACATATGTTTGGTAAAAAAAAATCACAATAAGCGTATTTTGATTGGTTTGCGCAAAAGTTATTGCGTTTACTAACTAAGGGAAAGATTTCTGTCATTTTTGGTGTTTTTTTTTTTAACGAGTAATGGCGGCGATCTGCGATTTTTTTTTTTGCGGGATTGCGACATTGCGGTGGACAGATCGGACCCTTGACTGACATTTTTGACACTTTTGGGGGTACCAGTGACATTACTACAGTAATCAGTGCTATAAATATGCACTGTTACTGTAAAAATTACACTGGCAGGGAAGGGGTTAATTTTATTGGAAAGGGAGGGGTTAATGTATGCCTGGTGCTTACTAACGTGTGTGGGGGGAGGTGACTGAGTGACACAGGGACAGATCGCAGGTTCAGCTATGTTTACACAAGCGGGCGGATCTCCAGACTCGATTCCCCGATGATCGGGGAAGAGCAGCGGCGATCACCGCCGCTCCTCCCCTGGCCCGACTCCCGCTGTGACTGAAAACAGCACGAGCGCCGCCTACAGGGGGAGGAGTCCAGCGACGTAGGTCTACGTCGCTGGACGGAATCGAGCCACTTTGCCGCAGTACAGTCCCAGTGACCGGTCGGCAAGTGGTTAACAGGCGTTTTTGTGTAGTGAGGTGACCAATGGAAAAGCAGCGTATTTCTTTACAACATTTGCAAAGGAACCTCCCAGGGACCTCCTCCTCCTCTGCATTTTGTGGTGTTCTTTGTTGTCTGTGTGAGTTTGTGTGCTCTGCTGCTTTTAACCCCCCAGCCCTATTTTGGACACTTTTTGTTTACAAGTTAAAACCAGTATTTTTTCCTAGAAAACTACTTAGAACCCCCAAACATTATTTATATTTTTTTATCAAAGACTCTGGAGAATAAAATGTCGGTCATTGCAATATTTTTTGTCACGCGGTATTTGCGCAGCGGTCTTTAAAACGCCATTTGTTTGGAAAAATTACGAAAAATCACATTTCACTGCATTTAAAAAATACTAAACAGTAAAGTTAGCCCATTTTTTTGTATATTGTGAAAGATGATGTCACGCCGAGTAAATAGATACCCAACATGTTACGGTTTAAAATCGCGCCCCCCGTGTAATGGCGACAAACTACGGTCAATAGAGATCTCAATAGGCGGCGCTTTAAATTTTTTTAACGGTTACCAGTTTAGAGTTAGAGTGTAGCTCTTTTTTTTAAATGATTGCTCACGCTCTGGGGATCGCGGCGATACCTCACATGTGTGGATTGAACAGCGATTTCATTCGCGGCTCAACTTCCGTATACGTTTTTTTTTCGTGCGCGAGCTAACGGTGACGGCAGCAGCTAAAATTTTTTTTTTTCACTATTTATTTTATTTTTTTTTTAACTTTATTACAGTTTTTTAAAAAAAAAAAATCTGATCACTTTTATTGCTGTCACAAGCAATGAAAACATCCCTTGTGACAGCAATATGCAGTGACAGGTACTCTTTATGGAGGGATCGAGGGTCTAAAAGACCCCAAACCCCTCCACTACACTTCCCTGTATGCAAAACGCTGAAAACGTCATTTTTGCATACAGCCGTTTTTTAAATTTGCCGCCCTTTGCAGCAGAGTAACCCGGAAGTGACGTCATGGACGCCGCCTCCGGGTTACTTCATTGGAGACCCGATCGATGCTGTTTCCGTGCCAGCTGGGTGCTCGAGTCTCCCGGTGGGACGGAAGGCCCGGGCGAAGTCACGGAAGGCAGCGGGATGGGGGGGGGACGTCCCCTCCCGCTCACCCGGGTAACGATAGAGCGGCTCCCGAGCCGCATCGGTCGTTACCGACGGAAAGCCGACCATTGGCTGTAAACCACGGTACCGGGATGGGGCCTCTAGCTAGAGGCATCATCCCGGTATTACACCGCAAAGTCTGCCGAAGTATATATACGTCAGTTTGCGGTAAATGGTTAAAATGGACGACAAATACAGATTTCTGTTTTGTGCATCAGTTGCACTTCTGATGATGGAGGAAGAGGAGGAAGCGAGGGATCGACAATACTGGGTCCATCCTGTGATTGCTAATCGGCGACAGCGTGGCCAGTTCTGGGCAATGTATGATGACCTTCGTGTGCACAAGGACAAATTCTTTCAATACACACGGATGTCAGTAAAAAGGTGTCTTCATCTCCTAATATCCTCACCAAGCTTGTACCAGAGGGGCGTAACTACAGGGGTTGCAATTGCAACCGGACCCCATGCTCCAGGGGGCCTGTGTGGCTCCCTTGTACACCTGGATAGGATAAGATGTCACAATAGAGAACCAGGAAAGTATGTATGTAAATATGTAATTTACCAGCTGCTTCGTTTTCTGAATGGACAGAGTCATAGTCAGTGACATTGTAAAAAAATAAAATAAAATGATAAAAAATAATACAATTAAAATACCAAAAAATAAAAACAACTGACACCAGTTGATGAACTAGCAGGATCGCAAAGGTTGCGACCAGGCCCTTTCATTCCACCACCATCGGGAGGACCCAAGATGGCAGGAAGGGAGCCCACTGCAGAACTTGTGAAAGGGTCCCACAATGAGAGTAAAGGGCCCCAGGATCAGTGGGAGGAGCCCCAGGCTAAAAGGGAAGGGCCTCGCCAGGGGTTCGGGGGGCCTTTCATGGTTTCTTGCACCGGGGCCCTGAAGGTTTTAGTTACGTCTCTGGCTTGTACTATTATGTATGATAGATTATTTGCCCACTAACAATCAATATTATATTGTACAGTTTTGATGAGTTGCTGGAGTTACTCTCTGCACATCTTCAGCGACAAGACACTGATTTTCGGGACTTTATTCCACCTGTGGAAAGGCTGATCATTAAACCGTGGTAAGCAACAACCCACGTCCCCATCCCCTCTCAAACCCCATCTCCCTCACCCTACTCCCCTCAAAAACACCTCCCTTCCCCTCATGTACACCCGTCCATCCCATCTTCTACCGCCAACCTCCTCCCCCCCCTGTCCTCTACCCCAGGGATTGTTGTACCTGTGTCCCTGCAGCTGTTGCAGAACTACAAGTCCCATTAACCATTGCAAGCTGCTGACAGTTACAAGCATGAGACTCCCAAAGGCAGAGGCATGATGTGATTTCAAATGCAAAACAGAAGACAAGAGACAACAAAAACAAACATAGCAACAAGACAATTGGGACTTTAAATGAGGCAAAATCCAACTTGGAAGTAGTTTTTTTTTTTTTAATTTTGCTACTCAAGTACTGAAAGTAAAAGTACCAGTAGTTTTTTAAAAAAATTTGCTACTCAAGTACTGAAAGTAAAAGTACCAGTACTGTGTTATGTAGTTATGAAAGAAAGAAGTCAAAGGTTTATTAAAGTTAAAGTCATTTAAGAAAGAAGTCAAAAGTACACATGACATTATACACATTTTTTTGAGCTTCATGAAACCTGCCATCTACTGTTCTGGCAGTGGTAATTTTTATAATTGTAACGAGTAACTATGCAGCACAAAAAAAAATATCGGAGTAGAAGTATTGAAATCATCGAAAAAATGTAGTGAAGTAAAAGTGGAAGTAGGAGAAAAAAATTCTACTCTAGGAAAGTACAGATACCACCTTTCCGTACTTAAGTACAATAGTGAAGTAGTTCTACTTAGTTATTATACATCTCTGCTCCCTGGGGAGTACTTGTTGAGGGAGGAGGACTTGAGGATGTGGTAGGTGGAGTGTAAAGTTGTGCAGAGGGATGCATTGTTGGTTGGGAAGAATGCATGGAAGGAGGAGGATGAAATGAGTGTAGTTCAAGGAGTTTGATGGTTGAGTGGAATGCATTGTATAGTGTTGGAAGGAATGAAGGCCGGATGGAGGGAATCTCTTGAAGATGATGGCATTGTATTAGATGCATATTGTGGTTGGTAGTATGTGGATGGAGCAGAGGGATGAGTGTTGGTTCGGCAATGGCGGAAATCTGAGTAGGGAGGTGGTAGTGTTGGCGGTGGTGGTGATGGTGTGTATATGGATGGTGCATGGTGGTAAGAAGGAGGTTGATTTGCAAGACAGATGTTGTATGCAGGTGTTGAAGATGGACAGGGTGGGTTTTGGGAGTCCTCACCTGTGGGAATAAAAGAGGAAATGCAATCAAAGATTGCCTTTCTCATGGCTATCTGACGAGATTCGGGAACTTTGTCCACAAAAGGTTCCAGGCTCTTTAAGAACATAGCAGTTGGCTTTTCGTCTTTTCTTTGTAAAAATTCGGACATCATATCAACTATTTTATTGTATCTTTCCTTCCTTCCTCTAGGGGCCCTTGATGAGGATCGCTGCAGTGGAGCAGCAGGGGGGCTAACCAATTCTGAACTGGCAGATGATCTGCTATTATCTAGCATATTACTTGGTCTTGATACGTCAGGCAATGGCATGTCTGGTATTGGCATGTCTGGTATTGGCATATCTGGTATTGGCATGTCAGATATTGGCATGTCAGATATTGGCATGTCCGGTATTGGCATGTCAGGTATTGGCATGTCAGGCATATCCTGGCTGTCTTCTGCTGCATAAAGATCTTCGTGTTCCTCATCTTCTTCACCCGATGGAGTGTTCCAGGAACTTTGGGTACTGAAAAAAATAAATAAATAAACATGCTCTAGAACACAGGTGTCAAACACAAGGCCTGCAGGCCCAATGCGCCCCCCCCCCCCCAGGCCATTTCATGTGGCCCTCGCACCTCTCCTGAAGCTGTGGCACCCCCCTTGTCTCTGCCCCCACCTTGTCTCAGTAGTCGGCAGCAGAGAAGACAGAACCCCTTTGCCAGATCCTGTGCTTCTCTGTGCTCCTGTAGAAAGGCCCAATCCCCCTTCTCAGCAGAGAGGAGGGCAGAATTCCTCCTACAGATCCTGCACCTCGCTGTGCAGCCACAAAACCACTTTGCCTCTGCCTCCCCTGTTCTCAGCATTCAGCAGCCTCTGTAAGCTTACTCCAGCCCTCCTCTGGTTCTCCTCCAGACCTTTCTTTTTCTTCTTACCAGATCCACCAGCATCTTCTTCCTGGCAGTAGCACAAAGTAAGGGGGTGCATTGTGATGTAAGGAAGGGTGGGTGACTCTTGACTTATAATGGTGGGGGGCTCTTGATATCTCATGTAAGGGTGTAAGGGGGCGTGGGGTGCTCTGGACATCTAATCTTACAGATATAACCAGCCCTTTGAGGGCAACTATAACGCGGATGCGGCCCGCAATGAAATTGAGTTTGACACCCCTGCTCTAGAACATGGGTGTCCAACCTTTTGGCTTCTTTGGGCCAAATTGAGCGTAGAGAAATTTTCTCGGGCCGCCTATAAAATATATACTATAGTTAAGGTATATAAGTAATAAAACGCCGCCGCACCCTTCCCGTGCTGACGCCCCCCCAGCACTAATTTAACACTACTAGTGGATGATCCCCTCCGAGGCAGCCTCTGTGGCTGTGCCCCCGACTCGACATCTTTCCTCTCTAGGCTAAAAAAATAAAAAATTTTCAGGGAGCAGTGGGCCGCATTGCCTACGGTTCCAGGCTGAATGCGGCCCCCGGGCCGCAGGTTGGACATGCCTGCTCTAGAATGTCTGCATACTTCATATGTAACTTTCAAAGGAACATGACCTACCTGCTCATTTGTAATGAAGGCCTCAGAAAATCCAAATCTTTGGCATGTATATATTGGGGAGGTTCTTCTGCTGCCTGCCCACTCCGAAATTCACGTATTTGTCGCCTGTAACGTGTGTATGCGTCCTTCAAGCTCTTCCATTTTTTTTCCAATAGCAAAACTGTAAAAAAGAAAATACTTATGTCATTTTTTTTTTTTTTTTATCTACAGGTTCTTAGCAACTGGTCAATCCCTGGCCAGTTTACACTTCGCATTTATGATTGGGAAATCCACAGCATTATACGGGACACTTGTGCCAAAATCTGGGATGTCTTACATGATGTGGAGATGGCCCAACCTAAGGAGGACGAGTGGCTCTCTATTTCTAAAGTCTTTTGGGAAAGATGCAATTTCCCAAACTGTGTAGGAGCTATAGATGGGAAACATGTAAGAGTAATGAAACCAGTTGACAGTGGCACAAGATATTTTAACCACTTTACCACCGGAGGATTTTGCTGTCTTACGTCTGGGCCACTTTTTGCGATTCAGCACTGTGCGACTTTAACTGACAATTGCGCGGTCATGCAATGCCGTACCCAAACGAAATTTATGTCCTTTTTTCCCCACAAACAGAGCTTTCTTTTGGTGGTATTTGATCACCTGTGCGATTTTTACTTTTTGCGCTATAAACAAAAAAAAAGCGACAATTTTGAAAAAATAACAATATTTTTCACATTTTTTTATATGAAATTTCCCCCCAAAAAAATGTAAAAATCAAAATTTTTTTATCATTTTAGGCCAATTTTGTTTTCTGCTACATATTTTTGGTAAACAAAAACCCAATAAGCGTATTTTGATTGGTTTGCGCAAAAGTTATTGCGTTTACTAACTAAGGGAAAGATTTCTGTCGTTTTTGGTGGGGTTTTTTTTAACGAGTAATGGCGGCGATCTGCGATTTTTTTTTGCGGGAATGCGACAGATCGGACCCTTGACTGACATTTTTGACACTTTTGGGGGTACCAGTGACATTACTACAGTAATCAGTGCTATAAATATGCAGTTACTGTAAAAATGACACTGGCAGGGAAGGGGTTAATTTTGTTGGAGAGGGAGGGGTTAACGTATGCCTGGTGCTTACTGATGTGTGTGGGGGGAGGTGACTGAGTGACACAGGGACAGAACCCTGCAATCTGACCCTGCCTGTCACTTAGGAGATCCGCCCGCTTTGTTTACACAAGTGGGCGGATCTCCACACTCGATTCCCCGACGATCGGGGAAGAGCAGCGGTGATCACCGCCGCTCCTCCCCTGGCCCGACTCCCGCTGTGACTGAATACAGCGGGAGCGAGCCTCCGGTGGCGCGCGCGCGCCGCCGAGAGAGGGGAATGTCTGGTGACGTAGGTCTACGTCGCCAGACGTTATCGAGCCACTTTGCCGCAGTAGAGCTCTAGTGAGCAGCGGTAAAGTGGTTAATTATAAAAGATATTTTTCTTTTGTGCTATTGGCGGTCGTGGATGCCAATTATTGCTTCCGCTACATTGATATTGACTCTTACGGGAGTAGTTCGGACTCCAGCAACTTTGCGCATTCTACTTTTGGCCAGATGCTGCGTAACAATGACCTAGACCTACCTGATAACAATCCACTACCAGGAACCAATGGTCCACCTGTCCCCTATGTGTTTGTTGGGGATGAAGCGTTTGCGCTTTCAGAACACCTTCTAAGGCCATACTCAAGCCGAAACCTCAATGTGGAGAAGAGGGTGTTCAACTACAGGCTCACCAGAGCAAGGAGAGTGGTTGAGTGTGCTTTTGGCCTGCTATCAAACAAATGGCGATTTTTGCACAGCGTCATAAATCTAAACATGCAAAACGCCATATGCGCAGTTAAGGCAGCGTGCATTTTACATAATTTTGTAAGGGAGCGGGATGGCGTGTGCTTCGAAGACGCTTTAATGCACACAATGCAGAGGGAACAACGGAGCGGGAGTCGTGGGAACACAACTGGTGCATATGTCCGAGATTCCTTCACCAACTTCTTCATGAACACAGGACAGGTTCCATGGCAACTGGAAGCCATTGAAAATTGTTAATGACAATTGCTATAACATTCTGTATTGGTGTGCAATAAATCATTTTAAGGCCCCTTTCACACAGGCGGACCGTTCAGATCCGCCTGTCCGTTTTTTTGGCGGATCTGAACGGTCCCCCCATGCATCTCTATGGGGGATCGGATGTCAGCGGAGACATGTCCGCTGACATCCGATCTGATCCGTCAAATCTGGACGGATGGAAACCCTATTTTCCATCCGTCCAGCGGATTGGATGGGATCGAATGAGAACGGACCGACGGTCCGTTCCCATCCGATTTCCCCCATAGAGATGCATGGGGAACTGACAGCTGTGTCTCCGCACACAGCACGGAGACACAGCTGTCATCCTCCTGCTCAGCGGGGGATCGGCGGCTCGATCCCACGCTGAGAAAAACGCAATCCGTCCGACGGATGGATAGTGTGAAAGGAGCCTAAAGGTATCATTGTATAGGGTATTTTAAAGGTATCGTATCATTTTAAAGGTATCATTAAAGGTATCATTGTAATATAACATTCTGTATTGGTATGCATTAAATGGTATCATACAAGAGCTTCTTTGGGGCGTCATGCAACCCGCGATTTTGTTTGCGCGATGAAACAACAAGGTAAAAAAAAATAAGGTATCGCCAGAGCGAGAGCATTATTTTACAAAAAAATCTACCCTGTAACTCTTAATGGGAAACCACAAAATATTTTTAAAGCGTCGCCTATGCAGATTCAAGTACCGTAATTTGGAACCATTTCGCGGGTGTGCGCAATTTTAAATCACAACATGTTGGTTATCTATTTACTCGGCGTGACATCATCTTTCACAATATACCAAAAAAAATTGCCATAATTTACTGTTTATTTTGAAGGTAGAAAAATGTATTTGTTAAAAATCAATGGCGTTAGAAAGACCGCTGCGCAAATACCGCATGACCAAAAGTACTGCAACAACTGCCATTCTATTCTCCTTAGTCTTTGTTTAAAAAAAAAAAAAAATGTGTTTGTATATACAGTATATATATATGTATGTATGTGTGTGTATATATGTATTTATTTATATATGTATATACAGTACAGACCAAAAGTTTGGACACACCTTCTCATTCAAAGAGTTTTCTTTATTTTCATGACTATGAAAATTGTAGAGTCAAGCCTCGTACACACGCAACGATTGTTGGCCGTGAATTTTCGGCCAACGTCCGATCGGCCGATTGTCGGCTTGTTAGTATGATGCTTCCGACAACCGACTGCGACTTTTCAGCCGAACAAAATCTGGTGTGCATGCTATAAAATTTTTGTTTCGTCAGTCAGTACAGATTTCGGCAGACAAAAATGTGATGAGCAAGACTGGGCATGCTCAGAGAAGAAAAAACACACGGAAAGTAAACCAGCACATGACATCACTTCTGAAGTTGGTTTTTGTTGGCCGATAAAACTTGTGTGCAGTCTAGAGCACATTTCAACCAACACAACAACACTGGACAAAAGTCGGCCAATCGGTCGGCCGATAATCGTTGCGTGTGTACGAGGCTGTAGTCACCTGAAATGGTTTTCACTTCACAGGTGTGCCCTGTCAGGTTTAATAAGTGTGATTTCTTGCCTTATAAATGGGGTTGGGACCATCAGAAGTCAGGTGGATACACAGCTGATAGTCCTACTGAATAGACTGTTAGAATTTGTATTACGGCAAGAAAAAAGCAGCTAAGTACAGGAAAACGAGTGGCCATCATTACTTTAGGAAATGAAGGTCAGTCCGAAAAATTGGGAAAACTTTGAAAGTGTCCCCAAGTGCAGTCACAAAAACCATCAAGCGCTACAAAGAAACTGGCTGACATGCGGACCGCCCCAGGAAAGGAAGACCAAGAGTCACCTCTGCTGCGGAGGATAAGTTCATCCGAGTCACCAGCCTCAGAAATCGCTCAGATTAGAGACCAGGTCAATGGCACACGGAGTTCTAGCAGCAGACACATCTCTAGAACAACTGTTAGAGAAGACTGTGTGAATCCGGCCTTCATGGTAGAATATCTGCTAGGAAACCACTGCTAAAGAAAGACAACAAGCAGAAGACTTGTTTGGGCTAAAAAACACAAGGAATGGACATTAGAGCAGTGGAAATCTGTGCTTTGGTCTGATGAGTCCAAATTTGAGATCTTTGGTTCCAACCACCGTGTCTTTGTGCGACGCAGAAAAAGTGAATGATGGACTCTACATGCCTGGTTCCCACCGTGAAGCATGGAGGAGGAGGTGTGATGGGGTGGGGGTGCTTTGCTGGTGACACTGTTGGGGATTTATTCAAAATTGAAGGCATAATGAACCAGTATGGCTACCACAGCGTCTTGCAGCGGCATGCTATTCCATCCTGTTTGCGTTTAGTTGGACCATCATTTATTTTTCAACAGGACAATGACCCCAAACACACCTCCAGGCTGTGTAAGGGCTATTTGACCAAGAAGGAGAGTGATGGGGTGCTGCGCCAGACAGGGGCTGACTGGCAACTTTCGGCCCAGGGGGCAAGTACAAATCAGAGGTGCATGGTGCAGCAACTCGCCCCCCCCCCACTCTCCCTCTTCCCCGCCTCCTCTTGACCCCCATTCCAGGCTCAATCTCCGCTCCAGGTGCTCTCTACTCACCGGCTGAGTCCAGGTTCCCGACCTGGCCAGCAGGGGGCAGTTGGGGGGGCTGGGACAGCTTGGTCAGGGCTGCCTGGGGGAGGAGAATCTCCAGTGGGGCATGGAACCGGCCTCTTCTCAGACACAGTTTACACCATCCATGCTGGTGGGGAGGCCTCCGCTCTGTCCATGTCTTCATCCCGCACTTAGTAGGTCAGCAGTGCGGACTTTATACTTCACCAGGAACCCTTTTGGCATGCCTGTGGCAGAAGCTGTGCAGCCTTTTTGCAGGGCATCAGAGCAGCCCAGGGGGCAATTACCCCCCTGCCCCCTGGCCCAGTCCTCCCCTGGCGCCAGATGACCTGGCCTCCACAGTCACCGCACCTGAACCCAATCGAGATGGTTTGGGGTGAGCTGGACCGCAGAGTGAAGGCAAAAGGGCCAACAAGTGCTAAGCATCTCTGGGAACTCCTTCAAGACTGTTGGAAGACCATTTCAGGTGACTCCTCTTGAAGTGTGACTCTACAATTTTCATAGTCATGAAAATAAAGAAAACTCTTTGAATGAGAAGGTGTGTCCAAACTTTTGGTCTGTACTATATATATATATATATACACACAGGGCTTTTTTTTCAGCGGGAACGTGGGGGAACGCAGTTCCGGCACCTCCAGAACTGAATGTATGTAATGGCAAGGGATGCTGGGGTGTGCTGCAGGATATGTTGATGCTGGTTAATAGGCAATCTATTGTTGCTGGAGGGGATCTATTTTTGTGGAGGATGGGGTTCTATAGTTGCTGGGGAGGTCTTCTGTTGCTCATGGGGGATGTATTGTTACTGGGGTGGGTCTTATGTTGCTGGTGGGTCAGTTGTTGCTGGGAGGGATTTATTGTTGAGGGAGAGGTCTTTGCCGCTTGCTTCTGGAGGGTCTATTGATGCTGGCTACTGGGTAATCTAGTATTGCTGGAGAGGATCTATTTGCGCAGAGGATCTATTGTTGCTGGGGAAGTCTGTTGTTGTTGGTGGGGTGTCTATTGTTGCTGGGGTGGGTCTTATGTTGCAGGGCATCAATCATTGCTGGGAGGGATCTACTGTTGAGGGAGGGGTGTCATTTTTCTGTCTGCTGGAGGGTCTATTGATTCTGGCTGTTGAAAGTCCATTGTTGCAGGGGTGGATCTATTGTCGCTGGGGTGTCCATTGTTTCTAGATCTATTATATTGCCTTTCTTGTTATTGTTAATTCTCTAAAAGGGGTGGTACTGGGAGGTGGGTAAGAGGTGAAACCAAGGAACGGTGTTCAGGGGTGGGTAGGGGACGGAGTCAAGGGGTGACTCAGAAGCGAGGAGTTCCTGCACCTATTCTCTAAGAAAAATAGCCCTGTGTGTGTATATATATATATAAATTGGGCTTGGTCTGGAAATGGTAACTTACAGCTTGTGCAAGTACCCTGTTGTGAAAGCATCACCAACTTATTCAGGAACTTCACAGATAAGATTATCCCCCCCCCCCCCCACATACATGCTGTTGCAAAGATGCAGACATGACATCAGACAAGGCAAGGCATGCAGGACACATTGAAAACTTACCTTTCTCATGCTGCTGTTTCTTAGTCATTGTAGACCACCCTGCAATAACTTTGGCAGCTATTTCCTCCCATGCCCTCTGCCTCTTGTTACGGTTTTTGTAGTGAACATTTTTTATGTCATGGAGACATTGATAAGTTCTGATTAGTGCTATGAAAGCTTCAGCTTCTAAAAGGAAACTGCTGTCCTCCATGTTGCAGGAAAATGTGCTCACAGCAGAGGCGTGCCAAGGGGGTGGAGAGTTGTGCTGTTTGAGCAGATCAGGAGCAACAAAACGCCTGTAAAACGCTCTATACCACTTTGCATTGATGTCTATGGGACAAAACGCTTGTAATCTGCCCAAAAAGAAGCTCAAGTACTTTTTTGAGCGTTGGGCGTTTTGCTCACGGCGTCGGAACGCTCAGTTGTGAACAGGGGCCATTGCAATGAATAGGATTTGTCTTGTTGGGCGTTTTGAGAGCTGATCATAGAGCAGAAAAACGCCCTAAAAACGCCTACATGTGAACGTAGCCTAAGCGTATTTTGATTGGTTTGCGCAAAAGTTATTGCGTTTACTAACTAAGGGAAAGATTTCTGTCATTTTTATTGTTTATTTATTTTTTACTAGTAATGGCGGCGATCTGCGTTTTTTTTTTTTTTTTTTGCGAGACTGCGACATTGCGGCGGACAGATCGGACCCCTTACTGACATTTTTGACACTTTTGGGGGGGACCAGTGACATTACTACAGTAATCAGTGCTAAAAATATGCACTGTTACTGTAATAATGACACTGGCAGGGAAGGGGTTAGTACTGTTGGTGATCAAGGGGTTAAATGTATGCCTCATGCTTACTGAGGTGTGTGGGGGGAGGGGGTTCTGTGACACAGACAGAGATGGCAGGTTCAGCTATGCTGAATCCTGTGATCTGTCCCTGTCTGTCACAGAGGAGATCCGCCCGCTTTGTTTACACAAGCGGGGGGATTTCCTCAGTCTTTCCTCGATGATTGGGGAAGAGCGGCAGTGATCACCGCCTCTCCTCCCCTGGCCAGACTCCTGCTGTGTCTAAACACAGCAGGAGCGAGCCTCCAGCGGCGCGCACGCGCCGCCGAGAGAGGGAGCACTCCAGCGATGCAGGTCTACGTCGTCAGACCCAGCCGAGCCGCTCTGCTGCAGTAGCAGCAACGTGAGCGGTCGGTAAGTGGTTAAAATTACGCATACCCGCGGAATGGCGACAAACTATAGTCAATAAAAATCTCCATAGGTGACGCTTTAAAATTTTTAACAGTTACCAGTTTAGAGTTACAGAGGAGTTCTTTTACTAGAATTATTGCTCTCACTCTGGCAGTCGCGGGGATACCTCACATGTGTGGTTGGAACACCGTTTTCATTTGCGGACACGACTTACGTATGCGTTTTCTTTCGTACATGAGCTCACGGCGATGGGGGTGCTTTAAAAAAAAAAAAATTCTATTTATTTTATTGAAATTTTTATTTTTAGCACTGAAAAAATAAAAATCTGATCACTTTTATTGCTGTCAGAAGTTACATAGTTACATAGTTAGTGAGGTTGAAAAAAGACATCAGTCCATCCAGTTCAACCTATGATGTGTGTGTGTTTGCTGTTAACCGTACATTGTATATCCCTGTATGTTGTACATTGTATATCCCTGTATGTTGTACATTGTATATCCCTGTATGTTGTACATTGTATACCCCTGTATGTTGTACATTGTATACCCCTGTATGTTGTACATTGTATACCCCTGTATGTTGTATACCCCTGTATGTTGTACATTGTATACCCCTGTATGTTGTACATTGTATACCCCTGTATGTTGTATATTGTATACCCCTGTATGTTGTATATTGTATACCCCTGTATGTTGTACATTGTATACCCCTGTATGTTGTACATTGTATATCCCTGTATGTTGTACATTGCATATCCCTGTATGTTGTACATTGCATACCCCTGTATGTTGTACATTGTATACCCCTGTAAGTTGTACATTGTATACCCCTGTAAGTTGTACATTGTATACCCCTGTATGTTGTACATTGTATATCCCTTTATGTTGTACATTGCATACCCCTGTATGTTGTACATTGTATACCCCCTGTATGTTGTACATTGTATACCCCTGTATGTTGTACATTGTATACCCCTGTATGTTGTATACCCCTGTATGTTGTATACCCCTGTATGTTGTACATTGTATACCCCTGTATGTTGTACATTGCATACCCCTGTATGTTGTACATTGCATACCCCTGTATGTTGTACTTTGTATGCCCCTGTATGTTGTACATTGTATACCTTTGTAGGTTGTACATTGTATACCTCTGTAGGTTGTACATTGTATACCCCTGTAGGTTGTACATTGTATACCCCTGTAGGTTGTACATTGTATACCTCTGTAGGTTGTACATTGTATACCCCTGTATGTTGTACATTGTATACCCCTGTATGTTGTACATTGTATACCCCTGTATGTTGTACATTGTATACCCCTGTATGTTGTGGTCTTTAAGGTGCCCATCTAATGTAAACATCCCTTGTGACAGTAATAGGCAGTGACAGGTACTCTTTATGGAGGGATCGGGGGTCTTAAAGACCCCAAACCCCTCCACTACACTTCAATGTATCCAAAATGCCGAAATCAACATTTTTGAATACAGACATTTTTTTTCAAATCGGCGCCGTTAGTAGCCAAGTAAACAGATACAGGTACCGGAACAGGTACAGGGACAGGGACAGATACAGGTACAGGAACAGGGACAGGGACAGATACAGGTACAGGAACAGATACGGGTACAGATACGGGTACAGATACAGGTACAGATACAGGTACAGGGACAAGTACAAGGATGGGGACAGGAACAGGTACAGGGACAGGGACAAGGACAGGTACAGATACAGGGACAGATACAGATATGGGTACAGGGACAGAAACAGGGACAGGTACAGGAACAGGTACAAGTACAGGGACAGGAATAGGTACAGGAATAGGTACAGGTACAGGGACAGATACAGGTAAAGATACAGGTACAGGGACAGGTACAGGTACAGCTACAGGTACAGATACAGGTACAGGAACAGGTGCAGGGACAGGGATAGGTACAGGTACAGGGACAGATACAGGTACAGGGATAGGTACAGGGACAGGGACAGATACAGAAACAGGTACAGGTACAGGGACAGGTACAAGTACAGGGACAGGAATAGGTACAGGAACAGGGACAGGTACAGATACGGGTACAGATACAGGTACAGATACAGGTACAGGAACAGGTACAGGTACAGGGACAGGTACAAGGATGGGGACAGGAACAGGGACAGGTACAGGGACAGGGACAAGGACAGGTACAGATACAGGGACAGGTGCAGGGACAGGTACAGGGACAGATACAGATATGGGTACAGGGACAGAAACAGGGACAGGTACAGGAACAGGTACAAGTACAGGGACAGGAATAGGTACAGGAATAGGTACAGGTACAGGTACAGATACAGGTACAGATACAGGTACAGATACAGGTACAGGAACAGGTGCAGGGACAGGGATAGGTACAGGTACAGGGACAGATACAGGTACAGGGATAGGTACAGGGACAGGTACAGGGACAGATACAGAAACAGGGACAGGTACAGGTACAGGGACAGGTACAAGTACAGGTACAGGAATAGGTACAGGGACAAGGACAGGTACAGGAATAGGTACAGGGACAAGGACAGGTACAGATACAGGGACAGGTACAGGGACAGATACAGATATGGGTACAGGGACAGAAACAGGGACAGGTACAGGAACAGGTACAAGTACAGGGACAGGAATAGGTACAGGGACAAGGATAGGTACAGGAATAGGTACAGGGACAGGGACAGGTACAGATACTGGGACAGGTACAGGGACAGGTACAGGAACAGATACAGGGACAGGAACAGGTACAGGGACAGGTACAGGAACATATACAGGGACAAGGACAGTGACAGGTACAGGAACAGATACAGGGACAGGTACAGGGACTGGTACAGAAACAGGAACAGGGACAGGGACTGGTACAGAAACAGGAACAGGGACAGGTATAGGTACAGGGACAGGAACAAGGACAGGTACAGGGACAGGTACATCGACAGGTACAGCGACAGGAACAGGGACAGATACAGGGACAGATACAGGTACAGGGACAGATACAGGGACAGGTACAGATATAGGTACAAGGACAGGTACAGATACAGGTACAGGGACAGGGACAGATACAGGTACAGGGACAGGTACAGATACGGGTACAGATACAGGTACAGATACAGGTACAGGAACAGGTACAGGTACAGCAACAGGTACAGGAACGGGAACAGGTACCGGGACAGGTACAGGGACAGGTACAAGGACAGATACAGATACAGGAACAGATACAGGGTCAGGGACAGAAACAGGTACAGGGACAGGATCAGGGACAGGGATAAGGACAGGTACAGGGACAGGTACAGGAACAGATACAGGGACAGGCACAGGGACAGGCACAGGGACAGGGACAAGGACAGGAACAGGTACAGGGACAGGAATAGGTACAGGGACAGGAACAGGGACAAGGACAGGGACAAAGACAGGTACAGGACCAGGTACAGGGACAGGTAAAGGAACAGGAACAGGTACAGATGCAGGAATAGGGACAGGGACAGGTACAGGGACGGGTACAGATACAGGTACAGGAACAGCGACAGGGACAGGAACAGGTACAGGAACAGATACAGGGACAGGGACAGGGACAAAGACAGGTACAGGAACAGGTACAGGTACAGGTACAGGAACAGGTACAGATGCAGGAATAGGGACAGGGACAGGGACAGGGACAGGGACAGGGACGGGTACAGGTACAGGGACAGGTACAGGAACAGGTACAGGAACAGGTACAGGAACAGGTACAGGTACAGGAACAGGTACAGGAACAGGTACAGGGACAGATATAGGGACAGGTACAGGAACAGGTACAAATGCAGGAATAGGTACAGCAACAGGGACGGGTACAGGTTCGTCGGTTTGCGGGAAGTGGTTTTAAGGTAGAACTATAGGCAAAACTTATTTTTTCCCCCAGGTCACCAGAACTAGCGTCCCCATTGGAAGATTTCCCCTCTATTACTTTTCTAGGGACAACCCAGAATTTGGGATTTTCTTTTACTTTCACTTTCAATACCTTAACACAGGACAAATAGAGAGGGGGAATCTCCCCAATGGGGACACAGCAATAAAAACTGACAGGGGTTCTAATTCCTTTCCCTGCTATCAAAAACGAAACGAAAAAAAATTGCCTTTAGTTCTACTTCAAGTCTCCTCTCCCCCAGTGATCTTACTGTACACTGTAACTTTGTAGCAAGTCACAAGACTGCAGCAGGGGCTGATTTGTGTCAGACATTTGTGAACATAGCTAAGATCTGTACAGGCACCAGGATTTACATGATTGTGTCGCCTCTGAGCCAGGACCTCAGTCCAGGGGGTAGATGCAGACCCTGGATGATGTCTAACCACAAATGGCTCTGTCCTTTTGGATAGTAAACCAGAAGAAGACATTGTCAGGGGGGAGTGCTGTGATCTCTGCACAGTGAAATCATTGAGCACTCCATAGATTATGTCATTTTCTTTCCTTCACTACGGGTGTAAAGAAAGAAAATTGCTCAATTTTCAACATCAACAGCGTCTGTGTTGATGGGGGAATCCCTCCTACAGTGCTTTTGTGTTCTGCCAATGGTACTGCTGGTGGGTACTGCTGGCTGGTACTACTGGTGGGTATTGCTGGCTGGTACTGCTGGCTGGTACTGCTGGTGGGGACTGCTGGCTGGTACTGCTGTTGGTTACTGCTGGCGGGAAATGCTGGTGGGTACTGCTGGCTGGTACTTCTGGCTGGTGCTGCTGGTGGGTACTGCTGGCGGGTACTTCTGGCCAGTACTGCTGGTGGGTAATACTGGGTGTTACCACAGGCAGGTACTAGTGGCTGGTACTGCTGGTGGGTACTGCTTGCTGGTACTGCTGGTGGGTACTGCTGGCTGGTAATACTGGTAGGTACTGCTGGCTGGTACTGTTGGCGGGTAGTGCTGGCTGGTACTGTTGGTGGGCACTGCTGGCTGGTGCTGCTGGTGGGTACTGCTGGCCGGTACTGCTAATGGGTACTGCTGGCTGGTATTGCTGGTGGGTGCTGCTGGTGGGTACTGCTGGCTGGTACTGCTGGTGGATACTGCTGGTGGGTACTGCTAGCTGGTACTGCTGGTGGGTACTGCTGCTGGGTACTGTTGGTAGGCACTGCTGGCTGGTACTGCTAATGGGTACTGCTGGCTGGTACTGCTGGCTGGTACTGCTGGCGGGAAATGCTGGCTTCTCTGCGACACATCAACATCGGAGTATGAGGAGTAGTGCTGGAGGAAGCATGCAGAGCCGATGCTTCCTCTATATCTCCTCTCACAGGCAGAGTACATTTAATATCACTCCCCCTGTGACAGGAAGGAGTAGGAAGCATCCGCTCCGTTCTCACTCGGGGATACGCTGACAGCCGGGCATCCGAGACATTGCGCAGCACTTGCAGCTGTCAGGGAGCCGCAGCCCAAATTTGGGACACTTGGGAATGTCTGCCTTGTCAAAAGGGCTCTTTTGGCATCAAAGGGCAAAGGGGCAGGTGCTCAAGCACCCCCCCCCCCCCCAACCACCATCTGCACGTGCCTGTAAGCACCTGTAATACATAAAAATGAGCAGATGATTCCGCCTCTCCGCTCCATGCCTCAGTCATTAGTGTCTGCTGTGCTGCGCTCAGTTAGTTTTCCGTAGTAGTACAATCATCGCACTACCAGCAACGGCAGATCAAATGCGCATTGTTTTTTTTTGTGATGTCAGATCAGCGGGGAAGCTGCCGGTAGAAGACATGTTGTGATTGGAATTGGTGGGTGGAAAGGGATTATTTTGTTGTGATTAGGAGTCTCGGCACAAGCCCGGTCTCACCTGAATAGGCGCTCTGATTGCTTTGACTGCACAGCCGTGTCCTGGCAGCCCTCAGGTGTGATGAATTCGACGACACAAATAATCAGCTCAGCGGGTTCCCTCGTTCTTCACAACAGCACAGTGGGAGTGAAAGTGGGGGTGGGGGTGCCCAAAAAAAAGTACACTGTAGCAGGTTGCCTTTGTCTGTTAAACCTTCACCCCGGCTGTTCAGAAAGGTCAGGGGCTATACTGATAGTTACAGGTCCTGTACAAAGAAATGAACACTTTATATATATATAGTTACATTGTAGTTGAGGTTGAATAAAGACAATAGTCCATCCAGTTCAACCTGTGTGGGTGTGTTTGTGTCAGTGACCATAATCATTTCCCATATCCCTGTATATTGTGTTCACTAAGATGCATAGCTCCCAACCGTCCCGGATTTGGAGGGGTTGTCCCAGATTTGGAGGGACTGTCCCAGATTTGGAGGGACTGTCCTGGATTTGGAGGGACTGTCCTGGATTTGGAGGGACTGTCCTGGATTTGGAGGGACTGTCCCGGATTTGGAGGGAATGTCCTGGATTTGGAGGGACTGTCCCGGATTTGGAGGGGCTGTCCCAGGTTTGGAGGGACTGTCCCGGATTTGGAGGGACTGTCCCGGATTTGGAGGGACTGTCCTGGATTTGGAGGGACTGTCCCGGATATGGAGGGGCTGTCCCAGGTTTGGAGGGACTGTCCCTGATTTGGAGGGACTGTCCTGGATTTGGAGGGACTGCCCCTGATTTGGAATAAAGTCTCTCTCTGTCCCTCTTTCCTCCTCAATTGTCCCTCATTTTGGTCTGATCTATATAGTTGTATATAAAATTGACTTTTTTTCTTTCAAAAAGTTTTTCCCAGTGCTAAATCTTTCATTCAATATCTAAATTGCTGCATTTGTGATTTTCAATAGCCAATATAAAGGAATAATAGTGGTAAGAAAGCACTTGTGGGTTTAACTTTTTTGTATAATTCTCCTTTAAGGGGGCATGACAGGGGGCGTGTCCTATGCCTTCATACTTTTGAAAATAGGTGTCCCTCGTTCCCATCTCAAAAAGTCAGGAGGTATGAAGATGCAGGCCTAGGAGTCTTTTAAAAATATCAATACTCCCCGCTGACACCACCGATTGTGGAAGAGAGTTCCACATTCTTACAGCCCTAACAGGGAAAACCCCCCTACGCAACTTAACCACTTCTGGACCGGAAGATTTCCCCCCTTAATGACCAGGCCATTTTTTGCGATTCAGCACTGCATTATTTTAACGGACAATAGCGTGGTTGTGCGACGCTGTACCCAAATAAAATTGACGTCCTTTTTTCCCCACAAACAGAGCTTTCTTTTGGTGGTATTTGATCACCTCTGCGCTTTTTATTTTTTGCGCTATAAAAAAAAAAAAGAACGACAATTCTGAAAAAAAAAAACATTTTTCACATTCTGCTATATAACATTCCCAATTTAAAAAAAAATGTAAAAATCGTTTTTTTTCATCATTTTAGGCCAATTTGTTTTCTGCTACATATTTTTGGTAAATAAAATCACAATAAGCGTATTTTGATTGGTTTGCACAAAAGTTATCGCGTTTACAAACTAGGGGAAAGATTTATGTCAGTTTTATTGTTTTTTTTTTTTTTTTTACTAGTAATGGCGGCGATCTCCGATTTTTAGCGGGACTGCGACATTGCGGCGGACATATCGGACTCCTAACTGACATTTTTGCCACTTTTGGAGTGACCAGTGACATTACTACAGTAATCAGTGCTAAAATATGCACTGTTACTGTAACAATGACACTGGCAGGGAAGGGGTTAACCTAGTGGGAGATCAAGGGGTTAAATGTAAGCCATGGGGAGTGTTTTCTAACTGTGTGGTTGGAGGGGCTTGTGAAATGACCATGGAGACCTGCGGTTCTATATAGAAGGATCACAGGCGCTCTATGATCATTCCAGGGAGAAGAACGGTCTGCTGTGTTTACAACAGCTTCCTGTTCTTCTCTCTCAGCAGGGAGCGATTGTGGGTACTCGGCGGCAATCACAGCCACCGGCCCTGTGGATCAGCTTCCCCGCTTCCTAATTGGGGCCCCCAGAAGCGCTCCTGCGAACCAACGCACCTATACATCGGTTCGTGCAGCCGCGCCAGCCTGCCGCAGTATATCTGTGGTAGGCGGTGGGCAAGTGGGTAAGGGGGCGTGGCAGGGGCGTGTCCTATTCTTTCATACGTTTGCTAATAGGTGTCCCTCGTTCCCATCTCAAATAGTCAGGAGGTATGAAGATTTTTTAAAAATATCAATACTCCGCACTGACACCACCAATTGTGGAAGAGAGTTCCACATTCTTACTGCCCTGACCAGTGAAAAACCCACTATGAAGCTTAAATCGCATGTCCTCCAATCTTATTGTGTGGCCCCCGTGTCCTCTTACACTCCCTGAGATGGCAAAGTTTCCTACCTATGCTGGGATCACCATTGAGGTATTTGTAAATTGCTATCATGTCCCCTAATACATTTAGTGCTTGTAGTCGTTCCTCAAATTTGAGGTCTTCCAGTCGCCAAATTCATTTCTTTGCCCTTCCTTGGACTCTCTCCAGTTCCAGCACCTCCCTTCTGAGGATTGGCGACCAGAACTGGACGGAATATTCCAGATGTGGCCGGACCAGAGTTTTATAAAGTTTAAGGATTATAGTTTTATCTCTGGAGTATATCCCCTTTTTTATGCATGCCAATATTCTGCCGGCTTTGGTGACATTGCATACTATTGCTCAGTCTGTCTTTTTCTAGGACCCCCCAGATCTTTCTCCATCCTTGATTCCCCCCTGAAGAATTTCCAGATTTGTATCAAGAATAACTGAGGACTGTCTGTGATACTTTACTGATATCCAGATTTTCGGGACACTCTGCCCCCTTCTTCCAGGCCCTAGCAGAACGAATACACAAAGTTTCAGCAGAATATTAAGCATGACAAGATCTGTATCTGAAAGTTTTATCAGTGACTCAGAACAGTAAAGTTCTGCCAGAACTTCCTTAGGTCCAAAATGTTAGATAACGGAGAACAATGGTAAATGGAGTTCTGTATAGTCCATGTTCCACAGAAAGGGTGTCTGTGTTCATATTTATGTGTGGGATGTTCTGTAATGGTTTGTGTCATGGGTTTTGGTATATCTGATATTCATAAATGGAACTCTGACCTGACCAAAAATATTTGTAGTGCTGTACAGATGTGTTTGTGATCGGGATTGACCTGGAAAACAGCACAGCCAGGTCCTGGACATCTGCTGCAGCACACCCTGATCCCAAACCTTGGCTCCTGCACCATGGTCCTGGATCTTGGCTGCAATATATTATGTTCCAGGACCTCTACTGCAGCACAACATGGTCCTGGACCTCAGGTGCAGCACAACATGGTCCTGGACCTCAGGTTCAGCACATCATTGTCTTATACCTCTGCAACAGCACACCATGGTCCTGGATCTTGGCTGCAGTATATTATGTTCCAGGACCTCTACTGCAGCAAAACATGGTCCTGGACCCCAGGTGCAGCACATCATTGTCCTATACCTCTGCAACAGCACACTATGGTCGTGGACCTCCGCTGTAGCACACCATGGTCCTAAACCTCTATTCCAGCACACCATGGTCCTGGTCCTCTTGCTGCAGCACACCATGGTCACTGACCTCTTACTGCAGCACATCATGGTCATGGACCTCCGCTGCAACACACCATGGTAGTGGACCAGTGGACCTCTGCTGCAGCACACCATGGTCCTGGATCTTCTTTGCAGCACACCATGGTCCTGGACCTCCACTGCAGCACACCATGGTCCTGGACGTCCGCTGCAGCACACCATGGTCCTGGACCTCCACTGCAGCACACCATGGTCCTGGACGTCCGCTGCAGCACGCCATGGTCTTGGACCTCCGCTGCAGCACGCCATGGTCCTGGACCTCTGCTGCAGCACACCATGGTGTTGGACCTCTGCTGCAGCACACCCTGATCTCAATCCTCTGCTGCAGTACCATGGTTCTGGACCTTGGATGCAGTATATTATGCACACCTGGACCTCTGCTGCAGCACACCATGGTCCTGGATCTCAGGTTCAGCACATCGTTGTCTTATACCTCTTCTGTAGCACACCATAGTCGTGGACCTCTTCCATAGCACACCATAATCGTGGACCTCTTCTGCAGCACACCATGGTCGTGGACCTCTTCTGTAGCACACCATGGTCGTGGACCTCTTCTGTAGCACACCATGGTCGTGGACCTCTGCTGCAGAACACCATGGTCCTGGACCTCTGCTGCAGAACACCATGGTCCTGGACCTCTGCTGCAGAACACCATGGTCCTGGACCTCTGCTGCAGAACACCATGGTCCTGGACCTCTTGCTGCAGCACACCATGGTCACTGACCTCTTACTGCAGCACATCATGGTCGTGGATCTCCGCTGCAGCACACCATGGTCATAGACCTCCGCTGCAACACACCATGGTAGTGGACCAGTGGACCTCTGCTGCAGCACACCATGGTCCTGGATCTTCTTTGCCACACACCATGGTCCTGGATGTCCGCTGCAGCACACCATGGTCTTGGACGTCCGCTGCAGCAGCGCCATGGTCTTGGACGTCCGCTGCAGCACGCCATGGTCTTGGACCTCCGCTGCAGCACGCCATGGTCCTGGAACTCTGCTGCAGCACACCATGGTGTTTGACCTCTGCTGCAGCACACCCTGATCTCAATCCTCTGCTGCAGTACCATGGTTCTGGACCTTGGCTGCAGTATATTATGCACACCTGGACCTCTGCTGCAGCACACCATGGTCCTGGATCTCAGGTTCAGCACATCGTTGTCTTATACCACTTCTGTAGCACACCATAGTCGTGGACCTCTTCCATAGCACACCATAATCGGGGACCTCTTCTGTAGCACACCATGGTCGTGGACCAATGCTGTAGCACACCATGGTCCTGGACCTATGCTGCAGAACACCATGGTCCTGGACCTATGCTGCAGAACACCATGGTCCTGGACCTCTGCTGCAGCACACCATGGTCCTGAACCTCTATTGCAGCACACCATGGTCCTGGACCTCTTGCTGCAGCACACCATGGTTGTGGACCTCTTGCTGCAACATGCCATGGTTGTGGATCTCCGCTGCAGCACACTTCGGTCCTTGACCTCTGTTGCAGCACACCATGGTCCTGGATCTCCTTTGCAACACACCATGGTCCTAGACTTCTGCTGCAGCACACCATGGTCCTGGACTTCTGCTGCAGCACACCATGGTTCTGGACATCTGCTGCAGCATGCCATGGTCCTGGATCCCCATTGCAGCACACCATGGTCCTGGACCTCTATTGCAGCACACCATGGTCCTGGACCTCTATTGCAGCACACCATTGTCCTACACCACGGTCTTGGACATCCACTGCAGCAAACCTTTGTCCAATATATTCGCTGCAGCACACCATTGTCCTGGACCACTGCTGCAGCACACTGTGGTCCTGGACCTCCGCTGCAGCACGCCATTGGTCCTGGACCTCTGCTGCAGCACGCCATTGGTCCTGCACCTCCGTTGCGGCACACCCTGGTCCTGGATCTCTGCTGCAGCACACCAAGGTCCTGGACCTCCGCTGCAGCACACCCTGATCCCAAACCTCTGCTGCAGCACCATGGTCCTGGACATTGGCTGCAGTATATTATGTAAACTAGGACCTCTGCTGTAGCACACCATGGTCCTGGACCTCTTCTGGGGCACACTATGGTCGTTGACCTCCGCTTTAGCACAACATGGTCCTGGACCTCTGCTGCAATACACCATGGTCCTGAACCTCTAATGCAGCACACCATGGTCCTGGGCATCTTGCTGCACCACACCATGGTCCTGGACCTCCGCTGCAGCACACCATGGTCGTGGACCTCCACTGCAGCACACCATGGTCGAGGACCTCCGCTGCAGCACACCATGGTCGTGGACCTCCGCTGCAACACACCATGTTCCTGAACCTCTTTTGCAGCACACTAAGGTCCTGGACCTCTATTGAAGCTCACAATGGTCCTGGATTTTCTTTTCAGCAAAACATTTTCCTGGACTTCCGCTGTAGCACACCATGATCCTTGATTTCTGCTGCAGCACACCATGGTCCTGGATGTCTGCTGCAGCAAGCCATGGTCCTGGACCTCCATTGCAGCACACTATGGTCCTGGACCTCTATTTCAGTACACCATTGTCCTACACCTCTGCTGCAGCACACCGTTGTCCTGGACCTCTGCTGCAGCACACCGTTGTCCTGGACCTCTTCTGCAGCACACCGTTGTCCTGGACCTCTGCTGCAGCACACCGTTGTCCCAAACCTCCACTTAAAATTGTGGTTTTTTTTTTTGTTTATAGCGCAAAAAATAAAAACCTCAGAGGTGATCAAATACCACCAAAAGAAAGCTCTATTTATGGGGAAAAAAAGACCATACATTTTATTAGGGTACAGCATGGCACGTCCGCGTAATTGTCAGTTAAAGTAACGCAAAAAATGGCCTGGTCATGAAGGAGGGTAAATCTTCTGGAGCTGAATCGGTTAACGTGGCCAGAATTCCTACATTCTGGTGAGAGTTTGCTCGATGAAGCGGCTTAGAGTGTTTTTAATGCAAAGAAAAAGCAGATCTAAATTTAATCCCGTTCACACATAGGGAGAACTATCAGACGTTGGCTGCAGCTACAGCCGCTGTGCAGACGGCGCTCTGCTATGACAGCTCTTCAAATCCCGCAGGTTTCCCATCGCCATGTGCGCAGCACCTGCAGAGTCTGCAGCATCTCCGCACACAACTGGAGCCTTGAAAATAAGAACACATCTTATGGGTCACGTTTCTATTTCTTCTTCTGAAGTTAGGAAATATTTTTTTATATGCGTATTTTTACTAAGCTCTCAAAAGCCAGTTGAAACCAAATATTTACAGCAGGAAAGGCCGTTCTGTACGCCGATGGAAAGGAAGCGTAAAAAATGTGGCGAGTATAGGACCTCATGCACATTGCCGCTGTTAAAATTTATTTATTTTTTTGTTTTTTTGCCCTCAACTTCAGCCCCGGAAGGTTTTACCCCCTTTATGACGAGGCCACTTTTTGTGATACGGCACTGCGTCTACTGACAATTGCGCTGTCGCGCGACGCTGTACCCAAATAAAATTGAAGTCCTTTTTTCCCCACAAATAGAGCTTTCTTTTGGTGGTATTTGATCCCCTCTGCGTTTTTTTTTTTTGAGCTATAAACTTGAGATCGACCGATTATCGGCAAAGCCGATATATCGAGGGCCGATCTGCACTTTCCCCTGAGGATACCGATATTGCCGATATTCCGGGAAAGTGCTTGTACCGGAGTGATGCCTGCAGCTAGAGGCATTACCCCGGTACCGGCGTCCATAACCGGCGGTTGGCTGAGAAGCCGCTCAGCTGTAATTACAAGGAGCGGTATGGGGACTCACCCCCCCCCCCCTCCCGCTGACTTCCACGGCTCGCCCGGGTCTCCCGTCCAACCGGGAGACTTGGGCAACCAGCTTGCACAGCCGCCGAAAACCCGATCAAAGCCGCATTCGTTCGGGTCTCCTTGCAAAAACCCGGAAGTGATTTCATGACATCACTTCCGGGTACTCGGCGCCAGATTCAAAAGAATGACAGCATTCAAAACAGCCAAACTTTGCGTTTTGAATGCTTTTAAGTGCAGAGGAGGGGTTTGGGGTCTTTTAGACCCCTAGATCCCTCCACAAGAGTACCTGTCAAATACATTTTTTTTTTTTAAATGTACAAAAATATCGGCCCATATCAGCCAATACCCACACGCGATGACCAAAATATCAGTATCAGCAATGAAAAAAATGATCGATCGCTACTAATATGTATTCTGCTACATATTTTTGGTAAAATAATCCCAATTAGCGTATATTGATTGGTTTGTGCAAAATGTATAGCGTTTACGAATGATGGAAAATATTTAAAAGATTTTTATTTATTTCTCAATTTTAAAAATGATCAATGATGGCGAACAGTGACTTATACATAGGCGTGCGCAGGGGGGTGTGCCAGGGCATACCCTAATCACTCTGTGCGGTTCTGATTTTCCCTACTGCCCAGGCTTCCCCTTGCGTTCTCCCCCCCACCAGCCTCCCCTGCAGTATTGCTGGCTTCCCTTCCTCCCCTCTCGGCTTCTGTGGGGGATGTTTCAGGATGGAGAGCGGGGGAAGGGACTACCCAATATTTAATTTACTGGCCCCTTCCTTTTCTAAATGAACACAGTGAACACACTCACTATGTTCAATCATACCTGCAGCATAGTAAACTGCATTTACTATGCTTTAGTATGTGAATGAACAGCACAGAGCACTTCCCATTCATTCACTGTCCAGTGCAGCTGAGGCTGCAGAGGAAGGCGTGTGTGTTTAATCTTTGGGGTGCACACCCTAATAGAATAGGCTTCGCACACCTATGGGTTTATAGCAGGACTGCGATATTGCTAAGGACAAATCTGACACTAACTGACACTTTTGACACTTTTTGGGGACTAGTGACACTAATACAGTGATCAGTGCTAAAAATATGACCTGTCACTCTACTAATGACACTGGCAGGGAAGGGGGTTAACATCAGGGAGCAATCAAGGGGTCAAATGTGTGCTTATAGAGTATTTACTAACTGTGTGGGGGAGGTGGTTGTACTGTGGGAAGGCAGAGATCCGTGTTCCTGCTTAGCAAAAACACAGGATCCTTGCCTTCCCTACTGACAGAGCGGCGACCTGCCTGGTTTACATAAGCAGACGGCCTTTCTGCTTCTCTCCCGAACGATCGCCAGGTGCCAGCAGACATCGAGTTCGCCAGTCCAGCTGATTGGCTCCCGCTCTGTCCAATCACAGCAGACCCGGAAGTTACCTTCTGTTACTTTAGCACAGGGGTGTCAAACTCAATTTCATTGAGGGCCGCATCAGCATTATGGTTGCCCTCAAAGGGCCGGTTATATCTGTAAGATTAGATGTCCAGAGCACCCCACGCCCCCTTCCACCCTTACATGAGATGCCAAGAGCCCCCCACCATCATAAGTCAAGAGTCACCCACCCTTCCTTACATCACAATGCACCCCTTACCTTGTGCTACTGCCAGGAAGAAGATGCAGGTGGATCTGGGAAGAAGAAAGTGCAAGGTCTGGAGGAGAACCAGAGGAGGGCTGGAATCAGCTTACAGAGTCTGCTGAATGCTGAGACTAGGGGAGTCAGAGACAATGTGGTGTTGTCACTGCACAGAGAGGTGCAAGATCTGTAGGAGGGGCTCTGCCCTCCTCTCTGCTGCAGACTGCTGAGAATGGGGAGGGGGGGGGCAAAGACGAGCCTTTCTGCAGCAGCACAGAGAAGCACAGGATCTGGCAAAGGAGTTCTGTCCTCTCTGCTGCCGACTACTGAGACAAGGCGGGGGCAGAGACAAGGAGGGTGCCGCAGCTGCAGGAGAGGTGCGAGGGCCACATGAAATGGCCTAGGGGGGCCGCATTCGGCCCGCGGGCCTTGTGTTTGACACCTGTGCTTTAGCAGATCACTTACAGACTCTCCAGATCAGCTTCACAATGTCAAAACCTTTAAGCCGACTGGGCAACAATGTAAGCAAATTCCCAAATGTCAGTGCGTCCTCCAAGTGAGTCACCAGGCTCTTCTGAGTTATCAGCTCTTTCCAGCGAGGGGCCTCCCCTGGGTCTCCTCCTTGGCACAGCTTCATCCAGGCAGGATGGCTTCAGGACTACTTTAGCACACGTTAGGCCCGCAAAACAGGCTATTGGGCCTTAACGGCAGAGCTCCATCCAGCAGCACATGGCCTGTCCAAATATTTATATCTTCACCCAGTACGCACCAGTGGCACACACCCCCACTGGATTGGCTGAAGAAAATATAAGTATTTATAACTTAGTTTTGTTTGTGAAATCTCATACTATGAACAGTGATACCGGTGACATCTACAAGAATACTTTACCTGATATATAACAAGGTAATGGTACATATCCATATTGCCTTATATATTAATTTATTATAACTAAAAGATATCCCAGAACTGCAAATGTCTCTATCTACCTAAGGGATTTATCCCTTTCTATATTATCTGTCTATATAGTCTCTACTATCCTTTGCCGGCATATCTTTCCATTCCACACGTCCAGACTTTAGGGCCCTGGAAGCAACGCACTCACACAAGAGCATAGTGAATGGGTTACTCAGTCTTTGGCTTTAATATACAGTATACAAAGCAGGCTATATTTCCAGTCTATATACCTCATATTCTACATATAATAAAAATAGAATCATGCATAACAGGAAAAAGTCCTTTACCATAATCATCCGCAAGAGACCCTTTAACCACTTCCTTACCATATCATGGTATTATCATGATGGTATCATCATATCATCTGATGTCCTGGGCTTTAAGTGGGGATATCTGGATGATGGGTGCAGCTGCAGGCATCATTCAGATATCATTTTTTTTTGCACAGTAAGAACAATCATAGTGGCTGTTCAGCCGCTTGATCGTTCTTACAGGCGGCGGGAGGCGACATTCCCCCACCTCTGGCCACCCTCCGGTGCTTCTACCGGCTCGCCCGTGCGATTGGCGAGCCGAAGAAGGAATCCGCCGGTGGTGGAAGTACACCATAGAGAATACCGAGGACCAGATGGTCTACAGCAGTCTCTATGACTCTCGGAGGCCCGGGCGTGACATTATGACGTCAGGCCCCGACATGGCAGTTGTCAATACTGCCGTGATCTCAGGTGGATAGCCAAAATTGTTTTTTTTTTTAAATTTCAGGCTTTCCAGCCTGTAGGAGAGATCTAAGGTCTTATTGACCCCAAATCTCTCCATAAAGAGGACCTGTCATGCACTATTCTTATTACAAGGGATGTCTACATTCCTTGTAACAGAAATAAAAGTGATAAAAAAAAATGGAAAGTGTAAAAATGAAAAAATAAAAAATAAAATAAACAATAAAAAAAATAAAAATCTATTTAAAGTGCCCCCATCCCCGGGTGCTCGCACACACAAGCGAAGGCATACGTATGTCACAGCCACATATGTAAACGGTATTCAATTCATACATGTGAGCTATCGCCGCGAACGTTAGGGTGAGAGCAATAATTTTAGCTCAAGACCTCCACTGTAACTCTAAACTGGTAACCTGTAAAAAATTTTAAAGCACTGAACTTCTTTGGTCAACCATGGCGAGGACTGTTCTGAGTGGAACCTGTCCTGTTAAGCCGCTGTATGGTCTTGGCCACCGTGCTGCAGCTCAGTTTCAGGGTCTTGCCAATCTTCATATAGCCCTAGGCCATCTTTATGTAGAGCAACAATCAATTTACACTTATTACAATTTTACCAAAAATATGTAGCAGAATACAAATTGGCCTAAGAGGATGAAAAATTTGATTTTTACATTTTTTTTTGGGAATGTTATATAGCAAAAAATGGTAATATCTCGGACAGATGAGGGTGTAAAGAATTGCCAACATCCCTTATAACTAAATAAATGTATGAAGAGAACCTCCTCTTGGATTGGGATTTTAAGGGCAATAATTAATTAATTGAAACAACATAATTTATATAAAAAAATATTTATTTATTAATTCATTATTCATTGTTAAAATTACATATACATACACCATATTTGATAGTTGAAAACATAAAATCAAATCAAGTGGGGTTACTGAGGTAGTTTTGTTGATTTTTGCCCTGACCAGGATAAATCATGGAAGGGGGGGGGGGGGGGGGTGATGGAAAATTGGACCAAATGAGCCAGAGAAGGAGAGAGTGTTATATAGCAAAATGTGCAAAATATTGTTTTTTTTTCTTCAGAATTGTCGCTTTTCATAGATGAGAGCATCTTTATATATTTTTATCATTTTTTTCTGAAAATTTTGAAAAAATAAAATGGACAAAACATATTTTTACTTTCTGCTACAAAACATATCCAATAAAAAATGTAAAAAAAAATTCCTCATAAATTATGGCCAAAATGTATTCTGTTACATGGTAAAAAAAAATAAAATCCCAATAAGCCTATATTGATTGGTTTGTATGAAAGTTGTAGCGTCTACAAACTAGGGGATATATACTGGATTTTTTGTTTCTTCATACTACTAATGGCAGTGATCAGCGACTTATAATGGGACTGCGATAGTGCGGCGGAAAATCTGACACTAACTGGCACTGGGAGGGACTGATTAACTGCCACTGACATCACCAGTGACACTAAAACAGTGATCAGTGCTAATCCTATACACTGTCAGTGTATCAATGTCACTGTGTGCCTAGCATTGTGTAATGTGTGTACAGTGTGTGCTGCTTTTACTACTAGATCTCTAAGCTTCGCATGGATGAAAAACGGACAAGATCGTTCTCTCTGTACAGAGCTCTGTGTTGATTAGTAACACAGTGCTCTGTGCTTTGATTGTACACAGTTGATCAGCATGTCCCAGGCATGAATCATTGGCCACTTTGTGAATGGGCCGCAGTCTTCTGGGACCTGTGAAGTGCCCCAGATGGCTGCAAGGGGAAGGAGGGGGGGCGAAGTGCACCATGGCGAACTGTGCCAGAAGTGGGAGCAGGTACCTGCCAAAACCAAGTACCCGCTCCCCCCTCCTCATCAAAAGTGCCAAATGTGGCTGCAGGGGGGGTTGGGGGGAGGCAGACAACCTTTTGGGTTGAGCTCCACTTTAAGTTGGCTTGTAATTTCCCGCTGTTGCCAGTAGATGTTGTTATATGAGCGGCAGGCAGCCGCTCCCAGGCAAATCGCTGTACATGTACGGCTTTTGGGAGGCTAGGGCGCGCTCCCGCCCCCCCCCCCCCCCCCCCGCTCGTCAGCGAGGATGCCGATGCATGGGCAGGCAGCTCCAATTGCCGCGCACCGCCGCTCTGCAGCGGGAACTCCGATGCACGGGGCCAGCAGCTCCGATTGCCGCCGGCCACCCGCGATCGCTCCCCGCTGAGAGAGAAGAACGGTCAGCTGTTGTAAACACAGCTGATCCTTCTTCTCCCTGGAATGTTCATAGAGCCCCTGTGATCCTTCTATATAGGATCACATGTCTCTATGGTCATCTCACAAGCCCCGCCCCCATACAGTTAGCGGCAGCTCACGGACACCCGCATGTGCCCTGCGATCTCCCGGCTGCCGGGGGAGACTTAGGATGTCTGCAGTCAGTGACAGCAGCCACTGCTTCCTGTATAGTTCCGGCTCTGTCACAGGCAGTGTGATACACAGGCACTCCACCTGTGACAGGAGCCATACAGGAAGCAGCGGCTCTGCTCTCAACTGCAGCCGCTGCTTCCTCCAGCAGTACCCAACGTCATGACCAGCAGTACCCAACGTCATGACCAGCATTACCCGCCAGCAGTATCCACCAGCAGTACCCACCAGCAGTGCCAGCATTACCCACCAGCAGAGTCAGCATTACCCACCAGCATTACCCGCCAGCAGTGCCAGCAGTACCCACCAGCATTACCCGCCAGCAGTGCCAGCAGTACCCACCAGTATTACCGACCAGCAGTGCCAGCATTACCCACCAGCATTTCCCGCCAGCAGTGCCAGCAGTACCCACCAGCATTACCCACCAGCAGTGCCAGCATTACCCACCAGCATTACCCACCAGCAGAGTCAGCATTACCCACCAACATTACCCGCCAGCAGTGCCAGCAGTACCCACCAGCATTACCCGCCAGCAGTGCCAGCAGTACCCACCAGTATTACCGACCAGCAGTGCCAGCATTACCCACCAGCATTTCCCGCCAGCAGTGCCAGCAGTACCCACCAGCATTACCCACCAGCAGTGCCAGCATTACCCACCAGCATTACCCGCCAGCAGTGTCAGCATTACCCACCAGCATTTCCCGCCAGCAGTGCCAGCAGTACCCACCAGCATTACCCGCCAGCAGTGCCAGCAGTACCCACCAGCATTACCCACCAGCAGAGTCAGCATTACCCACCAGCATTACCCGCCAGCATTACCCACCAGCATTTCCCACCAGCATTACCCGCCAGCAGTGCCAGCATTACCCACCAGCAGTGCCAGCATTACCCACCAGCATTACCCGCCAGCAGTGCCAGCATTACCTACCAGCATTTCCCACCAGCATTACCCACCAGCATTACCCACCAGCATTTCCCACCAGCATTACCTGCCAAAGCAGAATTGCCATTCTTTGGCACGGTCATGTCAGAGTACAGATTCTCCCTGAAAATGAAATATCTCCACTTCCAAAACAATGAAGAAATTGATGAAATTTATTATTATTACATTATAATTTATGATTTCGTGCTTCAAACTTTATCATACCCGGGATGTCTACTAGACTCTTGTTTGAAGAGATTTAGTTGGGTTATTCTTATTTCTATACAAAACAATGTACTGCTTTTAGCACAGAAATTCTGATATAATCAGACCGCAGGGAGGTTAATCGTGCAACTTTATTGGGAATGTTTTACAGCAGAAAGTAAAAAATAATGTTTCTTTTTTTTCAGAATTGTCGCTCTTTTTTTGTTTATAGCGCAAAAAATAAAAATCGCAGAGGTGATCAAATACCACCAAAAGAAAGCTCTATTTGTGAGGAAAAAAGGACATTATATTTAAGTACAGTGTTCCAATCGTTAAAGTTCGCAGTGCCAAATCGCAAAAAAAAAACAAAAACAGCCTGGTCATGAAGGGGGGTAAATCTTCTGGAGCTGAAGTGGTTAAGGGATGTTGGTGCCTCTGTGTAAACTGGACTTGTCCATGCAATTTCCTGGTTTTGTTTACCTCTCTGGTATTTATTAAACTCTCAGTTTTCAGAGGACTCCGCTGCGGGTTCAGCAGTGTACAATAATGATTTATTGTCGCTCAGGCTGCGTTCTCACATTTGTATAAAGATTTGTAAGTCTCACAGTGAATTTTTTCCCACTCCCTCGGGGGGCCTTGGAGAAGTGTTATTCGCAGTGATATATTCTGTTCCTCGAGGATTATGTAACATGCAGAGAAGTGACATTATCAGGCCGCGATTTGCACTGGGGCGGGGGGGGGGGGGGATCAGAGATGCAGAGGCTGCATTGTGGGTGACATATGGTGTCAGCAGACAGCAGAGCACATGATACCGCTTGAGTATCTCCTGATGTGTTGTCACATCTATGCAGAAATGGTTCTTGTATAAAGCTCGGTGTCACTCCTCTGACCTTTCAACAAGAACCCGTCAGGATATGAACACAGAAGCTGCCTTTTTCTAATAGACTCCGCCTATTTATGACATTTGTTCCTTACAAATTAAAAATCTGTATTTTCACATTATACAAAAAAAAATTGGACTAACTTCACTGTTTTTTTTTTTTTAATTCAGTGAAGTGTATTTTCTCTTTTGTTCATTGACGGACACAGCTCTTCATCTTCATGACCATAGGGTTATACTGCCCCCTACAGGACACTAGGCAGAAAAAAAGTCTGGCTACGCCTATGGGGCAGTCCCAGGGGGTAGAATCCCTCTGTAGAAAGATGATTCACACACCAGTAGTTGCTCTTATAAAATCTTCATCTTTATTCAAGAACCACAGAACACAACTGCTGATAAGATCATTTGACAGGTTTCAGCCTGTAAGTCCTTAGTCATAACTATATACTACCTCTCCCTGCTATAGGTACTCAGTGAAAGATGAGTAGAAAGTAGAAAGATGAGTAGAAAGATGATCTGCACACCGGTAGTTGCTCCAAAAAAAAAAATCTTCATCTTTATTCAGAAACCACAGAACACAACTGTTGATAAGATCAGTTGACGGGTTTCAGCCTATAAGGCCTTAGTCATAACTATATACTCCCGCTCCCTGCTATAGGTACTCAGTTTTGAAAGATGAGTAGAAAGTAGAAAGATGATTAGAAAGATGATCCGCACACCGGTAGTTGCTCTTAAAAAAAATCTTCATCTTTATTCAGGAACCACAGAACACAACTGCTGATAAGATAAGGTGATGGGTTTCAGCCTATAAGGCCTTAGTCATAACTATATACTCCTTCTCCTCTCCTTGCTATAGGTACTCAGTTTTGAAAGATGAGTAGAAAGTAGAAAGATGAGTAGAAAGATGATCCGGACACCGGTAGTTGCTCCTAAAAAAAAATCTTCATCTTTATTCAGGAACCACAGAACAGAACTGCTGATAAGATAAGGTGACAGGTTTCAGCCTATAAGGCCTTAGTCATAAATATATGCTCCCTCTCCCTGGTATAGGTACTCAGTTTTGTAACAAGCAGTATCAGATGAAACAAACCCAACTCCATAGAGTAGAGCTGCGCGATTATTCGTTAAAAAAATTGTGATCTCGATTCACCCCCCCCCCCCAGCCCTCACGATCTTAACCACTTGCCGACTGCCCACCGATGCTTTACCGCGGCAGGCTGGCTCGGCTGCGCGAAATGATGTAGGGGTACATAGGTTCTCGGGAGTGGTGCTGGGGGGCAGGGATGTTGATCCATGGGCAGGGCCGTCTTTAACATCAATTGGACCCTGGGCAAACATTTTCTAGGGCCCTCCCGAATCCACTTTTTGCGGGCAGTGCGGGCTCAAGGGGCAGCGGTTTTGGCCCCCACAACAATGACTGGGCTCAGGGAAGCTGCCCCTTTTGCCCTGCATTAAAGAGGGCCCTGTCCACGGGACCGGCGGCCGCGATTGCTCCCCACTGAGAGAGAAGGACGGTCAGCTGTTGTAAATACAGCTGACTGTTCTTCTCTCTGGAATGAACACAGACCGCCTGTGATCCTTCTATATAGGAACACAGGTCTCTATGATCATTTCACAAGTCCCTCCCCCCACAGTTAGAAAACACCCCTTAGGCTCACACTTAACCCTTTGATTACCCCTGAGTTAACCCCTTCCCTGCCAGTGTCATTATTACAGTGACAGTGCATATTTTTAGCACTGATTACTGTAGTAATGTCACTGGTCCCCAAAGGTATCAAAAATGTCAGTTAGGGGTCCAATCTGTCTGCTGCAATGTTGCAGTCTCGCTAAAAATCGCAGATCGCCGCCATTGCTAGTAAAAAAATATAAATAAAAAAAAATGACATAACTCTTTCCCATAGTTTGTAGACGCGATAACTTTTACGCAAACCAATCAAAATACGCTTATTTGGATTTTTTTTGTTTGTTTTTTACCAAAAATATGTAGCAGAATAGAAATTGGCCTAAAACAATGAAAAAAATTAGATTTTTAATTTTTGGGAATGTTATATAGCAGAATGTGAAATTTTTATTTTTTTTTTTTTCAGAATTGTCGCTCTTCTTTTTTTGTTTATAGCACAAAAAATAGAAACCGCACAGGTGATCAAATACTACCAAAAGAAATCTCTATTTGCGTAATTGTCCATTAAAGTAAAGCATCGCAAAATAGGGCCTGGTAAGGAAGGGGGCAAAACCTTCCGGTCCAGAACTGGTTAATTGAATGTATTTTACTTTTTTATTTTTTTATTTATTGTTTTCTTCAAAAAGAGTACAAATACATATCACTTATTAAGAAAAAACGTTACATACATTTTTATGTAAGCTAAACACCCATCCCCCCTTAATTTACCCCTACCTACCCCTCCCCCCCCCCCCATCTCCCCACTATTTATTTTTCTTCATTCCATTTGGTGTATTCTCTCGTTTTCCTGAATTCAATCCAGTCCTCCCAAATATCCACCCAGTCTTCTATCTCATCTTCCCCCCAATCTCTTAACCACTTAAGCCCCGGAGGATTTGGCTGCTAAACGACCAGGGGGTATTTTGCGATTCGGCACTGCGTGACTTTAACGGACAATTGCGTGGTCGTGCGACGCTGTACCTAAACGAATTTGACGTCCTTTTTTTCCCACAAACAGAGCTTTCTTTTGGTGGTATCTGATCACCTGTGCAATTTTTACTTTTTGCGCTATAAACAAAAAAAGAGCGTAAATTTTGCAAAAATAACAATATTTTTCACATTTTTTTATATGAAATTCCCCCCAAAAAAATGTAAAAATCAAAATTTTTTAACATTTTCGGCCAATTTGTTTTATCCTACCTATGTTTGGTAAAAAAAATCGCAAAAAGCGTATTTTGATTGGTTTGCGCAAAAGTTATCGCGTTTACTAACAAAGGGAAAGATTTTTTTCATTTTTGTTGTTTTTTTTTTTTTAACACATAATGGCGGCGATCTTCGATTTTTGTTTGCGGTACTGCGACATTGCGGCGGACAGATCGGACCCTTGACTGATATTTTTGACACTTTTGGGGTTACCAGTGACATTTCTACAGTAATCAGTGCTATACATATGCGCTGTTACTGTAAAAATACACTGGTAGTGAAGGGGTTAACTTTATTTGGGAGGGAGGGGCTGTGTGTGTCCCTAGGGGCGTGCTTTCTACTGTGATTGGCTGTGGCTTGAGGTGTAAGGACACTGATCAACGGTTCTACATAGTAGATCCGTCTGATCAGTGTTTTTACACCGAGGAGAATGACAGGTGGCTTCTTTACACTAGCCGCCTGACTTTCTCCCTCTCCCCCGACGATGGCTGAGTGACCGGCGGACATCGGGTCCGCCAGTCACACGCGCGGGGGGGGTCCGTGACCGCGCGGGAGTGGGAGCGCGCCTCCGCGGGCGCGCTCTCGCTCCCCAGACCCTCCCAGGCTAGTGACGTTAATTAACGTCACTCTGCCTGGCCGGGGCTGACCGCCGCAGTAAATCTACTTGCGGTGGTCGGCAAGAGGTTAAATAATCTAATGTTCTTATTCTCTCTACTCTTTTGACCCAATCTCCTATTGTCGGGGCTTCTTCTTTCTGCCAGAATAGAGGGATCAATCCCTTTGCCGCATTCATTAAATGAGGTATTAATGTTACCTTGTACTGTCTTAAAGAACTTTTTATACCATTGGACATAGGCGTGGGCACGGGGTGTGCCGGGTGTGCCTGGGCACACCCTAATGTCCAGGCACATCTGGCACACTCCAGAGCTTTTTTGCTGGCAGAATGTGTGGGAATCAATCTCTATTTCAGCACCTCTACTAATGTATAATGGCAGCGCTGCGAGTGAGACTATTATTCAGTCGGCTGCCTGTGTACCTCTTATAAGTGAAGTCACTGACCGCGGATTAAGCAGGCAGGCAGCCGCATTTTCCGATGCTACCTCTATAGTTCCGGCAACAGCATCACTGACAGCTGAATATCACTCTGCCACCTGCTGTCAGGTATGCTGTAGCCGGACTATAGATGTAGCATCAGCCGCAGTGGCAAAACAATAGGGGGTGCCACCCGGCCCCGTGCTGAAAGGGGCCCCTGTAGCTCCCCTGTCAGTCACATTTGTCTAAACTTGTGTCGGAGTCGGGGGGCGGTTCTAGGTACAGATGACTACTTGTCACCATCCTGGATTGTTGACACAGCTATCATCAGGCTGGATAGGGGAGCCAGCGGGGCGGCATATAAGAGAACCGATCTCCTTATTCACTTGACTCCTAAAGGGCTTTCAGTGGCTGCAGGAGTGGGATCGGTTGTTAGTGTATGCCGTCCCACCGGACCTCCTATCCAGCCTGCTGCTAGCTATCCACGATGGTGACAAGCATCCGTACCTAGGACTGCCTCCTAGCTCCGCCCCCAACTCCAGCTTCAGCTCCCGCCTCTTCTCTCAATGCTGTTCCTGCCGCTGGGCACGGTAGGAGAAATGCTAGAAATGCCTCCTAGCCCCTTCTGCCTGGTAAGACACAAACACAATGTCTGCCACAGCAGAGTGTAGTGTTCCAGCCTGGTGTCCTACTGACTGTCACTCTGCCCCCCCCCATACTGCCCCCTCCTTTTATTTTGTCCCCTCCATACTGCCCCCTCCCATCATGCTGCCCTCCCCCCTTACTGCCCCCTCTTGGCACACTATACCCCCACTGCTGCCCCCCCATACTGCCCCCTCCTGTTATTTTGTCCCCTCCATGCTGTCCCCTCCCATCATGCTGCCCTCCCCCCCTTACTGCCCCCTCTTGGCACACTATACCCCCACTGCTGCCCCCTCCTGTTATTTTTTCCCCTCCATTCTGTCCCCTCCCATCATGCTGCCCCCCATACTACCCCCTCCTGGCACACTCCCCCAGTACTGGCCCCCTCCCATTACGCTGTCCCCCTCCCATCATGTTGCCCCCCCCCCCCCATACTACCCCTCCTGGCACACTGTCTCCCAGTACTGCCCTCCACTGTCCCCTCCCATCGTGCTGCTGTAACGCTCCTGCGTTTCATGTATGGTGTGGATTTTCAGCTGCAGAAATATTCCACTTCAGTAGTCATGTAAGAGAGATGCTGAGATACCATTCCCAACCTCAATGACTCATCATGTGTGGAAGGTCTTAATTCAGCTAGTAAATACACACACTCAACAAGCTGGTTCCTAGAGTGACTTTATGTATGTAGTAACACAGTGATGAAGATTTAAGAGACAGGTTGAGTGGAGGTGGTAGGTGACAGACACTTGAAGGTAAGACAGTAGCAGATGGATGCAGGTAGGTTTAGCAATCATGTATGGTAGCAGATGACAGAGTAGCAGGTGGACATACAAGAGTGATCAACCCAGTGCAGGAATAAGTAGCAGTAGTCTTAAGAGCTAGCAATCTAGATATGCAGATGTGATAAATAGTCTTTACTATGCAGAGCTAGATAGTGTAAGCTTAGTATAAGTTTATAGAGGGTTCCCCTGCGGGGTACTTAGCACTAATAGCAATACAGCCGAAGGTTGGTTCAGGAGGAGCGGATGATCCGGAAGCGGGATGCAGGGATCAGCGCAGCGAGGTTCCGTCAGCGAGGTATGCTTGCAAGCACGAAAGCTTCAAGCCAAGTTAGCATCCAGGTAAGGGTGTTTGAACGAACACATGTGAGTGAGAACCGGCGATTTAAATAGCCATCTAGTCCGGCGCTGAGTGATGACAGCTTCAGTCTTAAAGGTGTATGCGCACCTTTCCAAAAGAGAATGGTGGGGCGCATACACTTGTGAAAAGAGTAATTTAGGGTACCAAAGGTACCGGAACATTACAATACCTCCCCTTAAGGCCGGCTCCTGAAGGCCTCTGGAGCTGGTTTGTCTGGGTATCTCGCATGAAAATTGCGGATTAATCTAGGGGCATGTATTTCAGAGGTGTTTAGCCAGGTGTCGTCTTGGGGCCCATAGTTCTTCCATCTAACCAAGTACTGAAGTCTTCTTCTGTAGATACGAGAATCCAGAATCTCTTTTATCTCGTATTCTTCTCCACCTTCAACTTGTACAGGAGGCGGAGGTGGAATATTAGGCCTTATTCCTTGGTCCGGAACATGGGGCTTCAGTAGCGACACATGGAAAATGGGATGGATTTTTAGGTCTATTGGCAATGTAAGCTGTACTGCAGCTTTTCCAATAAGTTTTTTGATTGGGAAAGGTCCCAAGAACAGAGGTCCAAGCTTTTTGCTAGGGATCTTCAGTCTTAAATTTTTTGTTGAGAGCCAAACGAGGTCCCCGATAGTGTACTGTGGAGAAGGTCTTCTGCGAAGATCATAGTACTTCTTTTGTTGACTGTGAGCGTGTGCAATGGTAGTATTTAATAAACCCAGAGAATCCTTTATTTGGGTAAGATAGTCTGAGGCTACTGGGTTGTTTGAAGGAAGGATGCGTGGTGGAAGAATAGAGGGATGAAACCCATAGTTCAAGTAGAACGGACTCTGCTTGGTTGTACTGTGGGTTGCGTTGTTGTAGGCAAATTCTGCCAGAGGGAGAAGATCCACCCAATCATCCTGTTGGTAAGAAGTGTAACAACGTAAATACTGCTCGATGCATTGGTTGACTCTTTCAGTCTGTCCGTTGATCTGCGGATGGTAAGGAGAAGTGAGCTTCCGCTCGATCCGTAGTATGTGACATAGTTCTTGCCAGAACTTAGAAATAAATTGGGATCCACGGTCAGACAGGAGAGTTTTTGGGATACCATGTAATCTAAAGACATGTTTCATCAGGAGTTCTGCCGTTTGTTTGGACGAAGGTAGTCTGCGACTAGCAATGAAATGTGCCATCTTTGTCAGATGGTCCACTGACACCAAGATGGTATTAAATCCTTTGGAAAGAGGCAATTCTACGATGAAGTCCAATGACAGAACCTCCCATGGAGTTTGGGGTATTGGTAGACTGCATAGTAGACCGGATGGTCTCGTAGTGTCAATTTTGGACCTGGCACAGACATTGCATGAAGAGACGAATTTTTGTATAGATGTTTTCATGTCAGGCCACCAGAATTGCCGAGGAAATCAAATTAAGAGTCTTTGTCATACCCATATGTCCTGCCATAGGCACATCATGAGATAATTCCAAGATCTTGGTGCGTAGGGTAGGTGGTATGTAAAGTTTGTCGTTGTAGTAGAGGAAGCCTTCTGCATCAGTATTTAGTTGTGGTGGGGGTGAATCTAAACTTATACCATGCAAAACCTCTTCCTTCAAGGAACGGACAACTCCAATAATGCGTTTGTGAGGTATTATAGGAACGAAAGGGATTTCAAAGTAGTTTTCTTCAGTTAGTCGTGATAGTGCATCCGCCTTTTTGTTCTTATCTGCAGGTGTGTAAGTCACTAGGAAGTTAAACCTTAGAAAGAATAGTGACCATCGTACCTGTCGGTGCGAGAGAGTTTTGCTAGTCTGAAGATATTGGAGGTTTTTATGGTCCGTGTATATTATTATTGGTAATTGGGTGCCTTCGAGTAAATGTCGCCAATTCTCCAGAGCCAATTTTATAGCAAGCAGTTCCTTTTCACCCACGGGGTAATTTATCTCGGGACTGCTTAGGGATTTAGAAAAAAAGGCGACTGGATGAAGTGGTGAAGTGTGGGTTGGTCGTTGGGAGAGTATTGCTCCTACTGCCATGTTTGACGCATCTACCTCCAGAATGTATTGGAGGGATGGGTCTGGATGGCGTAATATGGGAGCGGAAGTAAACCTTGTCTTTAACAAGTGAAAAGCTTTATTGGCTTCTTCTGACCATTTGAATGGTTTTTTTATGCTAGTGAGTTGTGTGAGGGGTCTCACAATAGCAGAAAAGTTTTTAATGAACTTCCTGTAGAAATTCGAAAATCCCAGGAATCGCTTTAGCGCCTTGCGTGTGGTTGGTGTAGGCCAATCCTGAATGCAGGATATTTTACTCATGTCCATCTCGATTCCTGTTTTGGATATGATGTAGCCTAAAAAGAGTACCTCGTCTTTATGAAACAAGCATTTCTTCAGTTTCACATAAAGGTTATGTGCAAGCAATCTCGATAGTACAAGTCTTACATGTCTTATGTGTTCAGACAGGGATCGTGAATATATAAGTATATCGTCCAGATATACCACAACACAGACATCTAGTAAGTCTTTAAAAATATCGTTTATAAATCGTTGGAAAACTGCAGGGGCGTTGCATAGCCCGAATGGCATCACAAGATATTCGAACAATCCGTATCTGGTTCTGAATGCAGTCTTCCACTCGTCTCCATCACGGATTCGAATGAGATTGTATGCTCCTTTCAGGTCCAATTTTGAAAAATAGGTAGCTCCACGCACCTGCTCAATGAGCTCAGGGATAAGCGGTAGAGGATAGCGATCTTTTATTGTGATAGCATTCAATTTCCTGTAGTCGATGATAGGTCTGAGACTTGAGTCCTTATTACGAACAAAAAAGAGTCCTGCTGCTGTGGAAGAAGTGGAAGGTCTAATAAAACCTTTCTTCAAATTCTCATCCAAATAGGTTTTGAGATGGGAAAGTTCATCCTGTGAAAGAGGATAGACATGACCGAACGGCAATTTGCTATTTGGGAGTAGATCAATGCTACAATCATAGTCTCGATGAGGAGGTAGTGCTTGAGCATTTTTCTCAAGAAAAACCTCAGAAAGATCCTGATAACATAGTGGTGCAATCTCATCTGTCACCATAGACAGAATCTTCCCGGAAGACGGGAGGTTACACGTATCCTCGCAATAGCAAGAGAGGAAGGCCAAGGACCGTTCCTTCCAATCTATGGTTGGTTGGTGTGTGTGTAACCAGGGAAGTCCCAACACAATGGGAAAGTGGGGTGAAGGTATTAAATCGAAGGTAGTAGTCTCCCTATGAGACTCATTAATTGTGACTAGAAGTGCTTGTGTCTGATCAGTGATTGGACCAGAGGATAACGGAACACCGGTAATAAGACTTACTGAGACAGGTTTAAGTTTAGAAATAATAGGAATTTTATTTGAAGCAGCAAAACATATATCAATATAATTTCCACAAGATCCTGTGTCAATCATGGCCTTAGTAGTAATCCTGTTCTGGTCCCACTGTAATGTCAAACAAACAAAAATGTAAGGGTTAGTGAATGAAGTTGTCAATCCCCCTAGGAGGACATGTGAACACTCACCCTTCTTTTTGTTGACTAGGGGACAGACATTTATCTTGTGATCCGGGGATGCACAGTACAAGCAGAGATTTTCATATCGTCTTTTGGCTTTTTCCATAGTTGATAGCGGTGGGCGTATGGTTCCTACCTCCATAGGAACGGGGTTAACGGCCGGAATCCGAGAGGAAACGGAAAATGGTATTCCCATTTTCTCAGCCTTTCTTTCTCGTAGTCTTCTATCTATGGTAATACTGAGTTGTATTAATGCATTGAGGTTTTTTGGTAGATCCGCTCGGGCGAGTTCGTCTTTAACGGCTTCTGATAGGCCAAGCCTAAATTGGGGTTTCAGAGATGCATCATTCCATTCTGAATCAAGGGTCCATCTCTTGAATTCCGCGACAAAGTCTTCTACAGGCCTCCTTCCTTGTTTCAAGGATCTTAATTGAAGATCGGCAGTACTCTGCCTATTGGGGTCATCATATAGGCTAATGAGTTCTGCTAGGAACAAGGCATAGGAGTTGAGAAGCTGGTCGTTTTTCTCAAAAAGAGAGTCTGCCCAGGCTCGAGGATCGCCTGTTAGGTAAGAAATAATAGTACAAACCTTAATGTGATCAGTAAGGTAGGTACGAGGTTTTAGCAAAAAAAGTAATTCACATGCGTTTTTAAATTCGCAAAATTTTTTGCGATCGCCTGTAAATACCAAAGGGGGATTTATCTTGGGTTCAGGGGACTGAGCAGAGGTAAGTTGTGTCAGTCTAATTACCTGCTGCGACAGAGCCTGATTGTCTTCTTTTAATTCAGCAAGTGCGTGTATTAACGCAGTTACTTGCTGTTTTAATTGTGTCACCTGAGTGGTTATTTCTGCTGAATCCATTTGTAGGTTCGTTCAATCTGTAACGCTCCTGCGTTTCATGTATGGTGTGGATTTTCAGCTGCAGAAATATTCCACTTCAGTAGTCATGTAAGAGAGATGCTGAGATACCATTCCCAACCTCAATGACTCATCATGTGTGGAAGGTCTTAATTCAGCTAGTAAATACACACACTCAACAAGCTGGTTCCTAGAGTGACTTTATGTGTGTAGTAACACAGTGATGAAGATTTAAGAGACAGGTTGAGTGGAGGTGGTAGGTGACAGACACTTGAAGGTAAGACAGTAGCAGATGGATGCAGGTAGGTTTAGCAATCATGTATGGTAGCAGATGACAGAGTAGCAGGTGGACATACAAGAGTGATCAACCCAGTGCAGGAATAAGTAGCAGTAGTCTTAAGAGCTAGCAATCTAGATATGCAGATGTGATAAATAGTCTTTACTATGCAGAGCTAGATAGTGTAAGCTTAGTATAAGTTTATAGAGGGTTCCCCTGCGGGGTACTTAGCACTAATAGCAATACAGCCGAAGGTTGGTTCAGGAGGAGCGGATGATCCGGAAGCGGGATGCAGGGATCAGCGCAGCGAGGTTCCGTCAGCGAGGTATGCTTGCAAGCACGAAAGCTTCAAGCCAAGTTAGCATCCAGGTAAGGGTGTTTGAACGAACACATGTGAGTGAGAACCGGCGATTTAAATAGCCATCTAGTCCGGCGCTGAGTGATGACAGCTTCAGTCTTAAAGGTGTATGCGCACCTTTCCAAAAGAGAATGGTGGGGCGCATACACTTGTGAAAAGAGTAATTTAGGGTACCAAAGGTACCGGAACATTACAGCTGCCCCCATATCATACTACCCCCTCCTGGCACACTGTTCCCCCATACTTCCCTCCACTGCCCCCCTCCCATCACGCTGTCCCTCTCCCCCCCATACTGCTCCCTCCTTTACACCAGAGTCCACAGTACTCTTTACATCCAATTTCCCAGTGTAAAGGGGAACTCTGGGGATTCTGATGTGATAGACTAAACACTATTGACTCTGGTTTTAAGGGAAATAGACTCAGATGTAAAGGAGGACTCTGATGTGAGGGGAGCACTGTGGCCACTGTGGAATATGTAGCGGCTCATTCACAAATGCTTTGTTTTCTGAAGAGCGATCCACAAACAGATTGATCTTCAGAGAGCATTTTAGAGGAGGTGAAGAGGCATTGTATTGCCTCCTTTACCACCTGCTTTAACCCATTGAACTCTACATTGCACATGGTTGTGGGGCGCTTGCAGAATGAATGGGTCACAGTCAGTAGGTTCTACACCTGCTGAAAGCAACAGGGGATATAATTGCAGCTGTGGCATATGAACATGCCCAGCTGCTGCCTCTACAGCTAAAAGATGGTAGCGGTTGAGGGGTGGTAAAAGAATGTTTCGAAAGCAGAATTTTACTGCCCTTCAACCACTATAAACAATTTAATGTTGTAATAAGTTACAAAAATAAAGTGTTTTATTTATTTAGTACATTAAAAAAGTTTTGATACATTTAAATATTTGTTCACATTTATTTATAAGGGTGTTTGCGTGTGTAAGTGTGTGTGTGTGTGTGTGTGTATATATATATATATATATATATATATATATATATGCGCATGTCAGTTTGAGTTTTGGGGTGCACCCCCTAATTCAATAGGCTGCGCACACCTATGACCATGGAACAGACAATACCAAGGTTCTTCCGGTATCTCTACTTTCGTAATATTTTTAATTTGGGCAAGAATGTCTTTCCAATATTTTTTTATCTTTGGGCAATCCCACCACAAATGGGCCATTGTACCTATTTCCAGAGATGTATAGTAACAAAGTAGAACTACTTAAGTACTGTACTTAAGTACCGAAATGCGGTATCTGTACTTTACTAGAGTAGAATTTTTTTCTCCTACTTCTACTTTTACTTCACTACATTTTTTCGATGATTTCGATACTTCTACTCAAGTATTTTTTTTTTGTGCTGCATAGTTACTCGTTACTTTTAAAAAAATGACCACTGCCAGAACAGTAGATGGCAGGTTGCATAAAGCTCAAAAAAATGTGTATAATGTCATTTGTAAATCAGCGCATACGAAAATAAAGGCTGTGTATAATAAAAGCTGCTATACCAAATCTTTCCAATAAAAAGAAAATATGAAACAAACAAATAAATGGTGCTACAGCGCTTAAAGTGCATCAAGAAACTACTAACAAACACAGGTTAATCATTTGAATAAATCATTTGAAATAATAAAAAACAATATGATGTTCAAACTTTTGACTTCTTTCTTTAATAACTACATAACACAGTACTTGTACTTCTACTTTCAGTACTTGAGTAGAATTTTTTTTTCAAAACTACTGGTACTTTTTACTTTTAGTACTTAAGTAGCAAATTTTTTGAAAAAACTACTTGCAATACTTAAGTAAAAAAAATGTTGAATACTTTAGTACTTCTACTTAAGTAACTTTTTCTGCGAGCACTTCCACTTCTACTCAAGTCACTTTTTGATCGAGCACTTGTACTTTTACTCAAGTAGAAATTTCGAGTACTTTATACAAGTCTGCCTATTTCTATGCAACCCCTCCAGCAGTATTTTGATCTCTCCCTCTGATACTTATGGGTTTTATCTGGAGTATTATACCATCTAGCGATACATTTATAGTTCATTTCAACTATGCTCACATCTACTGTATTACTGTGTATTAGTCTGAAACTTTTTTCTAAATGAAAATCTTTATTCCGTGTTCCCAATTCCTTTTCCCATTTCTCAATGAATGACGGTATTGCCGGTTCTGTCGTGTTTACCAATACTTTATATATATATTCGAGATGCTGTTCTTATGTTTCTCCGAGACACAAATTTGCTCAAAAGGGAGCAATTTGTCTCCTGATCTCAATGGTTTTGGTAAAGAAGCCACAAAGTGCTTCAACTGACCGTATCGCCATTCAACCATTTTCCAATTTTTTTGTTTTAATTCTTCTAATGTGCATATCTGTCCCTTTTTTTATGATCTCTTTCAATCGTGCATCTTCATCTCTTATCCAAACTCCTCCTATTTTTTCTTGTCCAGGTGAAAAAAAACTAGTGTCTTTTAAAGGGATCAGTGGTGAGTTATACTTCTCATGTGTTTTTTATAGTACAGATCCCAGATTTGAAGTGCTATTTTTACCCAACTCTTATCACTTTTAAACTTCCCCCATTCCATCACCCGTGAAATTAGTGTTGCCTTGTAGTATTTTTTTAAATCTGGGAGCGCTAAACCCCCCTGCCTCTTACTCTTTGTTAATACCGTGTATTGTATTCTGGGTTTGCTTTTTTTCCATATTAATTTAGTTAATAAGGATTTCAGGGTCTTAAAATATACTTGGGGGATCGGTATCGGTAGCATTTGGTACTTGTAGGTTATTTTCGGTAATATTGCCATTTTTATATTTATTCTTCCCATCCAAGATAATGGTCTGTATGATATCCTATTTAGTTCAGTTTTAATTTCATTTAGAAGTGGGATATAATTCTCTTTATATAATCTTTCGGGTTCTGTTGTTAATATAATTCCTAAATATTGTAATCCAGATTTTTTCCAGATAAAGGGGAATTTTCCGATTTTAATCTTTCTTCTTCCTGTCTTTTTATATTGATGTTTAATACAGTGCCTTGCGAAAGTATTCGGCCCCCTTGAACTTTGCGACCTTTTGCCACATTTCAGGCTTCAAACATAAAGATCTAAAACTGTAATTTTTGTGTGAAGAATCAACAACAAGTGGGACACAATCATGAAGTGGAATGAAATTAATTGGATATTTCAAACTTTGTCAACAAATAAAAAAACTGAAAAATTGGGCGTGCAAAATTATTCAGCCCCTTTACTTTCAGTGCAGCAAACTCTCTCCAGAAGTTCAGTGAGGATCTCTGAATGATCCAATGTTGACCTAAATGACTAATGATGATAAATAGAATCCACCTGTGTGTAATCAAGTCTCCGTATAAATGCACCTGCACTGTGATAGTCTCAGAGGTCCGTTTAAAGCGCAGAGAGCATCATGAAGAACAAGGAACACACCAGGCTGGTCCGAGATACTGTTGTGGAGAAGTTTAAAGCCGGATTTGGATACAAAAAGATTTCCCAAACTTTAAACATCCCAAGGAGCACTGTGCAAGCGATAATATTGAAATGGAAGGAGTATCAGACCACTGCAAATCTACGAAGACCTGGCCGTCCCTTTAAACTTTCAGCTCATACAAGGAGAAGACTGATCAGAGATGCAGCCAAGAGGCCCATGATCACTCTGGATGAACTGCAGAGATCTACAGCTGAGGTGGGAGACTCTGTCCATAGGACAACAATCAGTCGTATACTGCACAAATCTGCCCTTTATGGAAGAGTGGCAAGAAGAAAGCCATTCTTAAAGATATCCATAAAAAGTGTCGTTTAAAGTTTGCCACAAGCCACCTGGGAGACACCAAACATGTGGAAGAAGGGGCTCTGGTCAGATGAAACCAAAATCGAACTTTTTGCCAACAATGCAAAACGTTATGTTTGACGTAAAAGCAACACAGCTCATCACCCTGAACACAGCATTCCCACTGTCAAACATGGTGGTGGCAGCATCATGGTTTGGGCCTGCTTTTCTTCAGCAGGGACAGGGAAGATGGTTAAAATTGATGGGAAGATGGATGGAGCCAAATACAGGACCATTCTGGAAGAAAACCTGATGGAGTCTGCAAAAGACCTGAGACTGGGACGGAGATTTGTCTTCCAACAAGACAATGATCCAAAACATAAAGCAAAATCTACAATGGAATGGTTCACAAATAAACATATCCAGGTGTTAGAATGGCCAAGTCAAAGTCCAGACCTGAATCCAAACGAGAATCTGTGGAAAGAACTGAAAACTGCTGTTCACAAACGCTCTCCATCCAACCTCACTGAGCTCGAGCTGTTTTGCAAGGAGGAATGGGCAAAAATGTCAGTCTCTCGATGTGCAAAACTGATAGAGACATACCCCAAGCAACTTACAGATGTAATCGCAGCAAAAGGTGGCGCTACAAAGTACTAACTTAAGGGGGCTGAATAATTTTGCACGCCCAATTTTTCAGTTTTTTATTTGTTAAAAAAGTTTGGAATATCCAATAAATTTCGCTCCACTTCATGATTGTGTCCCACTTGTTGTTGATTCTTCACAAAAAATTACAGTTTTATATCTTTATGTTTGAAGCCTGAAATGTGGCAAAAGGTCACAAAGTTCAAGGGGGCTGAATACTTTCGCAAGGCACTGTATCTCTGATTTAGTTGGGTTAATTTTTAAGTTAGAGAGTTCACCATAATTTTTCAGAATTGTTATCACGTTTGGTAATGTTATCCTCGGTCTGGTGATATACAATAGTACATCATCCGCAAAGGTGGCTACTTTGTGTTCCACCCCCCCCCCCCCGACCTCTATTCCTCTAACATCTAGGCTCTCTCTTATTGTTGCAAGGAGGGGCTCTAATGAGAGAAGAAACAACAGCGGTGATAGTGGGCACCCTTGCCTTGTTCCATTTGATATCTCAAATGGTTCCGAGTGGATCCCATTTACCCTTGGCTGTGGGATGACTATACAATGTTTTTATCCACATCATCATTTTTACTCCAATTCCCAGCTCCTCCAAGGTATTCATCATAAATTCCCAACTAACCCTGTCGAATGCTTTCTCAGCATCTATCGACAGTATTAGTCCATGGGATCCACTCTTCACCATCTGCTGCATCAATAGGATTGTCCTGACTCCGTTATCTCTGCCCTGTCTGCCGGGTATAAAGCCCACTTGATCACTATGGACCCATTCTGTCATCAGGTTTTTCATCCTGGTTTCTAGCACTTTTGCGAAGAGTTTTACGTCTATATTTAAAAGTGAAATGGGTCTGTAGCTCGAGCACGTTGAAGCATCCTTTCCTTCCTTCAAAAGGACAGTAATTGATGCTAATAGTGCCTCTTTACTCATATTATATTTATGCCCCAGCCCATTAAAATAATCTTTTAGTTTAGGTATTAACAGATCTTTATGCTTTTTATAGTAGTTTACCATATACCCATCTGGTCCGGGACTCTTTCCTGATTTTGTAGTTTTTAGGGCTATTTTATCTCTTCTTCTGTAATAGGGGTTTCTAGCTGATCTAAGTTTTCCTGTTTTAGCATAGATAACTTCGTCTCTTTCAGGTATTGCTTAATTTTTCCCGTTTTACTTAATCCTTTCTCCCCTTCTTCCTCTTTAAAGCGGAGTTCCGGGCACAGAAGTCATTTTTCAACAAACATACCCCCGGGACAGTCAGGGCTAGCACATTCCACAATGGCTAGCCTCTGATCTGTCCCGGTTCGCACTTACCTTTTAGAAGAAATACTCAGTTATAAAATTTCTTCCACAGCGTTGCCATCTCTCTTGTGGGCAGCTGAAGCCGGCGCGGTCCTCTTCGGCGTCTTCTTCCGCATCTTCTTCTCCCAGAATGCGCCTGCACCGGCCCCGCTCGTCACTTCCGTTGCGGAACTGACGTCGGGGCCGGTGCTGTCGCATTGATTCCTGGGAGCGATGACGTTCAGCTCCCAAGAATCAGTGCAAGCCCGGAAGAGACGACTGAGCCTCGGCACAGAGGGAGGAAGTGAAGACTAGGTGAGTATCTTCGATCTTCAATTACAAGGTGAGTGAATAAAAAAAAAAAACCTAACTATCCAATTCCTTTTCAGGGGAAGGTGTAGAAGCGGACGGGCACAAAAAAAAAAATATTGATTTTGTGCCCGGAACTGCGCTTTAATATTATAGAGTTTCCCTTAATATTCTTGAAACACCTTCGCTATATCAGCTGTTGAATATACTATTTCCCCCCCTTCCATCTCTTATTTTCTCTATAAAGTTCGTTGATTTTTTTTTTCTTAGCACCTTTGCCAGTTTTTTCCCGATCTTATTATTCCATTGGTAGTTTTCTTTTATAGTTCTACTATTCTCCTGTCTAATTTCCTGTTCTATTAGATTTCTTAATTCACCTCTTCTTGTTACTAGCTGATGTTGAATTTCTGCATTCTGTAGGATTTTATGTTTTTGTTCTAGGTTATGGATCTCTTTTATCAGTCTTTCCTTATTTTTTACATTCTCTTTTTTCCTCCTTGCCCCTTTAGAGATAAAAATCCCCCTCATATAGGCTTTATGTGTCTCCCAAAGTATATCATTTGGTGTTTCTTCAATCTCATTAATTTGATAGAATAGTTCTAATTCTGTTCTAATTTCTTCTCCCCATTTCTTATCTCTTAATAGTTCCTCATTTAGTCTCCAGGTGTTTGCTTTGGGTTGACCCCCCGCTATTTCCATCCTCCTCTTAACTGGTGCGTGGTCCGACCATGTCTTGATCCCGATCTTCACCTCTGTGACCACCTCAATCCCTCTATGTTCAATCAAGACATAGTCAATCCTAGAGTGCGTCTTGTGTACAGAGGAATAAAACGTAGAATGTACTTTAGTTTAGTCCTAGGTTCACAGTGAATGCGGCTTTGAAATCCGTGCGACTTCACTCTAAATCACGCGATTTCAAAGCCGCACGCCGGTGCGACTTGGCTGACCTCTGTGCGACTTCATGCACAGATGTCCATGCAAGTCGCACCTAAAATCGGCAAAAGTAGCGCAGAAACTACTTTTTCAAATCGGTGCGGCACCGCAAAGTCGGCATCACACCGATCTGAACGGTTCCATTGCCGAAAATAAGGTGCGACTTGTCATGCGACTTGACCTGTCAAATCGCATTACGAGTGGCACCGATGTGAACGGGGGGGGGGGGTGCTTAAAGATTTTTTTACACAAAGACAAGTTTGAAGCACTTTTCCTAGAAATAAACTAAAGATTCTAAAAATAAAGTATTTATTCACACTGTATGGCTATTAATAAATTTAAACGGAAATTTCCCTCCTGTATTTTGGGTATATAAAAGCGTTACATTGTGGGTAGCACAGCACTGTATTGTAGTTTGTGCTTAGCGAAAGACTTAAACACTGTTCCGTATTCGGGTCATGTGAAGCCTCAATCACTCATATTACTGTAATAGAATTGTGCCTCACATCGCTGACCCCCAATCATCTGTCATTACCCCCCCCCGGCCATGTGATGAGTATTTTAATGATATATTCAGCAGATTTTTGCAGGAGGACGGTGACCCGGGACATGTGATCATTATAGAACCGGAAACCTTCATGTGAACCCGGGACACTGATGGTGTCTGATCACGGCAATGTTGTGGCAGCTGTAATCCATGATCAATACGTTATTAGATCGGTAGATTCACTGCGCCCGCGTGCGATTCTGTAGTGTTATACGAGCAATGGAATATAAATGGAATATTGGGAGTGCATAAGTCTGATTAGGAAAGTGTGAGGGAAATTCTACCTCTGCCCTCCGTATAATACAAATATCAGAGCCGCTTCACAATGCATGTTGTCATTCCAAGACGCAACGCGTAAGGGAGGAGATGCATTCATTTTTTATCGTAACCTTTCAGGAGAGAAGCATGGAGTCTGCCGTCGCTGACGTTTTCTCATGAAAAGGCTGGTTGGTTAGGCAGTTAGACTGGAAAGTGAAAATTCCTGATCTGCCTACAGTATATGTTCAGGGGCAGGACAGCAGGAAACTACTCAATACATTCAATCAGCATCAGGGCCATCTTTAATATTGGTTGAACCATGGGCAAACATTTTCTTGCCCCCCCCCCCCCCATGCAATTTAGCTCTTACACTACACACAACCCCCTCTCCCATACTACCCCCAGCATTGCAAAGGATCCCCTCCCCCATGCTACCCCCATCATTATACAGGACCCCCTCCTACATCATTACACAGGACCCCTCCCCCATACTACCCCATTATTACACAGGATCTTTTCCCCATACTAACGCCATCATAACACAGAACCCCCTCTCCCATACTACCCCTTCCCATTACACATAACCCCCTCTCCCATACTACCCCCAGCATTACAAAGGATCCCCTCCTCCATGCTACCCCCATCATTATACAGGACCCCCTCCTACATCATTACACAGGACCCCTCCCCCATACTACCCCATTATTACACAGGATCTTTTCCCCATACTAACGCCATCATAACACAGGACCCCCTCTCCCATACTACCCCCAGCATTACAAAGGATCCCCTCCCCCATGCTACCCCCATCATTTCACAGGACCCCCTCCCTCATACTACCCCCGACATTACACAGGACCCTCTTCCTCCATTATTACACAGGACCCCCTCCTACATCATTTCACAGGTCCCCCTCCCCCATTATTACACAGGACTCCCCTCCTATATCATTACACAGGATCCCTCCCCATACTACCGTATTATTACACAGGATCTTTTCCACTACCCCCATCATAACACAGGACTGCTCCCCCATACTACCCCCTATCATTAGACATACCCCCTCTCCCATACTACCCCTTCCCATTACGCATAACCCCCTCTCCCATACTACCCCCATCATTACACAGGACCCCTCCCCCATACTACCCCCTATCATTACACATACCCCCTCTCCCATACTATCCCTTCCCATTACGCATAACCCCCTCTCCCATACTACCCCCATCATTACACAGGACCCATCCCCCATACTACCCCCTATCATTACACATACCCCCTCTCCCATACTACCCCTTCCCATTACGCATAACCCCCTCTCCCATACTACCCCCATCATTACACAGGACCCCTCCCCCATACTACCCCCTATCATTACACATACCCCCTCTCCCATACTACCCCCATCATTACACAGGACCCCTCCCCCATACTACCCCCTATCATTACACATACCCCCTCTCCCATACTACCCCTATCATTACACAGGACCCCCTCCACCATTATTACACAGGACCCCCTCCCTCATACTACCCCCACCATTACACAGGCCCCCCTCCCTCATACTACCCCCGACATTACACAGAATCTCTCCCCCATACTACCCAATTATTACACAGGATCCCTCCCCCATACTACCCAATTATTACACAGGATCCCCTCCCCCATCATAACACAGGACCCCCTCCCCCATACTACCCCCATCATTACACAGGACCCCCTCTCCAATACTACCCCCATCATTACACAGGACCCCCTCTCCAATACTACCCCCATCATTACACAGGACCCCCTCCCCCATACTACCCCCACCATTACACAGGACCCCCTCCCCCATGCTACCCCCCATCATTACACAGGACCCCCTCCTCCATTATTACACAGGACCTCCTCCCTTATACTACCCCTGACACTACACAGGACCCCCTCCCTCATACTATCCACATCATTACACAGGACCCCCTCCCCCATTATTACACAGAACCCCCTCCTTCATACTACCCCCGACATTACACAGGCCCCACCTCCTTCATCATTACACAGGAGTGAGTGAGTATGGTAGAGCCCCCCTGCCCCCGCACTCGCTCAACCCCCCTCCCCTGGCCTGCCAGGCTACATGCCCATGGATTGGTGAGGGGGGGGGGGGGCACACAGTTTTTTTTTTTTTGCATTTTTCATTGCTGGCAGTCTTTTGTTTACATTTCATCTGTCAGCGGGGAAGCCCCCTGACAGCTGATGAGTCATCGGTTGTTAGGCCTCATGCACACGGGACGTTATAAAAACGCCAGTAGCTTTGTAGTGCGATTTTCAGAGGTTTTTTAGCATTTTTTGGCGTTTTTAGCTAAACATCACCTCTCAGACAATGCTTGCCAGAATTGCATTGCATGGGTGTTCACACCCATGCGATACGATTTAGGTGCGGGGGAAAAAAGGGTCCTACGACATTTTGGTGCAAATGTGGACCCTTTTTTCCCCGCATCAAAATCGCATCGCATGGGCGTCAACACCCATGCAATGCAATTCTGTCAAGCTCACTGCATTTTGCAATCTGTTTTGGGGTGTCGTTCATGGAACATTAAGCCCCCCGTTCACATCGGGCAGATTTGACATGCGATTTGATATGCCAAATCAGAACCTATTGCTGGCAACATCACTGTCCGAATTGGTGCGACCCTGACTTTGCGGCGCTGCATCGATTCCCAAAAGTAGTTTCTGCACTACTTTTGGCGACTTCAATAGACATCTGTGCATTAACCCTTAGAGATGTCTGTCAAATGGCCCCCGAAGTCGCACTGGCATGCGAGTTTGAAATCGCACATGTTCAGCTGAATGATTTCAAACCCGCCTTCAGTGTGAACCGCTGCCGTTGCTGGCAACAGGCTCGGATTTGACATGCGATTCGACGTGACAAATCACACGACAAATCGGCACAATGTCAACGGGGGCTTTATGTTCCATGAACGATACCCGAAACAGATTGCAAAATGCACTGCTCTTCCCAGAATCGCATCGCATGGGTGTTCACAAATGTGCAAATGTGATGCAATTTAAGCCATACAAAACATATGGCTCAAATCGCATCGCACAGACATCACATGTGATGTGCACAGGAATGCGGTGCGTTTTTGGTGCAAATCACCTGCGGTGTTCAGCATGCACCAGTGTTACCCCAGGCTATGTTCCTCAATGACTTCTCCAAACACAACCCAGGCTTAAAAAAAGCAATGAAAAAAAAAAAACATCAAAAAAACGCCACTTAGCAGTGTTTTTTGGCAAATAAAATCCCAATAATTGTATTTTGATTGGTTTGCGCAAAAGTTATCGCGTCTACATAGTAGGGGAAAGATTTATGTCATTTTTATTTATTTTTTATTCTTTTACTAGTAACGGCAGTGATCTGCGATTTTTAGCAGGACTGCGACATTGCGACGGACAGATCGGACCCCTAACTGACATTTTTGACACTTTTGGGGGGGGGGGGACCAGTGACATTACTACAGTAATCAGTGCTAAAAATATGCACTGTCACTGTACTAATGACACTGGCAGGGAAGGGGTTAACACCAGGGGGTGATCAAAGGGTTAGGTTTGTCCCTAGGGGGTGCTTTCTAACTGTGTGGGGGTTGGGCTTGCTGGATGATCGGCCACTTATAGTAGAACTGCAATATTGCGGCGGACAAATCGGACACGGGGTGACACTTTTCGAGACCAGTGACACTGATACAGTGATCAGTGCTAAAAAATATGCACTGTCACTGTACTAATGACACTGGCAGGGAAGGGGTAACACGAGGGGGCGATCAAAGGGTTAAATGTGTCCCTAGGGGGTGTTTTCTTATTGTGTGGGGGGTTTGGATTGCTGGATGATCGGCCACTTATAGTAGAACTGCAATATTGGGGCGGACAAATCGGACACCTAACTGACACTTTTGGGGGGACCAGTGACTTTACTACAGTGATCAGTCCTAAAAATATGCACTGTCACTGTACTAATGACACTGGCAGGGAAGGGGTAACACCAGGGGGCGATCAAAGGGTTAGGCGTGTTCCTAGGGGGTGCTTTCTAACTGTGTGGGGGATGGGCTTGCTGCATGAACACAGAGACCTGTGTTCCTAAATAGGAGGATCCCTGTGTTCATTACTGACAGAACAGCGGTCTGCCGTGTTTACAATGGCAGACCGCCGTTCTGTCTCTATGGGGAGCGATGGCGGCCGCTGGACCGCAGATCAGCTTCCTCTGTGGCGAAAGGTACGTCGTTTCGTGGGACACAGCTGATTCTCCGCCGGCTGGTCGGCAAGTGGTTAAAGCGGAGCTTCTTTTCAGGGGGAATGTGGGGGAACGCAGTTCCGGTACCTCTTCCACTGAATGTATGTGATGGCAAGGGGGGCTGGGGATGTGCTGGAGGGTCGATGATTGCTGCTGGGGGATCTATTGTCACTGCTGGGGATCTTTTTATGTATAGGGTGTCTATTGTTGCTGGGTAAGTCTATTGTTGCTGGTGGAGAATCTATTGTTGCTGGGAGGGGTTTTATATTCCCAGGGGGGTCTGTTGCTGCTGGAAGGGATCTACTGTACTGTTGAGAGAGAGGTCTATTGTTACTGGCTGCTGGAGGGTTAATTGATGCTTGCTGCTGGGAAATCTGTTGTTGCTGCTGGTGGTCTATTGTTGCTGGGATGGCTCTATTGTTGGTGGGGCGGTATTTTGTTGTGGAGGGGGCATGGTTGTGGGGAGGATCTATTGTTGCTGGGGATCTATTGTTGCAAGCTGAAGGGGATCTATTTTGCTGCTTGTCTTGTTATAATTAACTAGTTCCATACAAATGACTTTGCACCACAGAATGATACTTGGTTCTGTATTCTCTAAAAGGGGCGGTACTGGGAGGCAGCTAGGGGGTGGAACTAAGGGACGGTGGTGGGTAGGGGGTGGAGACAAGGGGTGACTCAGAAGGGGGGAGTTCCTGCACCTCCTATTCTTTGAGAAAAAAAAAAGCCTTGGGGTAAAGTGTATTTTTTCCAAAAAATTGCATTTGCAAAACCACTGCACAAATACCATGTGACACCAAAAATTTGCAACAATCGCCATTTTATTCTCTAGGGTCCATTATAAAAAAAATATATATATAATGTTTGGGGATTTTAAGTAATTTTCTAGAAAGAAAAATGTTGATTTAACCACTTACCGCATACTAACGTAGATCTACGTCAGTAAACTTTGCGGTGTTATACCGGGATGATGCTTCTAGTTCGGTCGGCTTTCCGTCGGTACCGACAGATGCGGCTCGGGAACCGCTCGATCGGTACCCGGGGGGCAGGAGGGGACGTCCCCCCCCCTCCTGCCGCCTTCCGTGGCTTTGCTTGGGGCTCCCGTCCCACCGGGAGCCCCGAGCACCCAGCCGGCACGTCCGCCGGCTGGATGGAGTCCAGATGAATGCCGGAAGCGGCATCGATCGGGTTTCCGATGACGTAACCCGGAGGCGGCGTCCATGACGTCACGTCCGGGTTATTGTGCTGCAAAAGGCGGCAAATTTAAAAAACGGCTGTATGCAAAAATGCCGTTTTCGGCGTTTTGCATACAGGGAAGTGTAGTGGAGGGGTTTGGGGTCTTTTAGACCCTCGATCCCTCCATAAAGAGTACCTGTCACTACATATTGGTGTCACAAGGGATGTTTACATTGCTTGTGACAGCAATAAAAGTGATCAGATTTTTTTTTTTTTTTAAAAACTTTAATAAAGTTAAAAAAATAAATAAAATAAATGGGGAAAAAAAAAAAAAAAAAACTTTAGCCGCCCCCGTCACCGTTAGCTCACGCACAAAAAAAACGTATACGGAAGTCGAGCCACAAATGAAATCGCTGTTCAAACCACACATGTGGGGTATCGCCGCGAACGCCAGAGCGTGAGCAATAATTAAAAAAAAAAGTGCTACACTCTAACTCTAAACTGGTAACCGTTAAATAAATTTAAAGCGTCGCAGATTGAGATCTCTATTGACCGTAGTTTGTCGCGATCCCACGGGGGGCGCAATTTTAAACCGTAACATGTTGGGTATCTACTCGGCGTGACATCATCTTTTACAATATACAAAAAAAATGGGCTAACTTTACTGTTTAGTATTTTTTTTAAATTAGTGAAATGTGATTTTCCAAAATTTTTCCAAAAAAATGGCGCTTTAAAGACCGCTGCGCAAATACCGCGTGATAAAAAATATTGCAATGACCGACATTTTATTCTCCAGAGTCTTTGCTAAAAAAATATATATAATGTTTGGGAGTTCTAGGTAGTTTTCTAGGAAAAAATACTGGTTTTAACGCGTGAACAAAAAGTGTCCGAAATAGGGCTGGGGCTTAAGTGGTTAAACTTGTAAACATAAAAATGCCAGAAAAAGTATTGTCAGTTGAAGTTTGTAAAGTTACTTTGTGGAGCTCCTCCCACATTCTGTGATAGGTAGTCACTATGCCCAGTTGCTGTGTCACACATTTCACAGAGCCTGCCTTCTGTCTTACAGAGGGGCGGAGAGGAGGAGTTTGAGGAGGCGGAGTCGGTGCAGGAAATCACAACTTGCAGGCAGCAAGGTACCATGGGATATGTAGTCCTTGGACATAGAGGAGAAGCTGCAAAGCATGCAGGGAATACAGGAAGTTGTGGAAGGAGAGAAGCAGCAGACAAGCAGCATTCTCAACATGGCAGGAGATTTTCAGGTAAGCTTATATTGGATTGTCAATGATAAGTATTGTTTATATTGTTATTACAATACTGATGTTATAAAATGAAAGTGAATGCTGTGATCAGAGATCTCCTTTCCCCCTAGAAGTGTATTGGCCACTGCAAAGGTAGTTTTTGTGTAATTCCCAGAGTCGAACTTTAACCACTTCAGCCCCAGAATGTTTACCCCCCGCCCCCCCCCCCCCCCTTAACCACTTCTGGACCGAGCCTTCTGACACTTGTGGCTTACAAGTTAAAATCAGTATTTTTTGCTAGAAAATTACTTAGAACCCCCAAACATTATATATAATATATTTTTTTTAACAAATACTCTGGAGAATAAAATGACGGTCGTTGCAATATTTGTTTGTCACGCGGTATTTGCGCAACGGTCTTTCAAACGCCATATTTGTTGGAAAAAATAAATTTCACTGCATTTTAAAAAAACTAAACATTAAAGTTAGCCCAATTTTTTTGTATATTGTGAAAGATGATGTCACGCCGAGTAAATAGATACCCAACATGTTACGGTTTAAAATTGCGCACACACCCGTGGAATGGCGACAAACTACAGTCAGAATCTCCATAGACAACGCTTTAAAAAAAAGTAATGGTTACCAGTTTGGAGTTACAGAGGAGATCTTGTGCTAGAAATTTTTCTCTTGCTCTAACAATTGCGGTGATACCTCACATGTGTGGTTTGAACACCGTTTACATATGTGGGTGCGACTTGCGTATTCAAATTTTTTAACGGTTACCAGTTTAGGGTAGCTCTTTTTTTTTAATTATTGCTCTCGCTCTGGCGATCGCGGCGATACCTCACATGTGTGGTTTAAACAGCGCTTTTATTTGCGGGCGCAACTTCCGTATACGTTTTTCTTTTGTGCACGAACTCACGGCGACGGGGGCTCTTTAACATTTTATTTTTCCTATTTATTTTATTTAAATTGTAAATTTTAGCACAGTTTAAAAAAAAAAAAAAAATCTGATCACTTTTATTGCTGTCACAAGCAATGTAAACATCCCTTGTGACAGTAATAGGCAGTGACCGGTACTTTTTATGGAGAGATCGGGGTTTAAAAGACCCCAAACCCCTCCACTGTACTTCAAAGTATTCAAAATGTCGAAAACTGCGTTTTTTTGAATACTGTCACTTTTTTAAATTTGGCGCCTTTAGCCGCTGCGCAACTCGGACGTGACGTCATGGACACCGCTTCCTGGTTACATCATCAGAAACCCGATGAAAGCTGAATGCGGCTTTGTTCTGTACTCCACCCAGCTGGAGCACGTGCCAGGTGGTTGCTTGGTTCTCCCGGGACAGAGCCACGGAAGGCGGCGGGAGGGGAGGGGGGGTGTCCCCCCTCCCGCTCGCTGGGGTAACGACCGAGTGGCTCCCGAGCTGCATCTGCCGGTACCACCTGAAAGCCGACCGCCGGCTCTAAAAAAGCACCGGGGTGATGCCTCTAGCTGCAGGCATCACCCCGGTACAACCACTTCTTTCAGCCGACGTACAGCAACGGTGATTCGCGGGAAGTGGTTAAAGCAGTTGTAAACTGCTGCACTTTGGTTTTTTTTCACTTACCTGCAAGGCAAAGGCATGATGTGCTAGTATGCATCGCATACTAGCACATAATGTTAAACTTACATATAAACAAAGCGTTCCAGCGATGCGATGCCGTCGCGGGAGGCAGCGTCCATCATTACCCCGTCTTGCTTCCTGGCTGTGACTGGCCGAAGCCGCAGTGACGTCACTCCCGAAGCCGCCAGTAACAACACACTGCCCTGAAGAAACGGCACGGGCGGTCATTCCTTAAGGCCCCTTTTACACTTGTGCGACTTGATCTGCGATTTGGGGCTGCAAAGTCATGACAAGTCGCACTCCATGATTTCCAATGACTTGCAACAGTTGTGACAGCCAATCACAGCGGTCAAGAGACCCGAATGCCCGCCTCCATCTCCTGGCTTTTGGAAACCCCTAACCATTTAAGGACCGGGCCTATTTCTGACACTTGTCGTTTACAAGTTAAAATCATTTTTTTTTTGCTGGAAAACTACTTTGAACCCCCAAACATTATATATATATATATTTTTTAGCAGAGACCCTAGAGAATAAAATGGAGATCGTTGCAATATTTTTTATCACACCGTATTTGCGCAGCGGTCTTCCAAACGCAATTTTTTTTTAAAAAATTCACAAAAAAATAAGAAAACAGTAAAGTTAGCCCAACTTTTTTTCTGTAATGTGAAAGATAATTTTACGCCGAATAAATAGATACCCAACATGTCATGCTTCAAAATTGCGCACACTCGTGGAATGGCGACAAACATTGGTACTTAAAAATCCCATAGGCGACAATTTAAAAATTTCTACAGGTTACCAGCTCTAACGATTGCGGCGATACCTCACATGTGTGGTTTGAACACCGTGGGTGGGACTTGCGTATGCATTCGCTTCTGCGCGCAAGCTAACGGGGACAAACATCCCTTGTAATAGAAATAAGCATGACAGGTCCTCTTTATTGTGAGATCTGGGGTCAAAAAGTCATTTTGTTTCATGATGAAAAAAAGTTGGCTGTATAAATGTGTTGCTAGGAGACGACGTTTGACGTCGCTCCGGTCCTCCAAGGCCATAGAGTGGAGTGGTGGAGCAGGGGCCATCTTGCCCTCACTCAACTTCTTGCCTGTGAGGAGCGCAGACCGGATCGTTTTCCCAGCTTACCAGAGGGAGGGCCGGGAAACGGGGGGGGCGCTTCTCCCGCCACACCGTAAGGGTGATCCCGTGGCGAATCCGCCGCTGGGACCACCCTTATGTGAAAGAGGACTGCCCGCTGTTTCAAAAAATATCGGGGTTATGGCAGCTATCTGTTGCCATAACCCTGGTATTTAAAGTGGAGTTCCACCCTAATTTAATACTTACCTCCATCTTCTCGCTCCGGGTCACCTGAAAAAGAAATGGATAATCGCATATTTTTTATTTTTTTTTTACTTCCCTCGTAGCGAAGAAAAAATACTTACCTTTCTTCCTTCTTCCTCCCCTCGGCGGCCACTTCCTGGCTCTGCAATGATTCCTGGGAGCTGAACGTCATCGCTCCCAGGAATCATTGCGCCTGCACCGGCCCCGACGTCATTTCCGGGTCGCGCGCGTCATCCCCTTCTAAACAGCTTCTGGGCATGCCCAGAAGCTGTGGAGGGATGACGCGAGCACATCGGAAGTGACGTCGGGGCCGGCGCAGGGCATCGTGGGACCGAAGAAGGCGGAAGAAGACGCCGAAGGGGATCTCGCTGGCTTCAAGCTGCCCACATCTGAGATGGCAGCGCTGGACAAGACGTTTTCAAGGTAAGTATTTGTCCTAACAGGTAAGTGCAACCCGGGACAGATCAGAGGCTAGCCATTGTGGAATGTACTAGCCCTGACTGTCCCGGGGGTATTTAAAAAAAAAAATCCAGGGTGGAACTCCGCTTTAACGTCAAAGTACCGATGTAAATAGGCGGTGGGCGGTCCAGAAGTGGTTAAAGGGTGGGTGGGAAGGGGTTAAACAAGCGCTGTCCAGTGGTTGGGCAGAGTCTGCACTTTAAATCACGTTTCAATAACCATTTTATCTTTTTATCTGCAGATGGGAAATGGCTCAAACACGTCAGAATTTCACTCTTCCATATCGAAGACCAATGACATCATCTTAGGAGTGATCTACACCCTGTTCGGTAACTGTTCTGCTATTTAGCGCAATGTATCTGAGGATGTGAGGGTTGAGGAGTAGGGGGGCACACATCATTTTTGAAGGTTTTAGGCAGTAGGCGGTAACAGTGCACCACTAAAGAAAATGGCTCGGGCATGGCAGGTCCGAGGTTTAGGACCACCAGTGCTTGCATGGGGTTTCTATGTTCTCTCTGCTTTGCTTCCACAATCCAAACATGTAAAGCTAGGTAGGGTCATTGCCTCCTGATCCGTCCCAGACCTAGAATGCATGAATTGTGCTGGGGGTAGACCTGTGCGTTTCGTCCTGATTCCTTTTTCGGACGAAAATGTCATTTTAGGCGATTCGGAGGTATACGAATCTCCGAATGGACAGAGTAACGAATGTCAACGAATCAAAAAAAAAAATAAAATGATAACAAAATGATCGAATGCATTTGTTTCACTCGGATGACGTCACATTGATGCAATAGAAGTTTGGGCCCATAGGGGAAAAAAAATTCAACTTTTGAACTCGGATTCGGATTCAGATAATGAATGGATTCCAGGACAGGTAAGTGTCCTTATATTAAAAGTCAGCAGCTACAGTTTTTGTACAGGATTTGTAGCTGCTGACTTTTATTTATTTATTTATTTATTTTTTACAGGCTGGAACTCCTCTTTACATTAATGAAACATTGATTCAGCTCTGTCATCCATATTAATTAGAGCGGAGCTTCTTGCTTGATAATTCTGAATGACGGAGTTGGGAGTCGGGGAAAATTGTGGCTTTTTTTTTTTTTTACTCTACAAGCATACCGCCTGCTTAGTGTTGACTACAGCAGAGCAACCAAGGTAAACAGGGCAGATTTCCCTCTCCTGTGTGGATGTGTCTCCATGGTGTGTTCAGGTGTCAGGCTCGTGGAGGAAGACAGCTGGAAAATCCACGGCTCCGCGACTCCTGACACATTATAATCCCTGCGCTCCGATGGGCTGACTTCTGACGTCCTTTGAGGGAGTTGTCACAAATTATGCAAAACCAATGTGTTCTGGAGCAGAACCAGTCAATGCAGATACATAAAAACTAGCCGATCTTCCAGAACAGTCTGGTGTCTGTGGGAGAAGAGGGAGAAGCAAAATTGAGAGTTTTCATTTCCTTGGTTTTTTAAATTGGGATATTTTGAATAGATTTCAGGTAGGGGTCGTTTTTTGAGGGCCAATACCGATATCAATTTTTTAGCCGCCGATATTCTGTACATTTAAAGTTTGCTGGCACCCTGCTGTGGGTGGGTTGCTGCTGGCTGGCTGACGTGCCCTCACTGGTCCAGCCGTTCTATGGGAGGTGGCGAGCTTTGTCCTATCCCGGTAGAAGACTTTTAGAATGTTTGTGGGTCTAGTGCGTCTCCACATATCAGGTACTGATAATCTGTGCATTTAAAGTTCGCTGGCACCCTGCTGTGGGTGGCTGACTGGCTCCCTGCTGTGGGTAGCTGACTGGCTCCCTGCTGTGGGTGGCTGGTTAGCACCCTGCTGTGGGTGGCTGGCTGACTGGCACACTGCTGTGGGTGACGGGCTGGCACCCTACTGTGGCTGGCTGGCACCTTGCTGTGGGTGGGTGGCTGGCACCCTCCTGTGGGTGGCTGGCTGGTACCTTGCTGTGGCTGGCTGGCTTTCATTCTGCTGTGGGTGGCTGACTTGCATCCTGCTGTGGGTGGCTGGCTGACTGGCACCCTGCTGTGGGTGGCTGGCTGGCACCCTGCTGTGGGTGGCTGACTGACTCCCTACTGTGGGTGGCTGGTTAGCACCCTGCTGTGGGTGGCTGGCTGGATGGCACACTGCTGTGGGTGCCTGGCACCCTGCTGTGGGTGGCTGGCTGGCACGCTGCTGTGGGTAGCTGGATGGCTTGCACCCTGCTGTGGGTGGCTGACTTGCACCCTTCTGTGTGTGGCTGGCTGGCACCCTGCAGTGGGTGGTTGAGTGGCTGCTTGCTGGCGTGTCCTCTCTGGTCCAGCCGTTCGGTGGCATGTACTATGCGAGGTGAGGGAGGTAGCGGCCTTTGACCTATCCGGGTAGAAGAAGCCAGGACTCAGTAAGACTGTCAGAACGTTTGCAGGCCCAGTGCGCAGAGGCAACATACGTAATGATGTTGTGTGCATGTGCTGCGCAACTCCGCGCAATGGGCCTGCAGTGCAAAACCTTCTGTCCTGGCTTCTTCTACCCGGGCCAATGACATAGTGGGTCCCTAAAAGGTGGCAGCCTCAACAGCCTCGACAGGGGGAGACCAATATGTATAATATCAGTAAGTTTGTAAACTATACCAATTCTTCAAAAAAAGGGATTATTGGTCCGCGATAATCGGCCGCACCGACAAACAGTACTTTTTTTTTTTTTTGCTTTTTTGGTTCAATAGACTTTAATGGAGATGCTACGGAAAAGCATGTAGTGCGTTTTTTCTGCAATTTCTGTTTATCCTGCCCGACAACAAATTGTCCAAAAAAAATACAAAATGGATTAGAAATACAAAATCATTTGGGCAAAAATGCAAAAAACAAAGCAAAATGTACTGTAGAACGCATCAATTGCAACCTGCATAGATGTGACCTGAACCTTAGAGTCAACGGGGAAGTCAAACCCAAAGAGACTGCTGATAAACTTGAAATGAAAAGCTCCCTGCAAAGAAGAAAGTAAATACTTACCTCGGCCGCCTAACGCCATTCCATTCCAGAGCAAAAGCTCTTTTGGCCCTACTTCTCTTATAAGTCACAGAAGTGCACTTCGTTCTGCACTCCTGTGACCCGTATTCAGCTGACAGCAGGCTAAAGTCTGCTGACTGCTAACCTCCCTCAGCCAATCCAGATTCTGGAGAGATCCCGACTTTAATGTCGGGATCCACCCAGATGCCTGATCAGCAGCTGGCTCAGCCTCTTGGTGGGCTGCTGAAAGCCTGAGCCAGCCGCTCCGGCCCCCTGCACTGACAGTTACCGGCTCCCTGCACACTGAAGACAGAAAACTGAGCAATCAGCAGTCCTTGCTCACTCAGTTTCCATTGTAGAGGCGGTGGGGGACAGATGCTGCATCCACCTAGGTGGGCATGACTGTTTTTTTCTTCAAATCCCGCACTTCTCTTTTAAAGTTGTTTTTGTCGGATTCTAAGCCCCCGTTCACACTGAATCCAACTCTGAAATCGTGTGACTTCACTTGAGGTCGCACAATTTCAAAGCCGCAGGTCAGTGTGGTTTCAGGCACGACTTGGCTGACATCTGTGTGACTTCATGCACAGATGTCTATGCAAATCGCACCTGAAATAGCAAAAAGTGCAGGAACCTTTTTTTCAAATCGGTGTCGGACCTATTTGAACAGTTCCATTGCCGACAATAGTGTGCGACTTGTCATGCGATTTGGACCTGTCAAATCACATGACAAGTTGCACCGTTGTGAACGGGGGCTTATGGTGAGATGGGCTTTAAATGGCTCCTAAGGGTAACAGAAGCTGCTTTCACCTAATTTGAAACTGTTCTTGTACCAAAAAACTGCCCCCATTAGACGCAATATTCACTTTTTTTGTTTTTTATTAAAAAGAAAGCACAAACCACAAAGAAAGGTAAAATAAAAAAAAAAAACAAGTACTCAATGAATCTAATACAATACAATGAATCCCCTTACAATACTCGAGGACAGCCCATGAAGGTCAGGGCTATCCCCTTACAATAATCTAGGACAGCCCAAGAAGGTCAGGGCAATCCCCTTCCAATACTCGAGGACAGTCCACGAAGGTCAGGGCAATCCCCTTACAATACTCGAGGACAGTCCACGAAGGTCAGGGCAATCCCCTTACAATACTCGAGGACAGTCCACGAAGGTCAGGGCAATCCCTTTACAATACTCGAGGACAGTCCACGAAGGTCAGGGCAATCCCTTTAAAATACTCGAGGACAGCCCACGAAGGTCAGGGCTATCCCCTTACAATACTCGAGGACAGTCCAGGAAGGTCAGGGCAATACCCTTACAATACTCATGGACAGTCCACGAAGGTCGGGGCAATCCCTTTACAATACTTGAGGACAGCCCACGAAGTCAGGGTAATCCCCTTACAATACTAGTGTACAGCCCACAAAGGTCAGGGCAATCCCCTTCCAATACTCGAGGACAGCCCACGAAGGTCAGGGATATCCCCTTCCAATACTCGAGGACAGCCCATGAAGGTCAGGGATATCCCCTTACAATACTCAAGGACAGCCCACAAAGGTCAGGGCAATCCCCTTACAATACTCGAGGACAGCCCACAAAGGTCAGGGCAATCCCCTTCCAATACTCGAGGACAGCCCACGAAGGTCAGGGCAATCCCTTTACAATACTCGAGGACAGCCCACGAAGATCAGGGCAATGCCCTTCCAATACTCGAGGACAGTCCACGAAGGTCAGGGCAATCCCTTTACAATACTCGAGGACAGCCCACGAAGATCAGGGCAATCCCCTTACAATACTCGAGGACAGTCCACGAAGGTCAGGGCAATCCCCTTACAATACTCGAGGACAGCCCACGAAGGTCAGGGAAATCCCCTTACAATACTCGAGGACAGCCCACAAAGGTCAGGGCAATCCCCTTACAATACTCGAGGACAGCCCACGAATCTACAATACAAATTTGTTACTGAACCCCTATGGACTTTATAGGCACCAAGAAAAAAAATGTCTTAAAAAAGTATATATTTTATTAGTGCAAGTTAAAATTCTCACAATAGCATGCTACCCAAACTACAGCATATACATCAACAAAACCACCAGCAGGACCCCATAGTATCCATAATCAGTGGGCCTCCTCCCCATATGTCTGCTCAGGTGGCGTGACTTTTTTAAGACATATCTTGGTGCCTATAAAGTCCATAGGAGTTCACTAACAAATCTTGCAAAAAATTTGGGACGTGGCACTGTTTTAACTATACTTGCATCCACAGTACCATCCTGTGAGGATGCAAATATACTCTAATCCCCTTACAATGCTCGAGGACAGTCCACGAAGGTCAGGGCAATCCCTTTACAATACTCAAGGACAGTCCACGAAGGTCAGGGCAATCCCCTTACAATACTCGAGGACAGCCCACGAAGGTCGGGGCAATCCCCTTACAATACTCGAGGACAGTCCACGAAGGTCAGGGCAATCCCTTTACAATACTCGAGGACAGCCCACGAAGGTAAGGGCTATCCCCTTACAATACTCGAGGACAGCCCACGAAGTCAGGGTAATCCCCTTCCAATACTCGAGGACAGCCCACAAAGGTCAGGGCAATCCCCTTACAATACTCAAGGACAGCCCACAAAGGTCAGGGCAATCCCCTTACAATACTCGAGGACAGCCCACGAAGTCAGGGTAATCCCCTTCCAATACTCGAGGACAGCCCACAAAGGTCAGGGCAATCCCCTTACAATACTCGAGGACAGCCCACGAAGTCAGGGTAATCCCCTTCCAATACTCGAGGACAGCCCACAAAGGTCAGGGCAATCCCCTTACAATACTCGAGGACAGCCCACGAAGGTCGGGGCAATCCCCTTACAATACTCGAGGACAGTCCACGAAGGTCAGGGCAATCCCTTTACAATACTCGAGGACAGCCCACGAAGGTAAGGGCTATCCCCTTACAATACTCGAGGACAGCCCACAAAGGTCAGGGCAATCCCCTTCCAATACTCGAGGACAGCCCACAAAGGTCAGGGCAATCCCCTTCCAATACTCGAGGACAGCCCACGAAGGTCAGGGCAATCCCCTTACAATACTCGAGGACAGCCCACGAAGGTCGGGGCAATCCCCTTACAATACTCGAGGACAGTCCACGAAGGTCAGGGATATCCCCTTACAATACTCGAGGACAGCCCATGAATCTACAATACAAATTTGTTACTGAACCCCTATGGACTTTATAGGCACCAAGAAAAAAATGTCTTAAAGTATATATTTTATTAGTGCAAGTTAAAATTCTCACAATAGCATGCTACCCAAACTACAGCATAAACATCAACAAAACCACCAGCAGGACCCCATAGTATTCATAATCAGTGGGCCTCCTCCCCATATGTCTAGATGGCGTGACTTTTTTAAGACATATCTTGGTGCCTATAAAGTCCATAAGAGTTCACTAACAAATCTTGCAAAAAATTTGGGACATGGCACTGTTTTAACTATACTCGCATCCACAGTACCATTCTGTGAGGATGCAAATATACTCTAATCCCCTTACAATACTCAAGGACAGCCCGCGAAGGTCAGGGCAATCCCCTTACAATACTCGAGGACACCCCACGAAAGTCAAGGCAATTCCCTTACAATACTGAAGAACAACCGACCAAGGTCAAGGCAATCCCCTTACATAATTTGAGGACATAAATAGCTTTAGAAGCCCCCCTCAGAGACCTGGCTTGAAACCAGGGTCTAGTTAGCTATTACTGGGAGGTGAGGAGTCCAGTCCCCCATCACCTTGTGTACCAATAGTAGAATCAGAGTTTAACCAAGGATTCCACACCTTCTCAAATTTTTTGGAACAACCCAGAGACAAATAGGTCACCTTGTAAAAGGGAGCTGGTGAGTTAATGAGGTGTTTCCAGAAATGTAGAGTAGGGGTCTGATTTCCACTTGAGCACTATAGCCTTTCTAGTGTAAAATACCCAAAAGGGTGCGCATAGCCCTGGCAAAGGCCAGAGAGCCCACCAACCCCTATAAGCATACAATAACTGTTAAGGGAACAGGGATGGTAGTCAGAGTAGTTATGAATTGTCAATTTCTGCCAATAAATGTGTATCTGTGGACAGTCCCAAAAATTTAAGGCTAAATCCATCAGGATTGCTTGGGCATCTCCAGCAGTGTGAAGGAGTAGTTGGGTAAATATGGTGCAGTTTCTGTGGTGTAAAATAAATTCTATGCAAAATCTTGAACTTGAATTACCTGGTTGCTATCAACTGTTGAAAGGGGTATTCTCACACAACCTCCCAGTCCTCTCCGTCCGGGTCCTGCCCCTCGGCCCACCACACAATGCATCCAATCCTACATGAATGGAAGGCAAAGACATTGAAGTTTTACCATTGATTTGATTTCTGTTGATGTATTTAAAGCTTAGAGCATGAGGAAAGCCTAATCTGGTGCCTTTGTGCACATGGTGGAAAAAAGATGAAATAAAAGTTGTGAAGTTTTATTAATAGGATTTTCTTCTCAGGATATGTGTCCAAGGCAACCGGTAACTCTGTTCTTCTCATTGTCTGGTGTGTAATAGAAGAGCAGGATTGGTGTCTTGGTGTTTGTAATTCCACAAAAACATTGTGCAGATGGCGGTGTGATGGTTTGCGTTTTTCCCTTGGCAGGAATCTTTTCTCTGTCGGGAAACTCCATGCTGCTGATTGTGGCATATCGCAAGCGCTCTATACTGAAGCCGGCCGAATTCTTCATCGTCAACCTGGCGATCAGTGACCTGGGTATGACGGGCACTCTCTTCCCTCTGGCTATCCCCTCGCTCTTTGCTCACAGGTAAGTGCCAGTGAAGAAATGGTCAATATCAATGGGGGGGGGGGGGGGGGAGCACATGGAAACTATCTAAAGCCAGAAATCCCAAATAAAATGGTTACTAACTTCCTCCCTTCACAGGAGCATGCACTCTTATTTCTGTGCTCCCAACCCTATACATTTGACTGCCAGGAGTGAAATACCCAACTCTCCCAGGTTTGGGTGGGCATGTGACTTGCTGGCCATCTCTAGTGACATATGAGTGCCCCAGTGCTGTCCAGCTAAGGGGTTGGAGCCTTCTTTCCTCAGTCCTGGTGGCCAAACAAAGCTGTGCAGGAGAGAGTAAAGGCGATTTTAAGAAGGTAGGGGGTCCTCCTGTAGTATTCCCTATAATGTAATATAAAAATTGAAGCATAGTGAACTATGTTTACTATGCTTCAGCTTGTGAATGAACAAGAAGCCTCCAAGCGCTTCCTGTTCATTTATCCGTGCAGCTGAGGCTGCAGAGAAAGGAACTGAGGAATCTATGTCTTCAGTCCCTTTCTCATTCTCAAAAGTGGGACATGAGGGGTTACCCTGTCAGGTAGGCTGTATGGGGCCCCATGATTTCAAACAACAGCCCTAACTGTGATTCCCAGAGGCATAATGGGACATGTAGTTACGCAGCAGATGGAGGGCCCCAGTTGCCCACCCCTATATTTTGGGAACCCCTCACTATGGACACAGCAGATGTGCAGATCTAGGAATGTAGTGCAGGGATGGTGGGAGCTCATTATAATGGCTACAGGAGGTATGCAGACCTGGATACTCAGTACAGGGTTGGTAGGAACCCCTCATAATGGGCACAGTGTCTAGGAACTTAGTGTAGTAATGGTGGCAACCCCTCATAATGGGCACAGCAGGTGTGCACAAATGGTGGGAACCCCTCATAATGGTTGCAGAAGGTATGCATATCTAGAAACTCAGTGTAGGAATGTTGGGAACCCCTCATAACGGGCACAGCAGGTGTGCAGAAATGATGGGAACCCCTCATAATGGTTGAAGAAGGTATGTATATCTAGGAACTCAGTGTAGGAATGGTGGGAACCCCTCATAATGGGCACAGCAGGTGTGCAGAAATGGTGGGAGCCCCTCATAATGGTTGCAGAAGGTATGCATATCTAGGAACTCAGTATAGGAATGGTGGGAACCCCTCATAATGGGCACAGCAGGTGTGCAGACATGGCAGGAACCCCTCATATTGGCTGCAGAATGTATGCATGTCCAGGAACTCAGTGCAGGGATGGTGGGAACCCCTAATAATGGGCACAGCAGGTGTGAAGGGACGGTGGGAACCATTCATAATGGCTGCTCAAGGTATGCATGTCCAGTAACTCTGAGAAGGGATGGTGGGAACCCCTAATAATGGGCACGACTTGGGTGCAGGGATGGCGGGAAACACTCATAATTGGCCACAGGAGGTGTGCAGAATTAGGAACTAAGCGCAGGGATTCTCACCAACTGAGTACCTGAAAGATAGAAAAGCTCATCAAGTGTTTTAGGATAACGGAAGCCTCTCTCCCTGCAGGTGGCTGTTTGATAAAGTGATCTGTAAATATTACGCCTTCTGTGGGGTCTTCTTTGGTCTTTGTAGCCTGACGAATCTGACAGTTCTGAGCTCTGTCTGCTGTATGAAAGTCCGCTATCCGGCATACGGTGAGTGTAATTGTATTTTTCTCTATGTCCTATCCACACCGCACACCAAAATCAAAAAGATAAAGATGTGAGCAGAAAGAATTCTGGTATTGAGTCAGGAAAAAAAAAAATCTAATAATCCTTAGTTATGAATCATTCATGGAGCCAACAGTTGGGTCCATCGTTCAGAATTAGGCACCAGGTTGGTCCTTGGATAGCAAACACACTATATCAGGGCTCAAAATTTCAAGTCATGAGCTACTAGCCAGGCCTTAAGAGTTACTCGCCACTTGTTGCCCCACCCAAACCCTACCCTGGTCTGCCCCTAAACACGCCCGTGTAAAATATCTCATAAAATTACACTGTTAAATGTTTTATTCAGAATTAAGTTACAAAAAAATATTAACAACATTATTAACCACAGCATGCCCCCTTTCAATGGAGAGTGCCCACAGCGTGCCCCCTTTCAATGGAGAGTGCCCACAGCATGCCCCTTTCAATGGAGAGTGCCCACAGCGTGCCCCTTTCAATGCAGAGTGCCCACAGCGTGCCCCCTTTCAATGCAGAGTGACCACAGCGTGCCCCTTTCAATGCAGAGTGACCACAGCGTGCCCCTTTCAATGCAGAGTGACCACAGCGTGCCCCCTTTCAATGCAGAGTGACCACAGCGTGCCCCCTTTCAATGCAGAGTGCCCACAGCGTGCCCCCTTTCAATGCAGAGTGACCACAGCGTGCCCCCTTTCAATGCAGAGTGCCCATAGCATGCCCCCTTTCAATGCAGAGTGCCCACAGCGTGCCCCCTTAAATGCAGAGTGCCCACAGCATGCCCCCTTAAATGCAGAGTGACCATAGCATTCCCCCTTCAATACAGAGTGCCCACAGTGTGCCCCCTTAAATGCAGAGTGCCTACAGTGTGCCCCCTTAAATGCAGAGTGCCCACAGCGTGCCCTCTTTCAATGCAGAGTGCCCACAGCATGCCCCCTTAAATGCAGAATGGCCACAGCGTGCCCCCTTAAATGCAGAGTGCCCACAGTGTGCCCCCTTTCAATGCAGAGTGCCCACAGCATGCCCCCTTCAATGCAGAGTGCCCACAGTGTGCCCCCTTTCAATGCAGAGTGCCCACAGCTTGCCCCCTTTCAATGCAGAGTGCCCACAGCATGCCCCCTTTCAATGCAGAGTGTCCACAGTGTGCGCCCTTTCAATGCAGAGTGACGACAGCGTGCCCCCTTCAATGCAGAGTGACCACAGCGTGCCCCCTTCAATGCAGAGTGACCACAGCGTGCAGAGAGACCAGCATGCACTTACTTTATGCAGCGATGGCTTTTCCTCAATCCCCTGCATCTCCCTCCTCCTCCTTGGACAATGGCAATTGTTCTCCTTTCTGCCAATCAAGAAACGGGTCTCGGACCCGCTTTCTGATTGGCCAGGAGGAGAATCATTCGCTATTGTCGCACAATGGGTGGGCTCAGGGCGCACTGCTCTGCGCCCCGGGTCCACCCTTTTCTTACAGAACAGCCCTTACTCGCCATTCCTCATCATTCCACTCGCAAAATGCGAGCAGGCAAATGAAATTTTTGAGGGCTGCACTATATTACCAAAAGTATTACATTGCCATAGACACACTCCTAAACCTTGTGGACAGCCTTTCCAGAAGAGTTGAACCTGTTATAGCTCCAAAGGGTGGGCCAACTCAATATTGAACCCTACGGACTAAGACTGGAATGCCATTAAAGTTCATGTGCATGTAAAGGCAGGCGTCCCAATACTTTTGGTGATATAGTGTGTATATATATATATATATATATACATATATATATATATATATATATATATATATATATATATATATATATGGGAGCTTGCATTATATATTTTGTAACTGCTGTGATCAAGGCTATGTGCCGAAACACGTTAGCCCTTTTTAACTGACTATAAGGGCCGCTGATAAGGCAGTACAGCCAGCCCTCCTGTACTGGGCCCAGACCCCATTAGTTCAAAAGGGGGGGCCCGGGCACCTGCCGAGCAGGAGGTCCAGCTGTGCGGCCTTATTGCTGATATCAATCCTCTTGTGGCTACCCCTACAGCACTCCTCCTTTCTCTCCCGATGACTGCACTGCAGGGGGATCGGTTCTAGTATCTGCACCCCCCTACCTCTCTTCCACCGCTCTGATCATCCCCACCCACCTGCTGCCCGGGGCCCTCTATGTACCCTTTCTGAGAACAGACAGGGGGGTAATTTCAGGATGGCAAGGAAGGGGACCGGTAAATATGTCATATTTACCAGCCCCTACCTTTACTGAAATAACACAGTGAGCGATCGGTACTGATCGCGCCTGTGTTCATTCATCACTGAGGCATAGAAAACTACGTTTAGTATGCTTCAGTTTGTGAATGGCCAGGAAGTCTCTGAGCACTTCCTATTCATTCATATGTGCAGCTGAGGCTATAGAGAAGAGGGTGGAGAAAGGAGAGAGACATCAAAGGACCCCTGATATTTCACTAAAAAGCTCCCAACAGGGCAGTTAAAAAATAAAATAAAAAAATTAAAATTCCAATAAAATTTTATTGGAAAAAAAAGAAATTAAAATTTTTCAAAAGAAAATGTAAAAAAAAAAATGAAGGGCTCGTTTACATGTGCTTGCTGTCTCCCCACTGCCGGTGACTCCCCACCGCCTACTTTAACCCCCGCATTAACATGCGGTGGGGCCCTGTCAGGTAGATTGTACGGGGCCCCATAATTTATAACAGCAGCCCTGCTGACTATTATGTAGCAATAAAGATCTTCTAAAGGACTCTTTTTGTTTTTCAGTCCACCTATTACAGCAACTTTGGTAGGTTTATTACTTGCATGCAGGGCTTTTTTTTCTCAGAAAATAGGTGCAGGAACTCAACCACGACCCCCTTCCCCACACACCTTCCAAATTGCATCAAATAGTGTGGTCAAATTTCACTGACCTCTGCATGCAGTTCCCCCTCCACTGCCCCTCGTGCACGAAATCACGTAGTACTACGTGACTTTGCACAGCCAAGCCGCCCTGCCGCAGTAATACTACGGTGGGTGGTCGGCAGGAGGTTAAGCACCCAGCCAGCTCTGGTACCTCCCCATAAACTGTAGGTGGCTCTGCTTCTCCTACTTGCAGGAAGATCATCCTGTAGGGGTGTAGGCATCCTCCCTGCACCCCAGGCACCTGCATCTCTCTTGTCCCCATCCTGCACTCAGTGGGAGCCACTCAGGAGATCAGATCTGTGGGTGCCGTTGTGAGACAAGCTGTCACATGTAAACACAGAAGCCGGACCTCTGGGTTTACAAGTGATAGTGGTGAGCAGAAGGCCTGAGCCAGAGGTGGTGGAACTGAGTTCCACCACGTTCCAGCTGAAAAAAGCCCTGCTTGTATGTGTTAGGGACAAACAAAAAATTGGTGCTCTGCACCTGTCTCTGAGAAGTGGCCTTCTGACCAGCCTTGGCCACACAACATGTGGCTACCGGACACCTAACACTTGGCTTCTCTTGAATGTTTCAGCCTTGTAGCCCCTTCAAGACCAAGATAGTCCAGGACCACTGCAAACAAAAAAACGAACACAGGGGCGCAACGGCCTAGCGCATTATCCTTCATAAAAGGCTTTATTGAATAAAGCAATTATTCCTTAGAGGCTCTGAGGAAGAGGCTTAGCCTCGAAAGGCGTAAGCCATTTCCAGCCATTGAGGACGGTTCACCTTCCGTTTCCGACGCTGACAGCAACCCAATATTGTGATATGCATTTCCAAGAACTCGTTTGTGAGTATTTTTATTCCTTTATTCAATAAAGCCTTTTAGACTCCGTTTACACTATGTCGGATCCGATTTCGGGGCGACCTGTGAAGTCGCGTGCAGTGTGACTTGCACGGACTTCATAAAATGAATGTCTATGCAAGTCGCTCCAGGTCGCCCCAAAGTAGTACAGGACCCTTTTTCTAAGTCGGAGCGACTTGTGTCGCTCCTATTAGAACGGCTCTTCTACTACACAATGGGACGCGACGGGCCGCAACTTGTCAGGCTGACCAAGTCGCAGTCCAAGTCGGATCAGTGTGAATGGGCTGTTATGGAGGATAATGCGCTAGGCCGGTGCGCCCCTGTGTTTGTTTTTCGTTTGTATGTGTTGGGTTCAGTGGACCAAGGCTTTTCATTTTAGATGAGGTCAGTTTGGGATCTTGTAGTGCTAAGCTTCCATTCCTCCATGTGGGTCGGTGTTCACCAATGTCCTATTGATTCCAGGCCTAGGAAAGCATAACTGACGCTAGTTTGTGGATTTTCTGTTTATAGCTAAATGGAGAATTATCATTGTTTTGCAGGAAATAAGTTTTCTTCTTCCCACTCATGGGTTTTGTTGCTGTGTGTCTGGGCGTACGCCTTTATATTCGCCACGGCCCCTCTGGCAGAGTGGGGGAGCTACGGACCGGAGCCCTACGGTACAGCCTGCTGTATAGACTGGAAGGCCTCCAACCGGGAGCACCGAGCCATGTCCTATATCGTCTCCCTATTCGTCTTATGCTATGTCTTACCCTGCACACTGATCCTTATCTCCTACACCCTCATCCTCCTCACTGTGAAAGGGGCGAGGAGAGCCGTGAAACAACACCTGTCACCGCAGAACAAAGGAAGCAACGTTCACAGCCTGATCATCAAGGTGAGATTCACCGGGACACCGACAGCGGGGGTGTTATTCCCTTTATATACATGTCAAATAATTATGCTAGTTACAATAAATGTATCCATGAGGAGTAGAAAGACGTAGAAACAATGGATTTGACGAACGTGGCAGCTGGGTATGAAGAATACCAGATTATCCACTTACCCTCCAGAAGATTTACCCCCCCCCCCCCCTTTCATGAACAGGACATATTTTTCAATACGGCACTGCGTTATTTTAACTGACAATTGCGCGGTCGTGCGACGATGTACCCAAATAAAATTGATGTCCTTTTTTTTCCCACAAACAGAGCTTTATTTTGGTGGTATTTCATCACCTGTGCGATTTTTATTGTTTTGCGCTATAAACAAAAAAATAGCAGCAATTAAAAAAAAAAAAACTATATTTTTTACTTTCTGCTATAAAACACATCCGATAAAAAAAATGTAAAAAAATGATTTTCTTCATCAATTTAGGCCAATTTGTATTCTGCTAAATATTTTTTGGTTAAAAAAATCCCAATAAGCGTATATTAAATGCTTTGTGCAAAAGTTATAGTGCCTACAAACTGTTGGATATATACTGGAATTTTTTTTATACTAGTAATGGCGGCGATCAGCGACTTATAGCAGGACTGCAACATTGCGGAGGACAATCGGACATCTAGCTGACACTTTGTGGGAACCAGTGACACTAAAACAGTGATCAGTGCTAAATATATGCACTGTCACTGTACTAATGACACTGTCTGGAAAGGGAACTAGGGAGATCAAAGGGTTGAACGTGTGCCTAGCCAGTGTTTATGTGTACTGTGTGTGCTTTTTTTTACTAAGGGAAGTGATGGATTTTATTCCCTGCTTTGCAGGGATACAAAATCTATCACTTTTCCCTCTGTCAGAACGGAGCTCTGCCTTGTGTATATAGGCAGAGAGCTCTGTCCTGTGTCTCTGCCCAACAGTCGGCGGGTGCGGGCGGACATCCATTGCCCGGGACCCTCAGATTGGCTTCTGCTGTAGGTAATCACGTTACAGCTGGTCATGTAGAATACCAGATTATCCACTTGCCCTCTGGAAGATTTCCTTTTTTTTTTCAATACACGCTACGATACTTTAACTGACAATTGCACGGTCATGCAACGCTGAAAATAAAATTTTGGCTTCTGCTGTAAGTAATCACAGGAGGTGGGACTGTTATTCTGTACAGAATGGCAGCCCTGTAGCAGGATATCTGCTATGGGTTGTCAGGAAGTGGTTAAAGCCGTTGGGAGATTCACAAACAGTCAGCTGCATGAACACACAAACAGATCTGCTAACAGATGATGCAGGCTCACCCAAGGTGCGGGTTCTAAGCACCAGCTGGTCTTCACCAGAGCTCCTGATGGTGGGGATGGGCTTTGCTGTATGCCAACGGCAGGTTGCAGTGCTCAGGATTCCCCCAGCAGGGAGAGAGCAAATGGGAGGCAGGTAGCGGATAGAGCAGATAAGGAACAAGCAGAAGCATGAACAAGCCAAGGGTCAGTACCGAGTAGCATCTGGAGGGGATCAGACCGAAGAGTAGTCGAGGAACGAGCCAAATAGTAGCGAAAAAAGAAGAACGGCAGCAAGAGTGAGAAAAGCAAGCTATTGACTGGAAAGAGCACAATAATCTGGTAAACAGGAAGTGCAAAGGCATGGCTTAAATAGGAAGTTTACGGAAGGATCAAAGAGTTCAAGGTTCACGAGAAACAAGACAAAATGCAAGATTATCTGAGGGATTGTTCAGGGAGCTGTCCGGCATCCCAGGTGGCTCAACAAGAAGAGACATAGCCAGGTATAGCAGAGGTCGCAGGTTCAGACTCTGGTCCTGACAGTAAGATGCATTTGTCTTAAATGTTCATAAATGATCTCTACAGTAATGTGGACTTTCCACTTTAATATTAAGTCTGCTTATTCAAGGTCCACCTTCCTCCCACCCTAAAACTCTGTATGTATAGGCATAAAAAAACCTGTAGGGGGAAAAATATTAGGAGAATATATCAACTTTTCCCCGACATGCAGGGGGGGACAACATCCTCCTGCCGACATGATCCCTAGGAATGCTGAGTAGCCCAAATTTTGCAAGAAGTTGCTGTGCACAGTGCAGGGTTGTCTTCTCCTGAGATTTGTACAATTCAGCATTCTTTGAGATCTGCTGGAAGGATTATGATGTCACCCGCAGCTAGGAGCTGTTCTAGGAAGACCCGGGAAAAATTCGTCTATCTAACCTTTTTTTATTTTTTTTAATTCAACAGGTCCAGAATCTCACAAAAGTACAGTAAGTACACCCCTCACATTTTTGTAAATATTTTATTGTACCTTTTCATGTGACAACACTGAAGAAATGACACTTTGCTACAATGTAAAGTAGTGAGTGTACAGCTTGTATAACAGTGTAAATTTGCTGTCCCCTCAAAATATCTCAACACACAGCCATTAATGTCTAAACCGCTGGTAACAAAAGTGAGTACACCCCTAAATGAAAAAGTCCAAAATGGGCCCAAATTGTCAATATTTTGTGTGGCCACCATTATTTTCCAGCACTGCCTTAACCCTCTTGGGCATGAAGTTCACCAGAGCTTCACAGGTTGTCACTGGAGTCCTCTTCCACTCCCCCATGATGACATCACAGAGCTGGTGGATGTTAGAGACCTTGCACTCCTCCACCTTCCGTTTGAGGATGACCACAGATGCTCAATAGGGTTTAGGTCTGGAGGCATGCTTGGCAAGTCCATCACCTTTACCCTCAGCTTCTTGGAGGTGTGTTTGAGGTCGTTATCATGTTGGAATACTCCTCTGCGGCCCAGTCTTCAAAGGGAGGGGATCATGCTCTGCTCCAGTATGTCACAGTACATGTTGGCATTCATGGTTCCCTCAATGAACTGTAGCTCCCCAGTGCTGGCAGCACTCATGCAGCCCCAGACCATGACACTCCCACCACCATGCTTGACTGTAGGAAGACACACTTGTCTTTGTACTCCTCACCTGGTTGCCGCCACACACGCATATGACACCATCTGAACCAAATACATTTATCTTGGTCTCATCAGACCACAGGACATGGTTCCAGTAATCCATGTCCTTAGTCTGCTTGTCTTCAGCAAACTGTTTGCAGGCTTTCTTGTGCATCATCTTTAGAAGAGGCTTCCTTCTGGGATGACAGCCATGCAGACCAATTTGATGCAGTGTGTGGCGTATGGTCTGAGCACTGACAGGCTGACCCCCCACCCCTTCAACCTCTGTAGCAATGCTGGCAGAACTCATAGGTCTATTTCCCAAAGACAACCTCTGGATATGACGCTGAGCACGTGCACTCAACTTCTTTGGTCGACCATGGCGAGGCCTGTTCTGAGTGGAACCTGTCCTGGTAAACCGCTGTATGGTCTTGGCCACCGTGCTGCAGCTCAGTTTCAGGGTCTTGGCAATCTTCTTATAGCCTAGGCCATCTTTATGTAGAGCAACAATTCTTTTTTCAGATCCTCAGAGAGTTCTTTGCCATGAGGTGCCATGTTCAACTTCCAGTGACCAGTATGAGAGTGAGAGCGATAACACCAAATTTAACACACCTGCTCCCCATTCACATCTGAGACCTTGTAACATTAACAAGTCACATGACACCGGGGAAGGAAAATGGCTAATTGGACCCAATTTGGACATTTTCATTTAGGGGTGTACTCACATTTGTTGCCAGAGGTTTAGATATTAATGGCTGTGTTGAGTTATTTTGAGGGGACAGCAAATTTACACTGTTATACAAGCTGTACACTCACTACTTTACATTGTAGCAAAGTGTCATTTCTTCAGTGTTGTCACGTGAAAAGATAGAATAAAATATCTACAAAAATGTGAGGGTGTACTTACTTTTGTGAGATAAGTACTTTTATGCAATATTTCCATGGGCAGAGGCAATTTGAAAAAGCTGACCTTGCCTCTGAGGTGGAAGGTTTGCTTTAAATTGTAACTCCACTTTTGTTGAGAAAAAAATATTCCCCTCTAGATGATTGCAGGGATTTTAACAAACTTTCTTGCTTTGTTTCAGATTCCTATCTTTTGTTATTCTGAAGAAATAGCTGTGTATTTCTCTGTGCCCCTGTATTGAGTGAATGTGAATGGGAGTGGTTTTATAATTATCAATCAGCGGCTGCACCTGCAGGGCTCTCATGAGAAAAGTGGCGGGCTCTGTATCCCATTGGATGTGATTTCCCTTTGGAAGTATCTCACCTAAAATGAAATTTGTGTTGCAGGCGATGCCCAAAATCTGACTTGTATCTTAGTGCAGACTTCTGGGAAAATTGGGGAGCCAATCACACAAGCAGAAAATGATTTATCTGGGGGGTGCTCTATATACCATCTGTGTACAGAGCGCCTCCAGTTGGCCATATTGTATTTTACAGAACATTACAGCGGCTGCAGATTGAAAAGAAAAGGTTCAGTTCACACTGGTGTGACTTGTCATATGACTTTGGACACGTTGGGGTAAATTTACTGAAACTGGAGCACTCTGAATCTGGTGTAGCTCTGCATGGTAGCCAATCAGCCTCTAAATTCAGCTTGTTCAGTTAAGCTTTGATAATAAAACCTGGAAGCTGATTGGTTACTGTGCAAATAACCACCATAAAGTCTCATGACAAGTCGCAGCTCATTGATTTCTGTGCGGCCTGAGTGCCATAGAGTGTAAAGTTGCATCAAAGTGGCACTTGAAATCGCGCAACTTTGGAGTCGCACTAATTGTTTACTGGTCAAAAAGAGGACATTGCTACTAAATAATACAAAAGGATCCATTTAGAAAACACATGAGATACATAGAAAATGGTATCAAATGCATACAAGTAAATAAAAAAAAAGAATGAATACTGAATATATTTAGGTAAAAAATACCAAAAATAGCAAAATAAGATCCTGCAGTTCAAAAAAAATTGAATTTTCTATAACGTGTATGAAAGAAAAGGAGGATACAATGGCATCATCACACGCTGTAATATGTTATAAAAACATTTCCTTCCCTCCTCCACCAGTGAGGGGCACAATTTCTCCCAATGACCCCAAAGGTGGGATACAATTCCTCCCAAATACACAAACAATGGTGCCCAAAGACACCAACAATGGGACACAACTCCTTCCAATGAGACCAACAATGGGGCCATTGACACCAATGATGGGGCAAAATTCCTCCCAATGACACCAACAATGGGACATAATTCCTCCCAAATACACCAACAATGGGGCTAATGAATGACACTTATGATGAGGCACAATTCCTCCCAAATACACCGACAATGGGGCTAATGACACTAGTGATGGGGCATAATTCCTCCCAGTGACACCAATTATGGGGCATAATTCCTCCCAACGACACCAACTATGGGATGCAATTCCTCTCAAATATACCAGCAATGGGTCCCAATAACACCAATAATGGGGCACAATTCCTCCCAATGACACCAATGATGGGGCACAATTCCTCTCAAATACACCAACAATGGGGCTAATGACACTAATAATGGGGCATGATTCCTCCCAGTGACACCAATTATGGGGCACAATTCCTCCCAACGACACCAACGATGGGATGCAATTCCTCCCAAATACACCAACAATGGGGCTAATGACACTAGTTATGGGGCACAATTCCTCCCAACCACACCAACAATGGGGCCCAACCAGGCCCAATGACACTGATGATGGGGCACAAGTCCTCCCAATGACACCAAGGGTGGGACACAATTCCTCCCAAACACACCAACAATGGGGCTAATGACACTAATGATGGGGAACAACTCCTCCCAAATACTCCAACAATGGGGCCCAACTACACCAATTATGGGGCACAATTCCTCCCAACGACACAAACGATGGGATGCAACTCCTCCCAAATACACCAACAATGGGGCCCAATGACACCAAGGATGGGGCATGATTCCTCCCAAAAAACACCAACAATGGGGCTAATGACACTAGTGATGGGGCATGATTCCTCCCAGTGACACCAATTATGGGGCACAATTCCTCCCAACGACACCAACGATGGGGCTAATGACACTAGTGGAGGGGCACAATTCCTCCCAACCACACCAACAATGGGGCCCAACCAGGCCCAATGACACTGATGATGGGGAACAACTCCTCCCAAATACTCCAACAATGGGGCCCAACTACACCAATTATGGGGCACAATTCCTCCCAATGACACCAACGATGGGATGCAACTCCTCCCAAATACACCAACAATGGGGCCCAATGACACCAATGATGGGGCACAATTCCTACCAAATACACCAACAATGGGGCCCAACAACACCAATGATGGGGCACATTTCTTCCCAATGACACCAATGATGGGGCACAATTCCTCCCAAATACACCAACAATGGGGCTAATGACATAAGTGATGGGGCATGATTCCTCCCAGTGACACCAATTATGAGGCACAATTCCTCCCAATGATGGTGCAAAATTTCTTTAATTGACACCAAAGATGGGGCATTGTTTACTCCCACTGATGCCGGGACATCTTCCACACCCATTGGCCACAGTTGCCCCCCCCCCCCCCCCTAAACTCTGAAGGACTGTAAACCGGCCCTTTGTTTCTTACGTTTGGAGACCCCTGCTATATAATAATCCAGTAACAGTGTGCAGACTGCTGGTATTATTTATCTGGCCTCGTCCCGGTGCATTGCGCTTTAATTGATTTTTTCCTTTCTGTAGTTTACTAAGCTAATCAAAATGCAGAGGTTCATACCAGGTACTCCGTCCCCCATATCAGCGTTTTATTCTCCAAATAAATAAATTGGCGGCTTTACACGAGCTAAGCGCTTTATCTGTCTCTTCTTTCCTATCTGAAACATTCGCAGCGGATAAAAATAGGACCCTTTCATGTGAATTTATAAAATCCAAGCCGGGGGTTCAATAGTGGGAATTGCTTTTTATAACAGTTTGGTGTGATACCGCCGTCTCATTACACTTCCAGCATTTCAGCAAAAGATAATTAGGAAAGACAAACTATCTGCGTTTTACGCTTTTCGCTGCCACAATGAAACAATGCCATTTAATTTGTTGCAGTGAGCAGTCGCTGCGTCTGTAGTGTGGAGACAAACAACATTTTATTTTTAATATTCTTTCTCCTATTTAGGCTCGGTTCACACTAGGGCGACCTGTGAGGCGACCTGGTCGCCTCACAGGTCGCCGCAGGTCGCCTCCCATAGGGAAGCTGCGGACCCGTTTTAATAGGAGCGACACAAGTCGCCCTGACCTAGAAAAAGGGTCCGGAGCTTCTTTGGGGCGACCAGGAGGCGACCGCCATAGACTTCAACGCGATCTCGGAGGTCGCCCCTGGAAGTAGCGTCGCGGTAATGTGAACCGGCGCTTAAAGTTGCACATCCACCTGAAATTGGTTGCTCAGATCTGTGTGTGTTCCAGCAGATTTCGGTCACCCATACGTTTGTTATAATGGTGAGCAATGGTTTGGAGAGATTCGTATCTTCTCTGGACTTCCCTGTTATGGCTTTACCTGTCCTACAGTAACCATCGTGCAGGGGGTGGTCAGAGGCTGCGGAAATGGGGCAGGGGGTGGTCTAGTCAGAGGCAATGGACATGGTGCAGGGGGTGGTCAGAGGCTGTGGACATGGTGCAGGGGGTGGTCTGGTCAGAGGCTGCGGACATGGTGCAGGTGGGGGTCAGAGGCTGTGGACATGGCGCAGGTGGGGGTCAGAGGCTGCGGACATGGTGCAGGTGGGGGTCAGAGGCTGTGGACATGGCGCAGGTGGTGGTCTGGTCAGAGGCTGTGGACATGGTGCAGGGGGTGGTCAGAGGCTGAGGACATGGTGCTGGTGGTGGTCTAGTCAAAGGCAATGGACATGGTGCAGGGGGTGGTCAGAGGCTGCGGACATGGTGCAGGGGTGGTCAGAGGCTGCAGACATGGTGCGCGTGGGGGGGTGATCAGTGACTGCAGACATGGTGCAGGGGGTGGTCAGAGTCTGTGGACATGGTGCAGGTGGTGGTCTGGTCAGAAGCAATGGACATGGTACAGGGGGTGGTCAGAGGCTGTGGACATGGTGCAGGTGGTGGTCTGGTTAGAGGCAATGGACATGGTGCAGGGGGTGGTCAGAGGCTGCGGACATGGTGCAGGTGGTGGTCTGGTTAGAGGCAATGGACATGGTGCAGGGGGTGGTCAGAGGCTGCGGACATGGTGCAGGGGGTGGTCAGAAGCTGCATACATGGTGCAGGTGGTGATCTGGTCAGAGGCTGTGTACATGGTGCAGAGGGTGGTCAGAGGCTGCGGACATGGTGCAGGTGGTGGTCTGGTCAGAGGCTGTGTACATGGTGCAGAGGGTGGTCAGAGGCTGCGGACATGGTGCAGGGGGTGGTCAGAGGCTACGGACATGGTGCAGGTGGTGGTCTGGTCAGTGGGAATCAACATGGTGCAGGGGGTGGTCAGAGGCTGCGGACATGGTGCAGGGGGTGGTCAGAGGCTGCGGACATGGTGCAGGTGGTGGTCTGGTCAGAGGCTGCGGACATGGTGCAGGGGGTAGTCAGAGGCTGTGGAGTGGCCTGGGGTCTGATTTTACCTGCTGATGTGACAACGAGGCGCCGTTGCTGTGCCAAGACTGAATACCTCACTTTCAAAAATAGCGTCAGGTTGGGCCATTACGTCACTGCACATGCGCCCGCTCTGCCGAACATGTACAAGCTTTCCTGAGCCCGGCACACTTCGGGAATGGCGCATCCACAGCCATACTGTTTATGGGCCCTGCTGCGGAAATTTTGCCTTGACAAAAGGGCACTTTGGGCATCATTTGCCTGGTGTGGGAAATCACATGCTCTCATCTCCTGGGCCCCCTGCTTCTATAAAAAGAGGGATCCCAAGCATTCACAGACTGGAGGTCCATTGGGTAAGGGAGTCTTCTGTTTGGAGTGGCTTATCACAGATGGCACACATGTGGACCCATAAGGTGTCTGGAGGACCCTTTACTTGTCCACAGAGCTAATTGGTTAGGTCTTTGTGATTGTAGGTTTGGATGAACCATTCCTCTCATCCACAAATATTATTATATCATCGTAATTAGTATCGGTGATCAAGTGGAGTCTTGAGCCTGTCATCGGTGAATAATCCTATTGTATTTCTCTATCACTGTTTAAAATTTTTAATTTATATGATTTACTATTCTCAGGGGCAAATATTGCTGATAATATACAGCGGGTAAAATAAGTATTGAACACGTCACCATTTTTCTAGGTAAATATATTTCTAAAGGTGCTATAGATATTAAAAATATAACAACCCATGCAATCCATACATATAAAGACACCAAAACAAATAAGTTCAGAAATTAAAGGGTAAGGGCTCTTTCACACGGGCCGCCTCGATCCCCGCTGAGACGGCGGATGACAGCTCTGTCTCCGCTTGCAGTGCAGAGAGGGAGGTGTCACAGCCCCCGCTGCTCTCTATGGGGGGCCTGTCTGCTCTCATCCGATCTGATCCCTGAATGGATGGAAAAATAGGGTTTCCATCCGTCCAGATTTCACGGACAGGATCGGATACGGATGGCAGCGGGTGTCAGCGGAGGTACATGGAGGATCCGATCAGATCCGCCTAAAAAACTGACAGGTGGATCTGATCGGACCGTCCGTGTGAAAGAGCCCTAACTGGACTTCTGTGGGGAAAAAAACAGGAAATAAAGAAAAAAACAATATAGCGTATACAATTGCGACACAAATCATATTGTAATTGAATGTTATTAGAAATTCCCTTTCCTTTTCAATCTGCAGCTGCTGTAATTTTCTGAAAATGCAATGCAATATGGCCGCCTGGAGCTGTTCTGTACACAGAATGTATACTGACCACACCCCCCAGAAACATCATTTCCTGCTTGTGTGATTGGCTCACCAATTTTCCCAGAAGTCTGCACTAAGATACAAGTCAGATTTCTGGCATCCCCTGCAACAAAAATGTCATTTTTGGTGAGATACTCCCAATAGGAACACGTCTAAAGGGATGCAGACCCAGCAGATTTCTTCTTTAGAGCCCTGCAGCTGCCACAGCTGATTGATAATTATTTAACCACTCCCATTTGACCCACTCAGCACAGAGGAACAAACGATGATTTCTTCAAAATACCAAAAGGTAGAAATCTGCAACAAAGTTTGTTATAATCCCTGCAATGTACAGAGATCACTCAGAGGGGAATGTTTTTTTCTCAACAAAAGTGGAGTTACGCTTTAACCACTTGCCATCGCCCACCGTGTATTTACTGCCGCAGTGTGGCTCTGTTGTGCAAAACGACGTACCTGTACGTCATTTCGTTCTGTAGCCACTAGATGGCTAGAGGGGATGTCAATGAGCCGGTTACACAGACCCGATGTCCGCCGGCCACCTGAGATCATCCCTGGGAGAGTCAGAACGGTGGTCTGCCTATGTAAACAAGGAAGATCGCCCTTCTGACAGGGGAGACGATGCAGATCTTGTGTTTCTGGTAAGCAGGAACATAGATCTCTGTCTTCCCCCAATCAGTGCACCCCCCCACACAGTTAGAAAGCACCCCTAGGGACACACTTAACCCTTTGATCACCCATGATGTTAACCCCTTCCCTGCCAGTGCCATTAGTACAGTGACAGTGCATATTTTTAAGCACTGATTACTGTCACTGGTCCCCAAAAAGTGTCAGTTAGATGTACGATGTGTCTGCTAAAAATCGCCGCTCGCCGCCATTACTAGTAAAAAAAAAAAAATCCATAAAAATATTGCATCGTTTGTATACATGATTAATTTTGCACAAACCAATCAATATACGCTTATTGGGATTTTTTTTTTTCACCAAAAATATGTAGCAGAATACAAATTGGCCTAAACTGTTGGAAAATTTCGATTTTTTACTGGATGTTTTATAGCAGAAAGTTAAAAAATATGTATATTTTTTAAATTGTTGCACTTTTTCTGTTTGTAGCGCAAAAATAAAAATCGCTTAGGTAATCAAATACCACCAAAAGAAAGCTCTTTTTGTGGGGGAAAAAAAAGACATTAATTTTATTTGGGTTCAGCATCGCACGGCTGCACAATTGTCAGTTAAAGTAACGCAGTGCCGCATCGACAAAAAATGGCCTGGTCATTAAGGGGGAAAATCTTCCGGTCTAGAAGTGGTTACGTTCTGTGTAATAAAATGACACAGGGAGAAAGTATAGAACACACCTGCACAGGTTGAACTGGATTGGACTGAGGTCTTTATTCAACCTCAACTACTATGTAACTATGTAACGAAGAATTGAAGGTGCAAAAAGGCATGGAAAGTCAAGACCCCAGCTGAAATCTATCAGTGATTAGAAAGCAATCCTGCCCCTTGTCAGTGCAAATTAATATCAGCTGGTTGAGTCTCAACTGATGGCCTTTAAAAAGGTGTCTCATTACCAAGGTGTCACACAAGAAACATCTCATGATGGGTAAAAGCAAAGAGCTCTGTCAAGATCTTCAAGATCAAGATCAACTTTATTGTTGCAAAACATACTGATGGCATTGATTACAGAAGGATTTCTAAACTTCTGAATGTTCCAGTGAGCACTGTTGGGGCCGTAATCCGGAAGTGGAAAGAACATTATTTCACCATAAACCGACCACGACCAGGTGCTCCTCACAAGATTTCTGACAGAGGGGTGAAAAGAATTATGAGAAGAGTTGCCCAAGAGCCAAGGACCACTTGTGGTGAGCTTCAGAAAGACCTGGAATTAGCAGGTATACAATAAGTAATGCACTCACCCGCCATGGCCTGTAGGCACGCTCACCACGCAAGACTCCATTGCTGAGGAAAAAGCATGTTGAAGCTCTTTTTAAAGTTTGTTGCACAACATTTAGACAAGCCTGTGAAATACTGGGAGAATATAGTTGTCAGGAACCAGGTTGGAGGCTGAGGTGACAAGAGGGCTCCCCTTGCGGCTGAGTGCAGAGCACCCCTAGATATGGTGACAGAGGGTGCTATGCCCAAAGGTGCACGAGTTGCCTGCAGGTGTAGCTGCTTCAGGAATTGGATCTGTAGTGGAGAAGGTGATCACAACCACTGGATCACTGGTAATGCAGGCAGGTCAATGCAAAGCAAGGTCAGTAGCCAGGCCGAGGTCAAACACGAGAGGTCAATCGGGAACAGAGGCAGGTAGAGTAGTCGGGATCAACCCAGGGTCAAACATGAGAAGTCAATCAGGAGCAGGCAGGAGAAAGTCCGTAAAGCAAGCCGGGTTCAGAGCCAGGAGATAAGCCAGAGCAGGTCAAGGATAGCCGGGTCGGTAACAGGTAATCAAGCTGAAATTCAAGGCACAAGGAACACAGTCTAGCTGAAGATAATCCAGCAAGAGTGATAGCCAGTGCTGAGTTTATATAGGCCAATGAATACTGGTAATTAGGACGCACAGCTGCGTACGCCAACGCGCCATTGCGTGCGCCAATGCACCATCTCGTACCTTAACTAATGCGCATGCGCGCGTTTGCGCGGCCATCTTGGGCATTGGCGTATCTTCCAGTTCTTCCTCAAAGTTCTTCCCTGATAATAGTCCACTCAGATGAGACCAAAATGGAACTGTTTGGATGCCAAAAACAGTGATGGCAAACCTTGGCACCCCAGATGTTTTGGAACTACATTTCCCATGATGCTCAGCTACACCACAGAGTGCATGAGCATCATGGGAAATGTAGTTCCAAAACATCTGGGGTGCCAAGGTTTGCCATCACTGTAATAACACATATCATGTTTGGAGGTCAAATGGCAAATCACCATAAAAACACCCCCATACCAACAGTGAAGTTTGGAGGTGGGGACATCATGGTGTGGGGCTGGTTTTCAGCGTACGTTACTGGCAAACTTAATATCATTGAGGGAAGGATGAATGCAAAAATGTACCAAGATATTCTTGATAAAAATCTGCTGCCATCTACCAGGAAGATGACGAGGGTGGACATTTCAGCAAGACAATGAACCCAAACACAAAGATAAGGAAACTCCCAACTGGTTTCAAAGAAAGAAAATAAAGCTGCTAGAATGGCCCAGCCAATCCCCTGATTGGAATCCAATAGAAAATCTATGGAAAGAGCTAAAGATCAGAGTTCATAGAAGGGGCCCAGGGAGCCTTCATGATTTGCAGCCTCTTGTGTTGAAAAATGGGCCAAAATCACACCTGAGCAACTCATGCGAATGGCTTCTCCATACAGGAGGCGTTTTGAAGCTGTCATTACCAGCTAAGGATTTTGTACCAAGTAATACATATATTCCAGTTAGCGTGTTCAATACTTTTTCCCTGTGACATTCCATTTTATTACACATAACTTCATTTCTGAACTTATTTGTTCTGGTGTCTTTGTATGTATGGAGTGCATGGGTTGTTACTGACGTGGTAAAATATAGCTACCTAGAAAAATGGTGAGGTGTTCAATACTTATTTTTCCCCCTGTATATACAGTACCTCGTATTGTGATTACTAGGGATGATCGAACTTTTGAAAAGTTCGGTTCGACCAGAACACCCGAACTTCCCGAAAGTTTGGCCCGGATTTCAGAACCCCATTGAAATCAATGGGACCCGAACTTCGGTAATCAAAAAACACCATTTTGAAGCCCTAAAACCCAATACATGCCCCTAAAAAGTGCCTAGGGTTCTGGGTCATGCCACAGGGACTATTAATCACACAAAAAAAAGTTCTTTAAAAATTGTCATTTTTGATAGAGAGCCAATTATTGAAAAAATTATTGAAAAAAAAATAAGAGATTTCTTTGGATTTAGTGTCTAAATAGTCTGTACCTGTTTAGGGTCTAAAAAGTTTACCTGTGAAGTTTCAGCTCTGTAGCATGTCCAGAACAAAAAAAAAAAGTTTGTATTAGAATTGCAGTAGAGCAGGATAGTGGCTTCGCTATTTTCACACCCGGCTTTTTGTTGCAGGCGTTTATAGGGCTTTTTTGTGGACATGTTTGGAGGCAGGCATGACATCTAAACTTCTGTATAGGGGTATATATACACACACACATGTATGTATATATACACATACACATATATAGGTGTGAAAGTAGCAGAACCCTATGGCTGCGCTAATGGAATTATTAACAGGCATAGGGCTTCGCTCCTATCATACCTATATGTGTGTATGTGTATAAATACATATAAGTGTGTGTGTATATATACCCCTATACACAAGTTCAGATGTTATGCCTGCCTCCAAAGACGCCCAAAAAATGCCTGCTACAAAAAGGCCCAGGTGTGTTGTTGCAGGCGTTTTTTTGGGGCATTTTTTGGATCTTTTTTCTATGGCGGTCACCCTGAAATAGAAGGGTTTGGTCACCCTGCCATAGCAGTCAGAGTCAGTTAACCCTACACTACACTACAGTCCCCTGACACTTAACACTTTCCCTACAGAAACTAGATTATTAAATCTAACTATAGTGGAAAATAGTACCCTAACTACACTAGATATCCCTTTCCTCACACTAATAATTGCTAAATGACACTTTGAAGCAGGAGTAACATAACTGCTTCCATTCTCTTCCACAGCCCTGTATTTAAGTGCTAGAGATTTGGCCGGGCTATCTTATACCCCGGGGGACGTATTCACTACTGATTGGCCTCTGGAACCCCTAGTCACTCCAATCACATTCCTAGCATTCTCCTGCACCCTCAATTGGCTTTTACTGATGGTTCTGGTCCAATCACAGGCTTTTAAAGCCCAGTTCCTGTCCCATTGCATTTTGGTTGGCATCTGGTTGCCGAATTCCGAACTTTTCCAGCAAAAAGTTAACAGTCAATGTTCGGGTCGAACCGATGGTTGACCCGAACCGTTCGATCATCCCTAGTGATTACGAGATTGTATAAATGCCACATTTTTTAAATAAAAATGTATTAAATAAAAAAAGCAACAACATTGTGATCAGTATTAGTAATCTATTTTTGTATTTCTCAGCTCAGCGTGGCGGTCTGTATCGGCTTCCTCCTCGCATGGACTCCTTACGCTGTTGTGGCAATGTGGGCAACCTTTGGTGATGCCAGGCGGGTCCCGGCAATGGCATTTGCCCTTGCTGCCGTGTTCGCCAAGTCTTCTACCCTCTACAACCCCATAGTGTATCTGCTGCTGAAGCCAAACTTTTTGAATGTGGTAACCAAAGACCTGTCCGTGTTTCAGGCTGTGTGCGCCATGCTCTGTGGCATCTGCCGAACCCCCGTGAAGCAAGCGCCATGTAAACACCGGGATGTCAGGAGCCCGTTTATGGAGAGCCACTGCTGCAATGAAACTATTGAGTGCTTTGGTAATTACCCAGAATGCTGCAGTTTGGGCCAGATGGACGTGAGCAACCCGGCTGGCCTCACTCTGGGCAATACTCAACCAGCTAATGTCGTATCGACCTCCTCAGTCCATCTCGTGGTACATTCCTCAAGAACTAAATCCAGCCAGGAAACTGTGGAGGTCACAACAGAGTCTCTGCCACCAGATTGTATGAAAGGCTTTTTGTGATTTGCTGACAATGATTGCATGACACCTTTCTGGTGTTTCTGGTCTTCCAGGATCAGGCCTGTTTGTATTAATGTTGAGTTATTAAAAACTGTTCAAACGTTATTGAACCTGTGATGGGAAGTTCTTCTTCCATGGTCCCTTCACCCAACGACAGCCTGAGGCCACCAGGGAATGTTTACAGTATTGTGTTTTGGATTGGTTATTCTTAGTATCTGCAGTTGGGTTCAGGTAGTTTTTGGCAATGGGCCTGCTTGGTTTTGTGGAAGATATTTTTGACATAACATAAATTATATATACTGCAGAATGGTGTTAGGGGAGGGTAACAAAAGCAGGAGAAGAGTGCAGTGGATATCACATGAAGATGATTCCAACCTTGCATGCACTGCATGTGAATCTAACCCAGGTATCTGCCACCTTTGGAGCTATCACTGCTAAACAAAGCTGCAGTTACCCAACCTTGGTCGGTATTTACTGCAGATGCATTTCCGAGTTCCACCCCTTCATTGGAGATGGGTCAGGCTCTGATAAAGGAGGTGGAACCCCAAAATACTTAAAATACTTCTAAAGCCATTGTAGAGGGCACTCAAGTGGGCTGTGGCTTCTTCTTTTTTTTTCATCTTCTTTCTTCTATCTCCCCACCTCATTACTGATGATGTCTTATTTGCCTCTCATTGGATAAAAGTCATCTTGTATGACCATGGTCTTCATTGTTACATTAATTTGTTGTGCCTTGGCGGGTACTTTACAACTCAGTCTTGGGACCTGTTCTCATCCTGGTGAGACTGCCCACGATTCGTATTTCCCCTAAACAAAGTTGATTATATCTTTGGCCATTGTTTTGACCTAAATATACTATACATTCGTCACCAATGTCTTCTTCCATAGGCATACGCAGGGGTTGTGCCTGGGCACACCCTATTCACTATGTGCTGTGATGACTCTCCCTATTGCCCAGGCTCTCCCCCCCCCCTGTTGGCCCACCCCGCAGTGCTGCTGGCTTCTCACCTCTCCTATCCCCCCCCCCCCCCCGGCTGCACCTGGGGATGTTCCAGGATGGAGAGCAGGGAAGGGGCTAACAAATACACTATATTATCAAAAGTATTGGGGCGCCTGCCTTTACACACACATGAACTTTAATGGCATCCCAGTCTTAGTCCGTAGGGTTCAATATTGAGTTGGCTCACCCTTTGCAGCTATAACAGCTTCAACTCTTCTGGGAAGGCCTTCCACAAGGTTTAGGAGTGTGTCTATGGGAATGTTTGACCATTCTTCCAGAAGCGCATTTGTGAGGTCAGGCGCTGATGTTGCACGAGAGAGAAGGCCTGGTTCGCAGTCACCACTCTAATTCATTCCAAAGGTGTTCTATCGGGTTGAGGTGCAGGCCAATCAAGTTCCTCCACTCCAAACTCACTTATCCATGTCTTTATGGACCTTGCTTTGTGCTCTGGTCCTAATTATTTGATGGAGGGGGGATTTTGGTGTGGGGTTGTTTTTCAGGGCCCCTTAGTTCCAGTGAAGGGAACTCTTAAGGCGTCGGCATAACAAGACATTCTGGATAATTTTTAGCTCCCAACTTTGTGGGAACAGTTTGGGGATGGCCCCTTCCTGTTCCAACATGACTGCTCAACAGTGCACAAAGCAAGGTCCATAAAGACATGGATGAGCGAGTTTGTAGTGGAGAAACTTGACTGACCTGCACTGAGTCCTGACCTCAATCTGATAGAACCCCTTTGGAATGAATTAGAGCGCAGACTGCGAGCCAGGCCTTCTCCCCAACATCAGTGCCCGACCTTACAAATGCGCTTCTGGAAGAATGGTCAAACTTTCCCATAGACACACTCCTAAACATTGTGGACAGCCTTCCCAGAAGAGTTGAAGCTGTTATACTGTAGCTGCAAACCTGCCAACTCAGTATTAAACCCTATAGACCAATGTTTCTCAACCAGGGTTCCTCCTGAGGTTGCTAGGGGTTCCTTGAACAATGGGCAGTTTCTGCCTCTCAAATAAGTTCCCCCTGACACCATTGATTGTTTTAGCTATCTGGAAGAAGGTAATTCTTCCCAGTGTCCACAAGTGTAAGGAACATTCATCCCACTGACCATCACACTAATGTATCATGAGTTGTAGATATAGTCTTTTTTTAGCAGGGGTTCCCTGAGACCTGAAAATTATTTCAAGGGTTCCTCTGTGTTGAAAAGGTTGAGAAAGTATAGACTAAGACTGGGATGCCATTAAAGTTCATGTGAATGTAAAGGCAGGCGTCCCTATACTTTTGACAATAAAGTGTATGTAATTTACCGGCCTCTTCTAAATGAACACAGTGAACACTCACTCACTGTGTCCATTCATAACCAAAGCATAGTAAACCATGTTTACAATGTTTCAGTTTGTATATGAACAAGAAGCCGCTCAGCACAAAGCACTTCCCATTCATTCACTGTCTGAGGTTGCAGAGAAAAGCATGTGGGTTTGAACTTTGGGGTGCACACCCTAATGCCATAGGCCATGTGTCTGATGTCTGTTCCGCCTGCATTGCGGGATCCCACTGGATCTTGCACTTAAATAATGCCCACAGGGTTGTTGTGGTAATTTGAAAACTTTAATAAAAAAAAACATTGGAACAGAAAGTACTCCTAAAGCCAAAAAAAATAGGAAATTATAACCCCCCCCCCCTAGTTTATTTTATGTTTACCTTTTGCATCCTATTTCAAGGCATAACAGGAAGTGAGAGATCTCTCCGAAGACAGTTGTCACCAGAATAACTGTCCACATTGTAATACTTCCCCTCTATTCCTGGTTAAGTGACAATTCAACTCTTGGATAGAGAAGCATTAGAACCTCTGTCAGGTTTTTGCTGGTGTCTTTGCCCAAGCTTTGTCCAATAAAAAAAGTCATTTTCAAGATTTACATGTACAATCCAGTCCACTCTCCTCCTACTTTGGTTTCTCAGTATCTTCTGAAAGACATAGTGGGGCTGAAAGGAATAGTGCAGGTAATAGATTGTTTGTTACAGGTTTACGGCGAGCAAAACCAATGTCTCTGTACTGATCAAAACAAAGTTATATGTATGAAAAAATAAAATAAAAAATAAAATTAATTCATAATAAACCTTAATAAAAAATGTGCATCACATAAATGGTGAAATTACAATCACATAATAGAACTGTGCATGACAAAAGGGGTAAACTTCAGAGAAAAATGTATAAAAGTCCAAAGGTGAAATCTTGAAAATTATGAGATCCACGGGTAAGAATCACAAAACAATCTCACGGACAAGTGTGGCAGTTCCAGGGCCGGGGACAAGGGATGGACAGGAGGGGAAGCTGCCCCAGGCCCAACAGAGCAAGGGGCAAAGAATGGACACAGGGTAGTAAACCCATTCTACGGCATGCATTAACAGTGGAGGATGGGGCCCAGTTCCACATCCTTGCCTTGGGCGCTAGATGAACCTGTCCCGGTACTGCCCAGTTCTCTTACCAAACAGTAATGATCATCAAATGATACGAGATCAATGGTGCAGAAATCATCCAACTGGAGTATCACCACTCAGGGAACCAACGACTCCACCACCTCCACGGTTCCTCACTGGTTATCCAAAGGCAGCACCTCAGAGTCCTAATGGGTAGCAGAGAAGAACAAAGGACCATAGAGTAGTATGGTAAAACCAAATTGACCGGTACTGGTCAGTTCCCTTACCAAACAGTCATGATCATCAAATGATAAGAGATCAATGGTGCAGAAATCATCCAACTGGAGGACCATCACTCAGGGAACCAACAACTCCACCACCTCCACGGTTCCTCCCTGGTTATCCAAAGGCAGCACCTAAGAGTCCTAATGGGTAGGAGAGAAGAACAATGGACCATAGAGTAGTATGGTAAAACCACATTGACCGGTACTGGTCAGTTCCCTTACCAAACAATCATGATCATCAAATGATAAGAGATCAATGGTGCAGAAATCATCCAACTGGGGGGCCAACACTCAGGGAACCAATGACTCTACCTCCTTCAAGGTCCTTCACTAGTTATCCAAAGGCAGCACCTCAAAGTCGGAAGTCAGAAGAGAAGATTAACAGCGCAGAAATCATCCAACTGAGGGGGCAACCACTCAGGGAACCAACGGCTCCACCTCCTCCACAGTCCTTCACTGGTGATCCAAAGGCAGCACCTCAGTCATAATGGGTAGCAGAGAAATACAACGGACCACAGAGTAGTATGCTAAAACCACATTGACCGATACTGGTCAGTTCCCTTACCAAACAATCATGATCGTCAAATGATAAGAGATCAATGGTGCAGAAATCATCTAACTGGAGGACCACCACTCAGGGAACCAATGACTCCACCACCTCCACGGTTCCTCCCTGGTTATCCAAAGGCAGCACCTAAGAGTCCTAATGGGTAGGAGAGAAGAACAATGGACCATAGAGTAGTATGGTAAAACCACATTGACCGGTACTGGTCAGTTCCCTTACCAAACAATCATGATCATCAAATGATAAGAGATCAATGGTGCAGAAATCATCCAACTGGGGGGCCAACACTCAGGGAACCAATGACTCTACCTCCTTCAAGGTCCTTCACTAGTTATCCAAAGGCAGCACCTCAAAGTCGGAAGTCAGAAGAGAAGAACAAGAAGGGCCATAGAGTAGTGTGCTAAAACCAAATGATTTATTGAAAGCAGATATACTGACAAAGGTTACATAGTAACAAAGGCAAAACACACCACACCAGCGATCAACAGCGGGTGTACAACATCATATGCCACAGGCCTTGCCTACATGCATTTCATCTGCTGCAACAGACGTCTTTAGGAGATTAAGACATCCCCTGAAGATGTCCATTGATCTGCTGTTGATCCCCGTTGTGGTGTGTTTTGCTTTTGCCTTTGTGGTGTGTTTTTTACATTTTTGATATAACCACTTTTAATAAATGCAGTTTTAGCATACTACTTTATGGTCCTTTGTTCTTCTCTACTACCCATCTCTGAGGTGCTGCCTTTGGATAACCAGTGAGGAACCATGGAGGAGGTGGAGTCGTTGGTTCCCTGATTGGTGGCCCCCCAGTTGGATGATTTGTGTGCTGTTGATCACTTATTTGATCACCATTACTATTTGGTAAGAGAACTGACCAGTATCGGTCAATGTGGTTTTACCATACTACTCTATGGTTTGTTGTTCTTCTCTCCTACCCATTTTGACTCTGAGGTGCTGCCTTTGGAAAACCAGTGAAGGACCACGGAGGTGGTGGAGTCGTTGGTTCCCTGAGTGGTGGCCCCCCAGTTGGATGATTTATGCGCTGTTGATCTCTTATAATTTGATCACCATTACTGTTTGGTAAGAGAACTGACCAGTACCGGTCAATGTGGTTTAACCATACTACTCTATGATCCTTTGTTCTTTTCCCCTCCCTATTATGACTCTGAGGTGCTGCCTTTGGATAACCAGTGAAGGACCGTGGAGGTGGTGATTTCTGCGCTGTTGATCTCTTATCATTTGATGATCATTACTGTTTGGTAAGGGAACTGACCAGTACCGGTCAATGTGGTTTTAGCATACTACTCTATGGTCCGTTATTCTTCTCTCCTACCCATTATCACTCTGAGGTGCTGCCTTTGGATAACTAGTGAAGAACCGCGGAGGTGGTGAAGTCGCTGGTTCCCTGAGTGGTGGCCCCCCAGTTGGATGATTTCTGCGCTGTTGATCTCTTATCATTTGTTCACCATTAATGTTTGGTAAGAGAACTGACCAGTACCGGTCAATGTGGTTTTAGCATACTATTCTATGGTCCTTTGTTCTTTTCTCCTACCCATTAGGACTCTGAGGTGCTGCCTTTGGATAACCAGTAAGGAACCGTGGAGGAGGTGGAGTCATTGGTTCCCTGAGTGGTGGATGATTTCTGTGCTGTTGATCTCATCATTTGATGATCATTACTGTTTGGTAAGGGAAATAACCAGTACCGATCAATGTGGTTTCTATGGTCCGTTGTTCTTCTCTCTTACCCAGTATGACTCTGAGGTGCTGCCTTTGGAACACCAGTGAAGGACCCCGGAGGGGATGGAATCGGTGGTTCCCTGAGTAGTGGTCCCCCAGTTGGATGATTTCTGCGCTGTTGATCTCTTATCATTTGATGATCATTACTGTTTGGTAGGGTACCTGACCAGTACCAGTCAAAGTGGTTTTAGCATACTACTCTATGGTCTTTTGTTCTTTCTCCTACCCATTTTTACTCTGAGGTGTGCTGCCTTTAGAAAACCAGTGAGGGACTGTGGAGGAGGTGGAGTCATTGGTTACCCGAGTGGTGACCCCCCAGTTGGATGATTTCTCTGCTGTTGATCTCTTATCATTTGATGATCATTAGTGTTTGGTAAGAGAAATGACCAGTACTGGTCTATGTGGTTTTAGCATACTACTCTATGGTCCGTTGTTCTTCTCTCCTACCCATTATGACTCTAAGGTGCTGCCTTTGGATAACTAGTGCAGGACGGTGGAGGTGGTGATTTCTGCGCTGTTGATCTCTTATCATTTGATGATCATTGCTGTTCGGTAAGGGAACTGACCAGTACCGGTCAATGTGGTTTCACCATACTACTCTATGGTCTGTTGTTCTTCTCTCCTACCTATTATGACTCTGAGGTTCTGCCTTTGGATAACTAGTGAAGGACCGTGGAGGTGATGGAGTCGCTGGTTCCCTGAGTGGTGGCCCCCCAGTTGGATGATTTCTGTGCTGTTGATCTCTTATCATTTGATGATCATTACTGTTTGCTAAGGGAACTGACCAGTACTGGTTAATATGGTTTTACCATACTACTCTATGGTCCGTTGTTCTTCTGTCTTACCCATTATGACTCCGAGGTGCTGCCTTTGGATAACCAGTGAGGAACTGTGGAGGAGGTGGAGTCGTTGGCTCCCTGAATGGTGCCCCCCCAGTTGGATGATTTCTGTCCTGTTGATCCCTTATCATTTGATGATCATTACTGTTTGGTAAGAGAACTGACCAGTACCGGTCAATGTGGTTTTAGCATACTACTCTATGGTCCGTTGTTCTTCTCTCCTACCCATTTTTACTCGGAGGTGCTGCCTTTGGATAACCAGTGAAGGACTGTGGAGTAGGTGGAGTCGTTGGTTACCTGAGTGGTGGCCCCCCCAGTTGGATGATTTCTGCCCTGTTGATCTCTTATCATTTGGAGATCATTACTGTTTGGTAAAGGAACTGGAACACTTGTCTGTGAGGTGGTTTGAGATTCTTACACTTTCATCATTTTCAAGATTTCACATTGGGACTTTTATATATTTTTCTTTGAATTTAACCCTTTATTATGTGATTGTTCTTTCACTGTTTATAATGATACACAATGGGGTTGATTTACTAAAGGCAAATCACTGTGCACTGCAAGTGCACTTGGAAGTGCAGTCGCTGTAGATCTGAGGGGAAGATCTGAAATGAGGAGGAGCTCTGCTGATTTCTATCATCCAATCATGTGCAAGTAAAAATGCTTTTTTTTTTTATGTCCTTGCATGTCCCCCTCAGATCTGCAGTGCCTGCACTTCCAAGTGCACTTGCAGTGCACAGTGAATTTGCCTTTAGTAACCCCTATTGTTTATGAAAGCGGAGCTCCACCCAAAAGGGGCTCCGCTTGTCTGCCTCCCCCCCCCCCTCCGCTGCCATATTTGGCACCTTTTGAGGGGGGCTGCAGTGAAGTGAGCTGGAAGTTCAGCCCCCCACAGCCAGCCCATTCACAGAGTTCAGTAGGAAACCAGCTGTGAAGATGGTGGCACCAGCACCCAAGAGCCGATTCAAGAGCCGGCTCGGGTGAGGATTCCGCTGGATGTCTGGACATGTAAGTGCCCTAATAGTAAAGGTCAGCACCTACAGTATGTGTAGCTGCTGACTTTTAATTTTTTTTTTGGGGGGGGGGGACTCTGCTTTAGTGTTTAATATGGAAAAAAAATGATGCATATATCTTTGTATTGATCACTACAGAAATATTGGTTTTGCACACCTTTTAGATTAAAGTTTTACTAAACCCGGGAGCCTGCAGTCACTATATCTGATCTCCCCAGGAGCCTGCAGTCACTATATCTGATCTCCCCAGGAGCCTGCAGTCACTATATCTGGTCTCCCCAGTACTCTGCAGTCACTATATCTGGTCTCTCCAGGACTCTGCATTCACTATATCTGGTCTCCCCAGAACTCTGCATTAACTATATCTGGTCTCCCCAGGAGCCTGCAGTCACTGCTCTCCCACAGTACACAGAACATGGAAATACAATTATTTTAGTAAATATAAACTGCTAAATACTTTTTCTCTTCAGCAGTATATAGGGGATTTTACTGTTGTGGGTTTAGTAACACTTTAATTATCTTTGCATTTCCTTGTGTCCGAAGGTTGCTGCATTACTTCTTTTGCACTAAGAGCACAATGTTTCGCTGTTTATACTCTTACAGATTTAACATGCTATAATATGGAGCGTTCTTTTTTTTTTTTTATATGTCTTTGGAAAGTTTCAGGTTCATAACTTGTTCTCAATGCCAGAATTCTCATTGTGAAAACCACTGCTGCTGTTATATGACTCAGCTAAGAGTCTGAAGTGGAGCACACATGATGTTAAACAAACGTGAGCCACTTCGTTCTGTCACAGACTGCACAATAAACCGTTGTACATCCACTGCCAGTGATATGAAGCAATTATGATGTTTATAGATGCTCTTCACTGAGCGTGAGGATAACATGTTCTCTTCTGTATCTTTTTTTCCTCCCTAGACAGCAATTATTAAACCATGGGGAAATATTTACTCTGTTTCCATTCTTCGGTATTAAGTTTTATCGACTGTGCTTGTGCTGAATGTGTCTGTAAAAAAATGTGAAAATGGCTTTCAGTGTATTGAAAATTATTTTTATACGCAATAATTAAAATGTAATTTAGTTGAAGCATTAGTCATTGCTTGCTGGTGAGAGAAAAACATCAAACCGAAATTAAATAAAGGGGTAAAAAAAAAGTGCTTGCAATTTTCCAAATTGTCCACAAGATGGCAGCGCAGATTAGGAGATGGAGCAATGTATATGTGTTTGTTGCATTCACACGCATTGATCGCTGGAGAAATGAGATTTCATGACCAGGCTCTTTTTTGCAATACATTATTTTAACACATTTTAACGGTTGTGCGACGCTGTATCCAAATAAAATTGATGTCCTTTTTTCCCCACAAATAGAGGTTTATTTTTTTTTCAATTTTCTTTTTTTTCCCCCACGAAAGTGGAGTTACCCTTTAATCACTTGACCTCCGGAAGATTTTACCCCCTTCATGATCAGGCTATTTTTTGCTATTTAGCAAACTGCTAATTTTATAGGTAGTTGTGCAGTCATGCAATGCTGTGCCCAAATGAAATTTATATCATTTTGTTTTCCCACAAATAGAGCTTTCTTTTTTTTTAATTTGCTTTTTTTTTTTTCCCCTCACGAAAGTGGAGTTACCCTTTAATTCATTGACCTCCGGAAGATTTTACCCTCTTCATGATCAGGCCACTTTTTGCTATTTAGCACCCTGTTAATTTATTTGGTAACTGCGCGGTCATGCAATGCTGTACCCAAATGAAATGTATATAATTTTGTTTTCCCACAAACAGAGTTTTCTTTTGGTGGTATTCGATCATCTCTGCGGTTTTGTATTATTTGCGCTATAAACAAAAAAAAGAGGGACAAATTTGAAAAAAAAAATTACTTTTTGCTATAAAACACATCCAGAAAAATAAATTGGAAACAAATAATTGGGAAAAAAAAATTGGGAAAAAATAAATCTAATTTCACCATCAATTTAGGCCAATATGTATTCTGAATTCTTAAATCAGGAAGTTCATGGGAGGAGCAAAGCGTTCAAGGCAAGATCATTCAAGGAATTGTCCAGGTAGCTGCCCAGTATCCCAGGTGGTTCATCAAAGAGAGACATCACCAGACACAGCAGAGTTCGTAGGTTCAGACCCGGTTCCTGACACTCATAGAGAAACATGCACAGCTGAGGCTGAGTTGGAGTTGGAGTTGGGGGGTGTCTTCCAAGATTGCTTAACGCAGGCAGATGATAGATAGATAGATAGATAGATAGATAGATAGATAGATAGATAGATAGATAGATAGATAGATAGATAGATAGATAGATAGATAGATAGATAGATAGATATGATGCTCGGTGCTTTGGATTGAGGCAAGCAGATGTTATATTGGGAATTTATGAATAACAGCCCTGAAGAACTGGAGTCACGCAGCCTCTGCTCACCCCTCTGTATTATATAAGTGGACCTGTTACCGAAAAGAGCTCAGCACAATGCTGGCCAAACTTCGGCTACGCAAAAAAAACCGTCCTGACACAACTAGACTTATTCAGAAGACAAACAGTGCGCAAAGCAGTTTAGAAGTTTCTACCTGAAGTTGGGACATTTGTTCCTGTTAATCGTGATATGGTTTACACCTTAGTGTAATGTTTACTGGGAAAGTGTGTAATATCAGAAGAAAAACCAGAAAGATTACATAAGAGACCTCAGACCGAGCTGTAAAATATACATTCTTGTTCTATTTGGAACAAACAACCCCCCCCCCATGAAGGGGTAACGGGAGCTTCTGGAAACACTGCGCAATTTATTGTGTGATTGTAAAGCAATAAAAGTGAATGATATTTTAGGCTCCTTTCAAGCTTGTGCGACTTGGGATCTGACTTGTGAGGCACCAAGTTGCAGGATGTGAAATTTGATGTACACTATATTACCAAAAGTATTGGAACGCCTGCCGTTAGAGATGTCCCGAACTATTCGCCGGCGAACATCGCTTGTTCGCGTCCGCCGCTGCGGGCCAACATATGCGATGTTCGGTCCGCCCCCTATACTTCATCATTGAGGCAAACTTTGACCCTGTACCTCACAGTCAGCAGACACATTCCAGCCAATCAGCATACCTCCCTCCCAGACCCTCCCACCTCCTATAAAAAAGCAAGGGCAGCATCCATCTTAGATTCATTCTGAAGCTGCAGAGTTAGTGAGAGCAGGGAGAGGGCTGCTGCTGCTGTTAATAGGGACTTAATTATTTTTTATAATTGCAGTTGCCTGGACTGCCAGTGAGTGTCAGGTTCACAGAGTGTTTTATTCCATACACCGGCCCCTGATAGGGGACGTAACGTAACAGGGATTAAACTGATAAGAATAGTACTACTTAACACACCACTCATATAGGATGGCACAGTACATTGCACGGCGCACGCGCAGTGGCCAAAATTGGAAGTAAGAGGACAGACCAACCATCTTTTTCCATCTCCCGGTTCCTAAAATCTATTCCATACACCGGCCCCTGATAGGGGACGTAACGTAACAGGGATTAAACTGATAAGAACAGATTTTTTTTAATTAAAAAAAAGGAGGACAGCCTCTGCGGGCTGGGTATTTTTTGGCCGCGTTACTGAACGCTCATGCACAATGGCTGTAGGCTCATGTGTCCTTTTGCGGAGGTGACAAACCTGGTCAGTCAAACCCAAGGCAGCATCATCGACCTCATCCCATATGCGTTTTTTCTGGAGCGTGCCCTGCGAAGAGTGCTGGATCAGGCCGTAGATGAGCATGAAGAGGAAGAGTTGTGGTCCCCATCACCACCAGAAGCAGCCTTGTCGTCGTCGACTGCTGGACCTGCGGCAACGCAGAGAGAGGAGTCTGAAGAAGAGAAGTCAGAGGAGGAAGGTGGCTTTGAGGAGGTGGAAGACCAACCACAGCAGGCGTCCCAGGGGGCTTGATGTCACCTTTCGGGGACCCTTGGTGTTGTACGTGGCTGGGTGGAGGAAGAGACCTTCAATGATGTCAGTGAGGACAAGGAACGAGACATGGCTAGCTTGGTATCCAACCTTGTGCAAATGGGGAGTTTGCGGTTGTGCAAATGGACTGACTGACTGACTGTTAAACGGGGAGTTTGGTCTGTCACTGTGAAGCGGGCGTAACCCTTACACTACCTGATCGATACAACATCATACCTGATCGTATTCACACACTGGATGTTTTAAAGCACGTTATTCCAAACAATTTAGGAATGTTAGGTGATTTATGCCCTTTATGGATTAAAACCCGACTCTGCGTCAACTACGTAATTTTCCATGGGAGTTTTGCCATGGATCCCCCTCCGCCATGCCACAGTCCAGGTGTTTGTCCCCTTGAAACAACTTTTCCATTACTATTGTGGCCAGAAAGAGTCCCTGTGTGTTTTAAAATTTGCCTGCCTATTGAAGTTTATGGCGGTTCGCCCGTTCGCGAACATTTGCGGAGGTTCGCATTCGCCGTTCGCGAATGGTAAATTTTAGGTTTGCGACATCTCTACCTGCCGTTACACGCACATGAACTTTAATGGCATCCCAGTCTTAGTCCGTAGGGTTCAATATTGAGTTGGCCCACCCTTTGCAGCTATAACAGCTTCAACTCTTCTGGGAAGGCCGTCCACAAGGTTTAGGAGTGTGTCTATGGGAACGTTTGACCATTCTTCCAGAAGAGCATTTGTGAGGTCAGGCACCGATGTTGGACGAGAAGGCCTGGCTCGCATGGATAGACCTTAAAAGAGCAGTGCGTGACAGACAGCCCAGAAATCTCAAAGAACTGGAAGACTTTTGTAAGGAAGAATGGGAAAAGATACCTCAAACAAGAATTGAAAGTCTCTTGGCTGGCTACAAAAAGCGTTTACAAGCTGTGATACTTGCCAAAGGGGAAAGTACAAGATATTAACTCTGCAGGGTACCCAAACATTTGCAGACGCCATTTTTTTGTTTTTTGTAATTTTGAAAGTGTCAGTGATGGAAATAAAATCTAACTTTTGTTGACATATTATAAGAATGTCTAATCTGTAATTTGATGCCTTTTAGAGATTTTTCCATCTTTCCTTGGCTTCTTTATGCACATTAATACAAATTTTTGCCTGGGGTGCCCAAACTTTCGATCCCCACTGTATACTGCGGCAGTGCGGCCCTCCTGCGCGAACCGATGTAGGGCTACGTCAGTTGTGCGTCTGCAGCTAGGGGGCAAGCGCGCGCCGCCGGTGGTGCTCTCCTGCCCACATTTGGCAGCGGGGACTCCAATGCATGGGGCAGACGGCTCCAATTGCCGCCTGACACCAGCGATCGCTCCTCACTGAGAGAGAAGAACGGTCAGATGTTATAAACACAGCCCTGGAATGATCACAGATCTATATAGGATCACATGTTTCTATGGTCATTTCACAAGCCCCGCCCCCATACAGTTAGAATCACTCCCCCTACGCTGACATTTGAGCCTTTGATCACCCCTAGGTTAACCCCTTCCCTGCCAGTGTCATTGTTACAGTAACAGTGCATATTTTAGCACTGATTACTGTAGTAATGTCACCGGTCCCCCCAAAAGTGTCAAAAATGTCAGTTAGGGGCCCGATCTGTCCGCCGCAATGTCGTAGCCCCGCTAAAAATCGCAGATCGCCGCCATTACTAGTAAGAAAAAAACAATAAAAATGACATAAATCTTTCCCCTAGATGGTAGATGCGATAACTTTCGCGCAAACCAATCAAAATACGTTTATTGCATTTTTTTTTTTTTTTTTACCAAAAATATGTAGCAGAAAACAAATTGGCCTAAAATGATGAAACATTTTGATTTTTACATATTGTTTTTTTTGGGAATGTTATGTAGCAGAATGTGAAAAATATTGTTTTTTTTTTTTTTTCAGAATTGTCGCTCTTTTTCTGTTTATAGCGCAAAAATAAAAATCACAGAGGTGATCAAATACCACCAAAAGAAATCTCTATTTGTGGAAAAAAAAGGACATCAATTTTATGTGGCTACAGTGGTGCATCAATGCGCAATTTTCCATTAAAGCAACGCAGTTCTGTATCACAAAAAATGACCTGGTCATTAAGGGGGAAAATCCTTCCAGGCCAGAACTGGTTAAAAAGGAGTTGACATATAAGAGGTTCATACATAGATGGAACAAAATTCATAATATGATGGTAAATGATAGTAGATACATAAGGGGATACAGGATTAGCATATAGTATAGCACAGTATCTTGGCATCCATAAGACTCAATGCATTTCGTGGACCCCCGTCCTTTTCATCAGGAGTTTGATGCAAAGAAGATATCTAGAAATGTAGGTAGATGTTATCTTAGAAAAATCCCATATGTCACAGGGGGTACAGGGTCACCTGTGGGGAGGGGGGGGGGGGACAGCCCATACACATGTACAGTAAGGGGCCCGGGAGCGGGTAACTGGTGTTCCACCACTGTGCGGGGTAGCGCCGCCCGCTGCTCACTAGTTTTGATGTATGGCCACTCCGTTTGGGATTTCTGCCCATATCAGTGGCAGCTTCTTGTTTAGGACATGCGCGTGTGCGGGAATTCTCCTTGCATGCACAGTTGAGAGTGTGACCATCCACCACCGCTGCCACTGATCCCATCCACCACCGCTGCCACTGATCCCATCAACCACCGCTGCCACTGATCCCATCCACCACCGCTGCCACTGATCCCATCAACCACCGCTGCCACTGATCTCCCATCCACTACCGCTGCCACTGATCCCATCCACCACCGCTGCCACTGATCCCATCCACCACCGCTGCCACTGATCCCATCCACCACCACTGCCACTGATCCCATCCACCACCGCTGCCACTGATCCCATCCACCACCGCTGCCACTGATCCCATCAACCACCGCTGCCACTGATCTCCCATCCACTACCGCTGCCACTGATCCCATCCACCACCACTGCCACTGATCCCATCCACCACTGCTGCCACTGATTCCATCCACCACCGCTGCCACTGATCCCATCAACCACCGCTGCCACTGATCTCCCATCAACCACCGCTGCCACTGATCTCCCATCCACTACCGCTGCCACTGATCCCATCCACCACCGCTGCCACTGATCCCATCCACCACCGCTGCCACTGATCTCCCATCCACCACCGCTGCCACTGATCCCATCCACCACCGCTGCCACTGATCTCCCATCCACCACCGCTGCCACTGATCCCATCCACCACTGCTGCCACTGATCCCATCCACCACTGCTGCCACTGATCCCATCCACCACTGCTACCACTGATCTCTTCCACCACCACTGCCACTGATCCCATCCACCACCGCTGCCACTGATCCCATCCACCACCGCTGCCCCTGATCCCATCCACCACCGCTGCCACTGATCTCCCATCCATCACCGCTGCCCCTGATCCCATCCACCACCGCTGCCACTGATCCCATCAACCACCGCTGCCACTGATCCCATCCACCACCGCTGCCACTGATCCCATCAACCACCGCTGCCACTGATCTCCCATCCACTACCGCTGCCACTGATCCCATCCACCACCGCTGCCACTGATCCCATCCACCACCGCTGCCACTGATCCCATCCACCACCACTGCCACTGATCCCATCCACCACCGCTGCCACTGATCACATCCACCACCGCTGCCACTGATCCCATCAACCACCGCTGCCACTGATCTCCCATCCACTACCGCTGCCACTGATCCCATCCACCACCACTGCCACTGATCCCATCCACCACTGCTGCCACTGATTCCATCCACCACCGCTGCCACTGATCCCATCAACCACCGCTGCCACTGATCTCCCATCCACTACCGCTGCCACTGATCCCATCCACCACCTCTGCCACTGATCCCATCCACCACCGCTGCCACTGATCTCCCATCCACCACCGCTGCCACTGATCCCATCCACCACCGCTGCCACTGATCCCATCCACCACCGCTGCCACTGATCTCCCATCCACCACCGCTGCCACTGATCCCATCCACCACTGCTGCCACTGATCCCATCCACCACTGCTGCCACTGATCCCATCCACCACTGCTACCACTGATCCCATCCACCACCGTTGCCCCTGATCCCATGCACCACCGCTGCCATTGATCCCATCTACCACTGCTGCCCCTGATCCCATCCACCACCGTTGCCCCTGATTCCATCCATCACTGCTGTCACTGATCCCATCCACCACCGCTGCCACTGATCCCATCCACCACTGCTGCCCCTGATCCCATCCATCACCGCTACCACTGAGCCCATCAACCACTGCTGCCACTGATCCCATCCACCACGGCTGCCACTGATTCCATCCACCACAGCTACCACTGATCCCATCCACCACGGCTGCCACTGATCGCATCCACCACCGCTGCCAGTGATTCCATCCACCACCAATGCCCCTAAACCCATCCACCACCGCTGCCCTTGATCCCTTCCACCACCGCTGCCACTGATCCAATCCACCACCGCTGCCACTGATCCCATCCACCACCGCTGCCACTGATCCCATCCACCACCGCTGCCACTGATCTCCCATCCATCACCGCTGCCCCTGATCCCATCCACCACCTCTGCCCCTGATCCCATCCACCACTGCTGCCACTGATCCCATCCACCACCGCTGCCACTGATCCCATCCACCACCGCTGCCACTGATCTCCCATCCACTACTGCTGCCACTGATCCCATCCACCATCGCTGCCACTGATTACACCCACCACCGCTGCCACTGATCTCCCATCCACTACCGCTGCCACTGATCCCATCCACCACCGCTGCCACTGATCCCATCCACCAGCTCTGCCCCTGATTCCATCCACCACCGCTACCACTGATCCCATGCACCACCTCTGCCTCTGATCCCATCCACCACCAATGCCCCTAAACACATCCACCACCGCTGCCCTTGATCCCTTCCACCACCGCTGCCCCTGATCCCATCCACCACCGCTTCCCCTTGATCCCATCCACCACCGTTGCCCCTGATTCCATCCATCACTGCTGCCACTGATCCCATCCACCACCGCTGCCACTGATCCCATCCACCACCGTTACCCCTGATCCCACCCATCACCGCTGCCACTGATCCCATCCATCACCGCTACCACTGAGCCCATCAACCACCGCTGCCACTGATCCCATCCACCACGGCTGCCACTGATCCCATCAAACACCACTGCCCCTCATCCCATCCACCACCGCTGCCACTGATCCCATCCACCACCACTGCCCCTCATCCAATCCACCACCGCTGCCACTGATCCCATCCACCACCGCTGCCACTGATCCCATCCACCACCACTGCCCCTCATCCCATCCACCACCGCTGCCACTGATCCCATCCACCACCGCTGCCACTGATCCTATCCACCACCGCTGCCACTGATCCCATCCACCATCACTGCCCCTCATCTCATCCACCACCACTGCCACTGATCCCATCCACCACGCTGCCCCTCATCCCATCCACCACCGCTGCCACTGATCTCCCATCCACTACCGCTGCCACTGATCCCATCCACCACCAATGCCCCTAAACCCATCCACCACCACTGCCCTTGATCCCTTCCACCACCGCTGCCACTGATCCCATCCACCAACGCTGCCACTGATCCCATCCACCACCGCTGCCACTGATCCCATCCACTACCGCTGCCACTGATCCCATCCACCACCAATGCCCCTAAACCCATCCACCACCGCTGCCCTTGATCCCTTCCACCACCGCTGCCACTGATCCAATCCACCACCGCTGCCACTGATCCCATCCACCACCGCTGCCCCTGATCCCATCCACCACCGTTGCCCCTGATCCCATGCACCACCGCTGCCATTGATCCCATCCACCACTGCTGCCCCTGATCCCATCCACCACCATTGCCCCTGATTCCATCCATCACTGCTGTCACTGATCCCATCCACCACCGCTGCCACTGATCCCATCCACCACTGCTGCCCCTGATCCCATCCATCACCGCTACCACTGAGCCCATCAACCACTGCTGCCACTGATCCCATCCACCACGGCTGCCACTGATTCCATCCACCACAGCTACCACTGATCCCATCCACCACGGCTGCCACTGATCCCATCCACCACCGCTGCCACTGATTCCATCCACCACCAATGCCCCTAAACCCATCCACCACCGCTGCCCTTGATCCCTTCCACCACCGCTGCCACTGATCCAATCCACCACCGCTGCCACTGATCCCATCCACCACCGCTGCCCCTGATCCCATCCACCACCGTTGCCCCTGATCCCATGCACCACCGCTGCCATTGATCCCATCCACCACTGCTGCCCCTGATCCCATCCACCACCGTTGCCCCTGATTCCATCCATCACTGCTGTCACTGATCCCATCCACCACCGCTGACACTGATCCCATCCACCACCGTTGCCCCTGATCCCATCCATCACCGCTACCACTGAGCCCATCAACCACTGCTGCCACTGATCCCATCCACCACGGCTGCCACTGATTCCATCCACCACAGCTACCACTGATCCCATCCACCACGGCTGCCACTGATCCCATCCACCACCACTGCCACTGATTCCATCCAGGGGCATAGCTACAGGGGACACATGTGCAACCTGGCCCCATGCTCCAAGGGCCCGTGCGGCCCCCTGTACACCTAGATGGGGGTGGGGGGGCAGCATATAGAGGAACCGATCACTTAATTTACCCCAGGCAGCCGCTAAATGCTCACTTCTCCTCCTCTCCCTCCTGTGGGCATTCAGTGGCCAGGTGGTCAGGCCCAAAGCTATGTAAGGGGCCCCAAAATTTCTGATGGCTGTGCTGAGGGGGTAGAGATGACTTCCAAAATGTGGGGAAGAAAAAAAAGGTGTTATTACCTACAGGTCAGCTTAAGGAGAGCACCCAGCCTCTGGGGGGAAATGTAGGCGTCAAACATACGTCCATCTATTTATCATACTTTCTACTTTGTTTAATTATTCACCTGGTTCCTGCATAGAGCAGGTAAGTACAACATGTTTGTTATTTTTTAATTAAAAAAAAAAAAAACTGAGACTTTACAATCACTTTAATTTAGAGAATGCATTAAAGCCCAACTCTGGGCAAAATCATTTTTTCCCATGCACCGGGGCTGTGCCTGTACTGCACGGGTTAACTGCTTGTTTTGTCTATGGGTGAACACAGAGCCTATACTCACCCGATCCTCCAGAAAATGGTGCTCCCCTATGTCCTGCCGTTGTCTGTTCCTGATATCTTCACCTTCAGAGCCAGCTGATGCCATGATGACATCAGGAACAGTCCACCGCACAAGACCGCTCGATTGCGGGGGGGGGGGGGGGGGCGGGCTGTCTTGTTAGGAGCCACAGGGGCCGGTCTTGCGTATGGGAGGATTGGAGGATTAGGTGAGTGTAGCACCGCTCTCCTTTCCCCAATGAGCAGTTAACCCATTCAGTGCGAGCAATAGCCCCATTGCATGGGGGAAATAATGCCAGCCTTACCACTTCTGGACTGGAAGATTTTCCCCCCTTAATGACCAGGCCATCTTTTGTGATTCGGCACTGCCTTAATATAACGGAAAATTGCGCGGTCATGCAATGTTGTACCCAAATAAAATTGATCTCCTTTTTTCCCCCCCAACAAATATAACTTTCTTTTGGTGGTATTTGATCACCTGCGCGATTTTTATTTAAAAAAAAAAAAAAAAAAGCGACAAAACAATATTTTCACTTTCTGCTATATAACATTCCCAATTAAAAAAATGTAGACAGCTTATACAGTTAGAAAACACCCCCTAGGCTTACACTTAACCCTTTGATCGTCCCCTGGTGTTAACCCCTTCCCTGTCAGTCTCATTATTACAGTAACAGTGCATATTTTTAGCACTGATTACTGTAGTAATGTCACTGGTACCCCCCAAAAGTGTCAAAAATATCAGTTAGGGGTCCAATCTGTCCGCCACAATGTTGCAGTCCCGCTAAAAAAATCGCTGCCATTACTAAAAAAAAAGAAAAAAGACATAAATCTTTCCCCTAGTTTGTAGACGCTATAATGTTGCGCAAACCAATCAAAATACGCTTATTGCGATTTTTTTTTTAAGCATAATTTTTAAGCATAATACAGATTGGGCTAAAAGGATGAAAAATTTTGATTTTTACATTATTTTTATTGGGAATGTTATATAGCAAAAAGTGAAAAATATTGTTTTTTTTTTTTTTTTTTTTTCAGAATTGTCACTCATTTTTTTGTTTATAGCGCAAAAAATAAAAACCGCACAGGTAATCAAATACCACCAAAAGAAATCTCTATTTGTGGGGGAAAAAATTACAAATTTTATTTGAGTACAGCATCGCACAGCCGTGTAATTGTCCGTTAAAATAATGCAGTGCCAAATCGCAAAAAAAATGGCCTGGTGGTTAAATAAAAAAACAAATCCGATCGAAACAAAAAAAAATAGATTTTTTAGATTTAAAAAAAAAAAAATGATTGATATTTTATCCTCCCTGCCAGAGACAGTATAATACAAGAGAAGAGGGTTGGGGGGCTCAGCCGGTGAGAGCTTACTAAAGAAGAAACGGTCTCCTGTGTTTGTGGTTTTTCTGTGTTTCAATAACTATTCACAGTAACAATGTTTCAAAATCTCCTCTTACCTGAGTTACAAAAGTAGAATCTATCAGAAAATCAAGAGCAACTTCTAAAGAAAGTGTCTACATCATCCGCTGCCTCACATCTTACAGTTAAATGATAAAGAATTATAAATCCCGGTTCACATTGGTGCGATGTGGGAACCCTGCCAATCCACTGCAGGTTCCCGCATCGCACCCGACTCGCAGGCAGCTCACACTGCCATATGCGAATTGCTGGGGGGTGTCAATACGAAGTTAACGACACCCCCAGATCAGTTCCCATATGGCAGTGCCAACTGTCAGTTCGGACAGGATTTGGATCGTATAGGTGTGAACACCCAAGAGATTGGATTCTGGTGCGGACCATAAAAGGGGCCCTGTGCGACTTTGGTCCGAATGCGATGCGAATTCAGTCATCTGTATGGCTGAATTCGCATTACACAGACATCGCATGTGTGTGAACCACACACTAGCCAAAAAATCGTTCGAAAATCTGTCATTTGCCCCGATCGTTTGTTTTTTCATCCAGTTAACTTCTTCCGGTCTGCGCTATAGCCGAAGTACGGCTACAGCGCGGACTCGAATTTCCGGGAGGCCGTCTTTAAACGGCCTCCCAGAAAGAGTCTCCCCGTGCGCTCCCGCGAGCGCGCATCGGGCAAAATCTGTGTCGGCCGTGTCCCTTGGACACAGCCAATCACAGATCGTGGTAAATGGCCAATCACAGCGGTCATTTACCACACGATCAGCCCATGCAATGAGAGATGATCTCATATGTAAACATATGAGATCCTCTCTCATCGCCAGCTCTCTTCCTCACACAGAGACTGCGTGTGAGGAAGGAGCAGAGCCGATCAGCTGTTCGGGGACACAGAAAAATGTAATCAGGGCACTGATCACCAGTGCCCTGATTACAACAGAGGTAAATAAAATACAATGTGCCCACCATCAGTGCCCACAGTGCCCCCCATCAGTGCCCACAATCAGTGCCCATAGTGCTGCCAGTCAGTGCCCATCAGTGCCTGCTCATCTAGGCACTGATGAGCACTGACTGGCAGCACTATGGGCACTGAGTGTGGACACTGATGGTGCTGCCCATCAGTGCTCATCAGTGCCGCCCATCAGTGCTCATCAGTGCCACCCGTCAGTGTCCATCAGTGCCACCCATCAGTGTCCAACAGTGCCGCCTCTCAGTGCCCATCAGTGCCACCTGTCAGTGCCGCCTCTCAGTGCCCATCAGTGCCACCTCTCAGTGCCCAGCAGTGCCACCTCTCAGTGCCCAGCAGTGCCACCTATCAGTGCCGCCTATCAGTGCTCATCAGTGCCGCCTATCAGTGCCGCCTATCAGTGCCGCCTATCAGTGCTCATCAGTGCGGCATATTAGTACCTCCTCATCAATGCCACCTCATCAGTGCCCATAAGTGCCACCTCATCAGTGCCCATCAGTGCCACCTCATCAGCGCACATCAGTGAAGGAGAAAAATGTATTTATTTTCAAAATTTACTCACAGAAAATAAGAAAAACTTTTTTTTTCAAAATTTTCTGTCTTTTTTCTTTTTTTTTGTAAGAAATAAAAAAGCCAGAGGTGATTAAATACCACCAAAAGAAAGCTTTATTTGTGTGAAAAAAAATGATAAAAATTTCATATGGGTACAGTGTAGCATGACCGCGCAATTGTCATTCAAAGCGTGAGAGCGCTGAAAGCTAAAAATTGGCCTGGGCAGGAAGGGGGTGAAAGTGCCCGGTAGGCAAGTGGTTAATGGGCACAAACACAAATAGAAAATCGGTTTTAACTTTTCAGCACCGAAAAATCGAAGGAACAGTTTGGTAAATTCTGCCGAGCGAACGATAAATTGAAAGGTTGATGTGTTTCTCGGCCGAACTGTTTGCACCCGGTATATGTGACAAACTGAACGAAAAACGTCCATTGAAGGATTTATCGTTCAAAATTCGGTCATTACATGACGACACGATCGTCTGCTTTTACCGCCGAGGGTTCGTTTTTTGAGAATTAAGTTGAATGATTTTTCGTGTAGTGTATGGCCAGCCTAACTGATTCATGGAGTCCATTTGTGTCTGATATTTATTACATGGAATGACCCAGAGGCCCGTGAACACCCTGCAGTTGGCAGACGCAGTGATAACCCAAAGATGGGTAGTAGCAGTGGTGGCTGGTGCTCAAATTTTTTTTTGGGGGGGGGGGGCAAACAGAAAAATCGAATAGGCATTGCTTTGCGGCAAAAAACGCTGTAAAAAATTGCGTGACTTTGAGGTCACAAAAGTGTGAAAGAGGCCTTCAGTAATCAAAGTATAGTGTGCCCCCTTCAATGCAGAGTTACTACAGCGTGCCCCCTTTCAATGCAGAGTTACTACAGCGTGCCCCCATTCAATGCAGAGTTACCACAGCATGCCCCCATTCAATGCAGAGTTACCACATTTTGCCCCCATTCAATGCAGAGTTATCACAGCGTGCCCCCTTTCAATGAAGAGTTACCATAGCGTGCCCCCTTTCAATGCAGAGTTACCACAGCGTGCCCCCATTCAATGCAGAGTTACCACAGCGTTCCCCCTTTCAATGCAGAGTTACCACAGCGTTCCCCCTTTCAATGCAGAGTTACCACAGCTTGCCCCCATTCAATGCAGAGTTACCACAGCGTTCCCCCTTTCAATGCAGAGTTACCACAGCGTTCCCCCTTTCAATGCAGAGTTACCACAGCCTGCCCCCATTCAATGCAGAGTTACCACAGCGTTCCCCCTTTCAATGCAGAGTTACCACAGCATGCCCCCATTCAATGCAGAGTTACCACAGCTTGCCCCCATTCAATGCAGAGTTACTACAGCGTGCCCCCATTCAATGCAGAGTGACCACAGCATGCCCCCATTTAATGCAGAGTTACCACAGCGTGCCCCCTTTCAATGCAGAGTTACTACAGTGTGCCCCCATTCAATGCAGAGTGACCACAGCATGCCCCCATTCAATGCAGAGTTACCACAGCGTGCCCCCATTCAATGCAGAGTTACCACAGCGTGCCCCCTTTCAATGCAGAGTTACCACAGCATGCCCCCATTCAATGCAGAGTTACCACAGCGTGCCCCCCTTCAATGCAGAGTTACCACAGCGTGCCCCCTTTCAATGCAGAGTTACTACAGCGTGCCCCCATTCAATGCAGAGTTACCACAGCGTGCCCCCTTTCAATGCAGAGTTACCACAGCGTGCCCCCTTTCAATGCAGAGTTACTACAGCGTGCCTCCTTTCAAGGCAGAGTTACCACAGCGTGCCCCCATTCAATGCAGAGTTACCACAGCATGCCCCCTTTCAATGCAGAGTTACTACAGTGCGCCCCCATTCAATGCAGAGTGACCACAGCGTGCAGAGAGACCAGTGCACTTACCTGATGCAGCTGCGGCTTCTTCTCAGTCCTCCGCCTCTCTGGAGTCCTCCTCCTCCTTGGCCAATCGCAAAAGGTTGCCTTTCGGCCAATCGGGAAACGGGCCTCGGACCCGCTTCCTGATTGGCCAGGAGGAGGATCCGTTACCCCCCTCCTCCTCCACACCATTACACCACCAGCCTGAACCATTACCCCCCCTCCCCCACACCATTACGCCTCCACCACCAGCCTGAACCGTTACCCCCCCTCCTCCACACCATTACACCACCACCACCAGCCTGAACTGTTATCCTCCCCCTCCTCCCCCACACCATTACACCACCAGCCTGAACCTTTACCCCCCCCCTCCTCCACACCTTTAAACCACCACCACCAGCCTGAACCATTACCCCCCCCCTCCTCCTCCACGCCATTACACCACCACCAGCCTGAACTGTTATCCCCCCCCCTCCTCCCCCACACCATTACACCACCACCACCAGCCTGAACTGTTATCCCCCCCAAACCATTACACCACCACCCTGAACTGTTGTCCCCCCCTCCTCCCCCACACCATTACACCACCACCACCACCAGCCTGAACTGTTACCCCCCCCCCCTCCACACCATTATACCACCAGCCTGAACCATTAACCCCTCCCTTCTCCTCCACGCCATTACACCTCCACCACCAGCCTGAACCGTTACCCCCCCCCTCATCCCCCACACCATTACACCACCGCCACCAGCCTGAACCGTTACCCCCTCTCCTCCCCCACACCATTACACCACCACCACCAGCCTGAACCGGTGATACAAGGCAGGATGGATCCATGTACCAAATTCTGACCCTCCCATCTGAATGTCGGAGCTGAAATCCAGACTCCTCAGACCAGGCAACGTTTTTCCAATCTTCTATTGTCCAATGTTGGTGATCCTGTGCCAATTGTAGCCTCAGTTTCCTGTTCTTAGCTGACAGGAGGGGCACCCGGGGTGGTCTTCTGCTGCTGTAGCCCATCTGTTTTCGATGAGTTGTGCGTTCAGGGATGTTATTCTGCATACCTTGGTTGTAACGAGTGATTATTTGACTTACTGTTGCCTTTCTATCATCTAGAACCAGTCTGCCCATTCTCCTCTGACATCAACAAGACATTTTCCTCCACACAACTGCCGCTCACTGGATATTTTCTCTTTTTCCCACCATTCTCTGTAATCCCGAGAGATGATTGTGTGTGAAAATCCCAGAAATACTCAGCCCAACACTGGGCGTTTGATGACACTGTCATGGTATTGACTGTACAGATCTGTTTTCTGGAGAATCGTGATAAGTCTGCTCTCAAAAACCCTTCGATTCAGTGCTGGTTTCCGCATCGCACCAGAATCGCACAATGGTTGTTACTGAGATCTGCGAATCGCTGGGGGTGTCAATGTGAAGTCAATGACACCCCCAGATTTTTTTGCAGATCGCAGTGCAAACTGTGAAAAGGTGCAGGAATCAGATTGCATGAGTGTGAACACCCATGAGATCCGATTCCAGTGCGAACCAAAAAAGGGTCCATTTCGGTGCAAATGCGATGCGAGTTCAGCCATACATTGAAATCGCTTTGCACAGACATCGCATGTGCGATGTGCGAATCACATGCAACGTCTGGCATCACACTGGTGTGAATCGGCACTGAGTCTCGTTTCACACTGGTGCAGTGCTGGAAACCCTGCAAATCAGTGCCGGTTCCCGCATGGCACAATGGTTTATACTGAGATCTGCGAATCGCTGGGGGTGTGACACAATAACTGCAGTTCTCAGGTGTAGATGATTATGGACGTGCTCAGCCCTGGACCTTGAAAACAATATCACGTTGTGGTCTGCGCACTGCAGATACTGATCAGCACCCCCTCACATAAGTAAAGTTTGAGCTGAGCCATGCAGCCTGATCAAACAGTATGAGTCCAGTGTCTGCAGGGCGCTTGACAGAGGTCACAATCGCCTGCCAAGAGCCTACAAAGGGCGAAGTCTGAATGAGCGCCAAAAATAAAGCCGTCACCGCTCTCTTCTGGGTTAGAAACATGGCTGTTCCTTCATCCTGTAGACCAGATTGTGGGTGACTATGCAGTGCTGTATTTTGGCCTAGGCCAACAAGGCCCAGACCTAGGGCGGCACTTTGCAGGGGGGCAGCAAAAAAGCAGCCCCCCCTCCACCTGAGACCCTTTTGACCACTGGTTGCTAGAGCCACCTCTCCCACCTCTCTCTCACCTCACCCCCTCTCTCTCTCTCACTCACTCACCCCCCCCCTCTCTTTCTCTCTCACCTCCTCTCTCTTAACCCTCATCTCTCATCCCCCTCTCTTTTTCTCTCTCTCTCTCTCTCACCCCCTCTCTTTTCCCCCCCTCTCTCTCATCCCCCCTCTCTCTTAGCCCCCTCTCTCTCTCTCTCTCTCTCTCTCACTCTCACCCCCTCTCTCTTACTCACTCCCCCCCTCTCTCTCTCCCCCTTCTCTTTCTCTCTCACCCCCCCCTCTCTTAACCCTCCTCTCTCACCCCCTCTCTTTCCCCCCTCTCTCTCATCCCCCCTCTCTTTCTTTCTCTCTCACACCCCCCCTTTCTCTCTCTCTCATCATCTCTCTCCCTTTCATCCCCCCCTCTCTCTCATCCCCCCTCTCTTTTTATCTCTCTCTCTCTTACCCCCTCTCTTTTCACCCCTCTCTCTCATCCCCCTCTCTCTCATCCCCCCTCTCTCTTACCCCCCTCTCTCTCTCTCTCTCTCTCACTCTCACCCCCTCTCTCTCACTCATTCCCCCCCTCTCTCTCTCCCCCCTCTCTTTCTCTCTCACCCCCCCCCCTCTCTTACCCCTCCTCTCTCACCCCCTCTCTTTTCCCCCCTCTCTCTCATCCCCCCTCTCTCTTACCCCCCTCTCTTTCTTTCTCTCTCTCACCCCCCCTTTCTCTCTCTCTCATCATCTCTCTCCCTTTCATCCCTCCCCCTTTCTCATCTCCCCTCTCTCTCTCCCTCCCCTACCCCCCCCTCTCTCTCTCTCTCTCTCTCTCCCTCCCTCCCTCCCTCACCCACCCCTCTCTCTCTCTTCCACCCCCTCTCACCCCCCCCCCCCTCATGAGATCTCAGGGGTTCATGCTGGGACTTGAAGTCCTCCAATTTTGGAGGGAGTCACATCCGTTAAAAAGGAAGGAGTGGGGCAAATTTATATAGGATTTTAGAATTTTAGTCTTGCCTGGGGCAGCACAACACCATAATACACCACTGTGACTATGAATTTATTACACACAGGAACTATTACTGATGTCTGCCAGATATCATCAGCACTTGCAGCATCTAGACAACGTCCAATGGATAGAATGAGTGGAACCCACCATAGACCACCATAATCTCTTCTGGGCTAGAAACATGGCTGTTCCTTCATCTTGTAGACCAGATTGTGGGTGACTATGAATTTATTACACACAGGAACTATTACTGATGTCTGCCAGATATCATCATCTAGACAACGTCCAATGGATAGAATGAGCGGAACCCACCATAGACCACCATAATCTCTGCTGGACTTCCAGCCAACCTTTTGTGGACCAGTTGGGTACAGCTCTACGCAGTGCAGTGCACACCACAACCAAACGTGCCACAGACAACCAAGTCCTACACTAAAATGTCAACTCACAGCCTCCCTTTTGCTAAAATAACTATAAAAATAAATGTGAACCCAATCACTTGGATCTCATATAAGATTTAGAGTGGTTCTAAGGGCTACATTTAGGCTGGGTTCACAGATATGCAGCCACGGTTTCCGTGTAGGAGTAGGGTTGCCATCTTTTCTTCAAGCAAAACCCAAACACTTTATTGGTGCAGGGAATTTTTTTTTTCTCATAGTATATACCAGTGATGGCGAGCCTTGGCACCCCAGATGTTTTGGAACGACATTTCCCATGATGCTCAGGCCCTCTGCAGTGTAGTTGAGCACCATGGGAAATGTCGTTCCAAAACATCTGGGGTGCCAAGGTTCGCCATCACTGGCATATACAGTACTATAGTGGACGGGACAAACCTGTGATTATGCTGCAATCTATAAGCCCATGGGATATGAGATTGGATGACCCAATACGGTGCAACAATACTCTGAAAGGTGGATACCCTAGCCGCTTGCTATGGGGGCACTCATGCGGGCTTGCTCCCGAGCTATAGGACACACAGAGTGGGTCTTGGCCCTGCCCCTGCTCCCTCCTGACTGGCTGTGAATGACAGCGGAGGGAGCCAATGGCTCCCGCTGCTGTGTTTGAGCTAATGAGGAGGGAGAGAGTCAGGAGAGCCTCTGCTCTCATGCACATCGCTGGATTGAGATCAGGCTCAGGTGAGTATAAGGGGGGGGGGGGGAGTTTCATGCAGAAGGATTTTTAGGTTAATGCATCAAATGCATTAAACTCTGTTGACATACAGTATCTCACAAAAGTAAGTACACCCCTCACATTTTGTAAATATTTTATTCTTTCTTTTCATGTGACAACACTGAAGAAATGACACTTTGCTACAATGTAAAGTAGTGAGTGTACAGCTTGTATAACAGTGTAAATTTACTGTCCCCTCAAAATAACTCAACACACAGCCATAAATGTCTAAACCGCTGGCAACAAAAGTGAGTACACCCCTAAGTGAAAATGTCCAAATTGGGCCCAAAGTATCAATATTTTGTGTGGCCACCATTATTTTCCAGCACTGCCTTAACCCTCTTGGGCAATGAGTTCACCAGAGCTTCACAGGTTGCCACTGGAGTCCTCTTCCACTCCTCCATTGCGACATCATGGAGCTGGTGGATGTTAGAGACCTTGCGCTCCTCCACCTTCTGTTTGAGGATGCTCCACAGATGTTCAATAGGGTTTACGTCTGGAAACACGCTTGGCCAGTCCATCACCTTTACCCTCAGCTTCTTTAGAAAGGCAGTGGACATCTTGGAGGTGTGTTTGGGGTCGTTATCATGTTGGAATACTGCCCTATGGCCCAGTCTCTAAAGGGAGGGGATCATGCTCTGCTTCAGTATGTCACAGTACATGTTGGCATTCATGGTTCCCTCAATGAACTGTAGCTTCCCAGTGCCGGTAGCACTCATGCAGCCCCAGACCATGACACTCCCGTCTGAATTTTTGGCTGAAACTGACCCATGGGTGTCCACATGGGGGGGCAAGTGCCCCCCGTGGAATCTCACCTTCCCCATTAAAGTGGTTGTTAAGCCACTTTATACTATCCTGTCTGGTCTGTTTAATAATCCTGTGTGCCCCTGTGTCTGTGTATGTATTTAAAAAAAATAAGCTTTACCAGTTTTCAGAGCGCCGATCGCCGCTCACATGACGCGCCAGCTCTCTCCTCTCCCTGTCTGACAGCTGCCTGCAGCGGGCGGGGCCGGGGATTCCCCGCTGACCTCAGTCGGGTGGGGAGGAGGAGATGCCGAGAGTAGGAGAGAGGCAGCGGGTCAAGTGAGCGGCGATCAACGCTCTGAAAACTGGTAAAGAGCGGCTTATTTTTCCCCTTTGTAAATAAATATTCGCAAGTCACGGCTTGCGTGGTGACTGCCATCAGCAGCAGCGTGGACCACTGTCCTCAGCCCCAGGCCCTGGTGCTATCATTCCAGGAGAGGGGGAGCCCAGGGCAAGGAAATTGAGGAGATTTGTTGCCCCGTGCAAAGAGGCACGGCACGTGACGTCACAGCACGTACTGACGTCACGTGCATGCATGCGACGCCTGCACGAACCCAAAATAGAGAGGGTCAGCTTTGCTTTTGCATCAGGTTTCTTGAACCTTTGAATGCCTGCGCTTTATGTAATAATGACTAAACTCCCCCTTTTCGAGACATTGTTGAAAAGGGGCAGAGTATGGCTGACCTTAAAATGATGACCCCCCCCCCTGGAAAAAGTTCTGTGGACACCCATTAATGGACCAGAAGATGTACACAAATTTCCTGCAATCCGCTCCCCAGCCATCCCAGGGCTGTGTGAACCAACTGAGAGCTGGTCACAGTCTCCTGACGTGCGAATAGGATGCGGTGAAACCCTACGGCGGGTATGCTGTTCTTTCAGCGCGCATGCGCCAGTGACGTCACAGGCAGCTTCACAAGTAAATATCTCCTAAACATTTAGGAGATACTTACAGTGCTGTATTTTGGCCTAGGCCAACAAGGCCCCCCAGGCCTAGGGCAGCACTTTACAGGGGGGCAGCAAAAACAGCTGCCCCCCTCCACCTGAGACTCTATTGGCCACTGGTTGCTAGAGCCGCCTCTCTCACCCCCCCCTTCTCTCTTTCTCACCCCCCCCTCTTCTCTCTCTCTCTCTCATCCCCCCTCTCTTTCTCTCTCTCTCATCCTCTCATTACCCCTCTCTCTCTCATCCCCCTCTCTTTTTCTCTCTCACCCCCCTTCTCTCACCCTCCCCTTTCTCTCTCACCCCCACTTTCTCTCTCTCTCTCACCCCCCCTCTCTCATCCCCCCCTCTCTCTCTCTCTCATACCTCCTCTCTCACCCCTCCCTCTCTCCCTCATCCCCCTCTCACTCTCCCTCACCCACCCCCCTCTTTTACCTCTCTCTCTCCCTCCCTCAACCACCCCCCTCTCTCTCCCACCCCCTCTCACGAGATCTCAGGGGTTCATGCTGGGACTTGTAGTCCTTACATTTTGGAGGGAGTCACATCCTTTAAAAAGGAAGGAGTGGGGCAAATTTACATAGGAGAGGGGGGGGGGGGCGCCCAATTTTAGTCTCGCCTAGGGCAGCACAAAACCAAAATACACCACTGGATACTTAGTGTACCTATAGGTAAGCCCTGTGCTGTGAACAGGGACTCCCGTGCCCATGCGCTGAAGTAACGTTATTGCAGCTCATCCATTCACAGGACTGAAGCCCATCAACCTAGTAGGAAGACTGGGTGAAGATGGAAGCCCTGTCAGCGGTGACAGCGCACTGCTGGAGGGCTTCGTTCTAAGGTAAGTATCACACAATGTGCTAGTATGTGATGCATACTAGCACATTATAACATTGCCTTGCAAGCGGAAGTTTTTTTCCCCTGTTTACTGAGTTTACTACCACATTAGGATAAATGGCATCTGAAATTCGAGTTGTGTGATTTGTCATTTTAGCAGAGCATTTTAAAAGATTCTGCCCGCGAGTTTCTGCCAGATGTGAATGCTGCCTTATGAGACAACCTAAGCTCAAAAATTAGTTTTGCAATTATTTTTTTATTCAGCTGAACTAGGGCAACTATTGCAAGTGTGTGTGTGTCAGGGCTCAAATAATGTCTTTGTTGCAAATAAGTTACATTTTTTTCTTTAACATTTAAACTGTATCTAAAGCTAAGACTTTTCTTTTTTTTTTTTCAGTTTGATAGAATAGATCAGCCTTTCCTTCTTAAAGTGGGAGTAAACTCCCATCTCTGACTTGTAGCTATAGGTTAGCCGATAATAAGGCTTACCTATAGGTACTGTAAAAATCTCCTAAACGTGCATCAGTGCAGCCTATCAGCGCACATCAGTGCAGCCTATCAGCGCACATCAGTGCAGCCTATCAGTGCCCATTAGTGCAGCCTCATCAGCGCACATCAGTGCAGCCTGTCAGTGCCCATTAGGGCAGCCTCATCAGCGCACATCAGTGCAGCCTGTCAGTGCCCATTAGGGCAGCCTCATCAGCGCACATCAGTGCAGCCTGTCAGTGCCCATTAGGGCAGCCTCATCAGCGCACATCAGTGCAGCCTGCCAGTGCCCATTAGTGCAGCCTCATCAGCGCGCATCAGTGCAGCCTGTCAGGGCCCATTAGTGCAGCCTCATCAGCGCACATCAGTGCAGCCTGTCAGTACCCATTAGTGCAGCCTGTCAGTGCCCATTAGTGCAGCCACATCAGCACACATCAGTGCAGCCTGTCAGTGCCCATTAGTGCAGCCTCATCAGCGCACATCAGTGCAGCCTGTCAGTGCCCATTAGTGCAGCCTCATCAGCGCACATCAGTGCAGCCTGTCAGGGCCCATTAGTGCAGCCTCATCAGCGCACATCAGTGCAGCCTGTCAGGGCCCATTAGTGCAGCCACATCAGCACACATCAATGCAGCCTGTCAGTGCCCATTAGTGCAGCCTGTCAGTGCCCATTAGTGCAGCCACATCAGCACACATCAGTGCAGCCTGTCAGTGCGCATTAATGCAGCCTGTCGGTGCCCATCAGTGCAGCATGTCAGTGCCCATCAGTGCAGCCTGTCAGTGCCCATCACTGCAGCCTGTCAGTGCCCATCAGTGCATGTAGGAGATCTCCTCTAGATCCTTTATTGGTCTTCTATGGGGTATGAGAAGAAGATGATGTAGGAGATCTCCTGTAAATCCTTAATTGGTCTTTTATGTGGTATGAGTAGGAGATGATGTAGAAGATCTCCTGTATATCCTTTAGTGGTCTTCTATGGGCTATGAGGAGAAGACAATGTAAAAAGATAATAATAATTATCTACAGGAGACCTCCTGTAGATCCTTTATTGGTCTTTCATGGGGTATGAGAAAGAGATGATGTAGGGAGATCTCCTGTAAATCCTTTATTGGTCTTCTATGGGGTATGAGAAGGAGATGATGTAGGGAGATCTCCTGTAAATCCCTTATTAAATCCCTTATTAGTCTTCTATAGGGTATGAGAAGAAGACAATGTAATAATAATAATAATATAGGAGATCTCCTGTAGATCCTCTATTGGTTTTTTAGGGGGTATGAGAAGAAGATGATGTAGGGAGATGTATGGGATGATGTAGGGAGATCTCCTGTAAATCCTTTATTGGTCTTCTATGGGGTATGAGAAGGAGATGCTGTAGGAGATCTCCTGTAGATCCTCTATTGGTCTTTTAGGGGGTATGAGAAGAGATCTCCTGTAGATTCTTTATTGGTTTTCCATAAGGAAGATGATGTAATAATAATCATGTAGGAGATCTCCTATAGATCATTTATTGCTCTTCCATGGGGTATGAGAAGAAGACAATGTAATAATAATAATGTAGGCGATGTCATGTGAATCCTTTATTGGTCTTCAATGCGGTATGAGAGAAATGAGATGTAATAATAATAATAATATAGGAGATCTCCTGTATATCCTTTCTCAGGTATTTTATGAGGTATGAGAAGAAAATGATTTAAAAAGAATAATGTAGATCTTCTGTAGATCCTTCATTGGTCTTCTATGTGGTATGAAAAGAAGATGATGTAGTAATAATAATGTAGGGAGATCTCCTTTAGATCCTTTATTAGTATTCTATGTGGTATGAGAAGAAGATGATGTAGGGAGATTTAATGATAAGAAGATGATGTAATAATAATAATACTGTAGGAGATCTCATGTACAGTAGATCCTTTATTGGTCTTAAATGGGATATGAGAAGAAGATGATGTAATAATAATAATGTAGGAGACCTCCTGTAGATCCTTTATTTGTCTTCTATGGGATATGAGAAAAAGATGATGTAGGAGATCTCCTGTAGATCCTTTCTCAGTATTCTATAAAGCATACGAAGATGATGTAATAATAATAATGTAAGAGATTTCTTGTAGATCATTTATTGGTCTTCCATGGGTTATGGGAAGAAGATGATGTAATAATAATAATAATATAGGAGATCTCATGAATATCCTTTCTCTGTATTCTGTGGGGTATGAGAAGAAAATGATGTAATAAAAATTATCTAGGAGATATGAGATGAAGCTGATGTAGGAGATCTCCTGTAGATCCTTTATTTGTCTTCTATGGGGTATGAGAAGAAGATGATGTAAAAATAATAATGTAGGAGATCTCCTATAGATCCTTTATTGGTCTTCTATGGGATATGAGAAAAAGATGATGTAGCAGATCTCCTGTAGATCCTTTCTCAGTATTATATGGGGTATGAGAAGAAGTTGATGTAGGAGATCTCCTGTAGATTATTTATTGGTCTTCTATGGGATATGAGAAGAAGATGATGTAATAATAATATAGGAGATCTCCTGTAGATTATTTATTGGTCTTCTATGGGATATGAGAAGAAGATGATGTAATAATAATATAGGAGATCTCCTGTAAAATATTTATTGTTCTTCTATATGGGATATGAGAAGTCGTTGATGTTGGAGATCTGTAGATTATTGTTTTTCTATGGGATATGAGAAGTCGTTGATGTTGGAGATCTCCTGTAGATCAGTTATTGGTTTTCTATGAGATAGGAGATCCCCTGTAGATCAGTTATTGGTTTTCTATGAGATAGGAGATCCCCTGTAGATCAGTTATTGGTTTTCTATGAGATAGGAGATCCCCTGTAGATCAGTTATTGGTTTTCTATGAGATAGGAGATCCCCTGTAGATCAGTTATTGGTTTTCTATGAGATAGGAGATCCCCTGTAGATCAGTTATTGGTCTTCTATGAGATAGGAGATCCCCTGTAGATCAGTTATTGGTTTTCTATGAGATAGGAGATCCCCTGTAGATCAGTTATTGGTTTTCTATGAGATAGGAGATCCCCTGTAGATCAGTTATTGGTCTTCTATGAGATAGGAGATCCCCTGTAGATCAGTTATTGGTTTTCTATGAGATAGGAGATCCCCTGTAGATCAGTTATTGGTTTTCTATGAGATAGGAGATCCCCTGTAGATCAGTTATTGGTTTTCTATGAGATAGGAGATCCCCTGTAGATCAGTTATTGGTTTTCTATGAGATAGGAGATCCCCTGTAGATCAGTTATTGGTTTTCTATGAGATAGGAGATCCCCTGTAGATCAGTTATTGGTTTTCTATGAGATAGGAGATCCCCTGTAGATCAGTTATTGGTTTTCTATGAGATAGGAGATCCCCTGTAGATCAGTTATTGGTTTTCTATGAGATAGGAGATCCCCTGTAGATCAGTTATTGGTTTTCTATGGGCTATATGAAGAAATTGATGCATTAGGAGAAGATAAGACTACAACCGATGAGCGGAGCCCTCTGCCTGACAGTTGAAGCAGTGCCGGGTGACGTCTCCGGTTTCCATGGAGACGGACACACACTGTGACGTCACAGCGTGTATTTAAAGGAGTTCCCAGGAGTGTTCCGGCAGATCGGGCTGAGTTCTCCTCCTCCATGAATCGTCTGATGACCTGGGAGCCGCCAGGATGTGCCTCCGCTAGAGCCATGGAAGCCGCTAACTTCTACTACGAGCCGCTGGGCGCCGCCGAGTATCTGGGGGCCAAAGCTCAGCGCCGGGGGCCCCGGCCGGAGACCGGCAACATCGGCGAGCACGAGCGGACCATCGATTTCAGCCCTTACCTGGAAGCCGAGTGCGGCGAGTTCCTGTGCGAGCTGGGGGCCCCACACTACAAGACGGGGCCCCTGCATTACACCAAGATGGAGGAGTCCCCGGCCATCAGACCCTACCTGCCCTTCCACGCCGTGCCGTCCGGCAGCAGCGGCAACCTGAGCAGCGCCTCCTCCTGCAGCCCCCCCGGCACCCCCAGCCCGGCGGCGCCCAAGCAGAGCGGCAATAGCGCCAAGCATAAGAAGAACCTGGACAAGCACAGCGATGAGTACAAGGTCCGCCGGGAGCGGAACAACATCGCCGTCCGCAAGAGCCGGGACAAAGCCAAGATCCGAAACATGGAGACCCAACACAAAGTCCTGGAACTCACCGCTGAGAACGACAGGCTCCAGAAAAGGGTGGAACAACTGAGCCGAGAACTTACCACCCTTCGCAACCTCTTTAAACAACTGCCCCCGGAGGCCACAGGAAGGTGCTAGGGGCCCCTGGAGGAACATAGCACCCCCCCCTGGGGTCACACAGACTGGCACCCCTGCTACAATGCCAACCTTCCTTACTCAAGAGGGGGGCAACAGACTGGAATCCCCCCTACAAATACCAAGGGGGGCAAGAGACTGGCACCACCCTCCTAATAATAGGGGGCAAGAGACTGGCATCCTCCTAATAGGGGGGCAAGAGACTGGCATCCTCCTAATACCAGGGGGCAAGAGACTGGCATCATCCTCCTAATACCGGAAGGGGGGGGCAAGAGGTGGGCATCACCCTCCCGATACCAGTGTGGGGTAAGAGATGGGCATCACCCTCCCAATACCAGTGTGGGGCAAGAGATGGGCATCACCCTCCCAATACCAGTGTGGGTCAAGAGATGGGCATCACCCTCCCAATACCAGTGTGGGTCAAGAGATGGGCATCACCCTTCCAATACCAGTGTGGGGCAAGAGACGGGCATCACCCTCCTAATACCGGAAGGGGGGGCAAGAGACGGGCATCACCCTTCCAATACCAGTGTGGGCCAAGAGATGGGCATCACCCTCCCAATACCAGTGTGGGCCAAGAGACGGGCATCACCCTCCCATTACCAGTGTGGGCCAAGAGACGGGCATTACCCTCCCATTACCAGTGTGGGGCAAGAGAATGGCATCACCCTCCCAACACCAGTAGGGGGCAAAAGATGGGCATCACCTTCCTAATACCAGGGAGGCAAGAGACTGGCGTCATCCTTCTAAAACCATGGGGGTGCGACTGTATTCCCCCCACTATAATCAGGAAGCAAGAGGCTGGCACTCTCCTTCTAACACCACAGGGTATGTAGAAAGATTGGCACCCTCTTCTAATGCCAGCCCTTCTTACACCATAGACTGTCATGACCCTTCAAACACCAGAAGAGCTTATTAGAGAATGCCAACAGCTCCTTACACCAGAGAGGGCAAGAGACTGGCACCCCAAACACAACAGAGGGGTATAAAGAGACTGTCACCCTCCTATATAATGAGATCAGTACCCTGGTAAATTGCAAACCCTTCAAGATACTGGTATCCACCTATCACCAGAGCAGGTATGAAGAGGCTGAAATCTCTGGAGTAATGCCAGCCTTTTACCAGAGGGGGGCCTGGAGAGACTAGCATCATCCTTCCGACACCAGAAGGAATGTGAATAGACTGGTACCCTGAAATAATGCCAACCTGCCTAATAAAAGGGGTCCCATATCCGAGTACAGCATCTATGGCTACCAATGCCACCTGTGGAATATGAAGCCTGCTTGATGCCCCCTCCCGACTTGCAACTTGAAGAGTTATGTGACTGGTTTCTGCCCACCACTGGCAGCACTATGCTTTGAAGAGACTGGCAACTCTCTCTTTGCCTTGGCTTTGGGTCCAGTGGAAGAGTCTGTTCTCACAGCTACCTTGAGGCCAAGTGAGAAGTCTACTGCACCAGTGCCCCCCCCCCCCATTTCCCACCCAGAGGGGGGTCATGTAACCCAAGGAGAAGAGCGATTATTGCTCAGGAGACCTGAGAGGAGGGCACCTCACTGGCACCCCTTTTACTGCACTGAGGGGTCTCGGCCCTCCTTACACCCTGTGATACGAGACTGAATAGATGTCCTGCATGGACACGTGTGATGCAGGAGATACTCAGCAGCTGTGTGATGATGCACATGTGGACAGCGAGACCACCGGTACTATAATGCACCCCAAAAATGTGGAATATTTTACTCTGTCTGAGCAACTGGCTGCCCTCCAGGTGGAGAAGAACTAAAAGTCCCAGCTTGTCTTGCAGTTCTTTTCCACCTGGAGAATGGTTTATGTCTAGGTAACCAAGTCCAGTGGGTGAAAGGGGGTGGGTGTGCAATGTACCTGCTGCAGAACATCTTGAATTCAGCATCTTATTTGCATACAGGAGCCACTGAGGTCAAGAGGTTCTGCAGCAGCCATTCACAGCAATGTCTGCCTGTCTTAAACACCCCTGGACCATACAGAGGAAAAAAAGTAAAGATACTACTAAAATGTTCTTGTTTTTGCTGTTCCAAGTATTTTTTTTTTCCTCGGCGAGGAATCTTAGTGCATTTACCAAAAACTTGTTTTGCTGGCCTGTGGCCTTGCAAAGATTGCCTCGTCATTGTGAACATTTGCCAAGTTAAATATGTGCAGATGATCTGAAGATTATCAGGTTTCCTGTTTGGGCAGAATGAGGGAATCTGGTGTACTTGGCACTTTTTAATAGGGCGAAAATCCCATTTTTTATTTTTTTATATTTACAAAAATGATACATAAGGAAAATAATTTCCTGCCCTCCAGGGAATACAGTATACGCAGCCCCCAAAAACAAACGCAGAGCTGCGCACAAACCCGTGCGTAACCTCTACCAGCCAAAACCAGCGGATACCCATCTGAAATGAGCCTTAATATCTAGACTTTAGTTCCTTGCACCTACCAGAGATTTCTATGAGATAACATTTTATTAATATATTTATAATTAAAGTATTTATAGCACTTGGACCCCCAGAGGTTTTGTCTATATAATGTAAAAACTGTTTACACGTTGACTTAATCAAGCATAACCTATGCTTTCCCGTACTTTTCTAACAACTTGCACATAACGACATAAGGTACGCACCGTATAATTGGCCCAAAACGATTCCCCCCTCTAACCGCCATTTAAAAGACTGCAAAATCCAGCTGATTAATTGCACAACTGTAATGAGCATTTAGGACTTAAGTGAGCACTTTTTGTTTTTCTTTGTTAAAAAGGGACTGAAATTTTTTTCTTTTAATAATATATAAAAAATTATATGTATATATTTATATATATATATATATATATATATATATATATATATATATATATATATAAACATTTTAATTAAAAATACATACATATATATATATATATATATATATATATATATATACTGTTTAATAATAAAAATATATATATATATATAAAATGTTTAATAAAAAGTATATATATATATATATATATATATATATATATATACACACATATATATATATATATATATATATATATATATATATATACATAATATTTTTGCATTTAAAGGGTTAGGCTACTCAGAAGTGATATTTCAGTTCTAGGTGGATTTTGTTGGGTCACTGGCTTATATCTCAGGAGATTTATATATATATATTTTTTTTTTCCCCACCTGTTTCGGTTGTTTCCAGCCACTTTAGGGTTACTTGTATTGCATTTCCCATAGGAGAAAATAAAGTCCTGCAGGAAAAGTGGGTGACCTTCTTAATGGTTGTGGCAGGTTTGCACACCATACCTCCACACTGGAGGAACGATTAGGTCGTTTAATTCTAGTATCTACCAAAAGCTGAAATATTCATTCTAAGTGGACTGATCCTTTAAATGCATGGCTGGAAGATATAAATATTTTTTTTATTAGGGTTGGAAGATATATATTCATATTTTTTTAATTAGGGCTGGAAGATATATATATATATATATATTTTTTTTGTTAGGGCTGGAAGATGTATATGTATATATATATATATATATATATATATATATATATATATATTTATTAGAGCTGGAAAAGAAATATATACATTAGGGCCAATTGCCCATATATATATATATATATATATATATATATATTTCCAGCCCTAACAAAAAATATATATATATATATATGGTTTTTTTTTGTTAGGGCTGGAAGATGTGTGTATATATATATATATATATATATATATTTATTAGAGCTGGAAAGAAATATATACATTAGGGCCAATTGCCCATATATATATATATATATATATATATATATATATATATATTTATATATTTATTAGGGCTGGAGAAAAAATAAATATATATATATATATATATATATATATATATATTTGTATATTAGAGCTGAAAAAGGAAACTATATATATACACATTAGGGCAAATTTCCCCAATATATATATATATATATATATATATATATATATATATATATATATATATATATATTAGAGCTGAAAAAGGAAACTATATATATATATATACACATTAGGGCAAATTGCCACATGAGAGACAGTTGTTGGGAGAATGTGCTATTGCTTTATTGATAGGGGGGGAAGTTGCGCAAGAATGACATCCCGTGGGTCCATACAGGTTGTACGACGGTGACATTGCACAAGCGACGTGCACATAGTTGCGACATTGCGGCTCTGGCTACAGAGCAAAGTGCAGTAAGCTCTGCTGATCAGTGTCCAGCCCGACCAACAAAAACAAGGTGACAGCTGGGTGGCCTTTGCTTTTCCACACATCATCACCATTGCTTTCTCACAGCTTTACTAAATCAGCCCCATATAAAAAGATGGCACATATGATAACGTCTACCTCCCAGCTGTGTTAAGGCTGCAGAAACCTCCGCTGCACCCCACAAGCCTTTTGATACAAAGAACTGAAAGCTTTGTAGTTGTAGTTCCCCAGCAGCCAGAGGCTTTGTTGTGCAGCTGAGATTGACACCCCACCGTCTCCTAGCAGTGTTTTAGAGCCAAGTTTTTATAGGACAAATTTTTTATTTTTTTTTTAATTCCAGAATTGCAGCTTTTTAATAGTGTTATTTAAAAAATAAAAAAAGGGTGAGTAATGATTTTCTTCTCTCCCTGCAGTGATGCAATAGTGTGAAAGCATGGCCGATGCAGATGTTTTTTCCTTTTTTACCACCTGATGCAATCTTCTGTAATTCGGCTGTGGACTGTGTAATCTGTTAAAGATATCAAATGTTTTTTCTATTCATAAGAGGTTGTACAAGATGATCTATTTCCATATGAAACTTTGTATATTTTGGGATTTATATATTTGTCATGGAAGCATTAAAACAAAAAAGTTGTAATAAAAAAAATATTGTTTTATTGATAAAACAAAATCTTGGTGTTTGAGTTTATTCTTCTCATTATTATTTTTCTGGATGTGCTTAGTCCTTGCAAGTTTTACTCTCAAATAACTGAACAAGGAGGTGGTGAGGTAACACAAAGGAGGGTCCAGATCTGCATTCACACGGGGCGGACTGCGGCTGTCATCCGCTTGCTCAGCAGGGGATCTCTCCTCTGAGGCCTGCTGAGCGGGCAGATGACAAGTCCATGTCTGCTCGGCTTATGCAGAGCGGACACAGACACAGCCGTCTCGTCTCTATGGGCGGCTAGCGGGGTCGGGAAAAGGGGTGGGCGGGAGGGACGGTCACTCTGGGCATAATGGTTTACTGCAGGGATCCTCAAACTACGGCCCTCCAGCTGTTGCGGAACTACACATTCCCATGAGGCATTGCAAAACTCTCAAAGATTCACATACATGACTAGGCCTGATGGGGATTGTAGTTCCTGAACAACTGGAGGGCCGTAGTTTGCAGACCCCTGGTTTACTGAGTGTAGGACCCTCTAAGCTTGCACATCATGAATGGGGGAAGGTGGCACCATTTGGCATCTTTGCCCTGGGCGCTGGATGATCTTGTCCCGGCACTGTCAGCTAGAAATAAATGGACCGTCTGCCATCCGATCCACTGGATGATCCCCATCCCTCTGTTTTTGGGGGATCGGTTTGGATGTAGGTGGATGTAAACAGACACATGTCAGTTTACACCCATCACTCCATAGAAAAGAATGGAGGTTCTGATCGGGTCCGCCTGAAAAAAGAACAATTGTACAAATGGGGAGGGTTACAATACCTGTATGTGTCTACAATTGTACAAATGGGGGGGGGGGGGGTTTACAATTGTACAAATGGGGGGGGGGGTTACAATACCTGTATGTGTCTACAATTGTACAAATGGGGGGGGGGGTTACAATACCTGTATGTGTCTACAGTTGTACAAATGGGGGGGTTACAATACCTGTATGTGTCTACAATTGTACAAATGGGGGGGGGTTACAATACCTGTATGTGTCTACAATTGTACAAATGGGGGGGGGGGGGGGTTACAATACCTGTATGTGTCTACAATTGTACAAATGGGGGGGGGGGGTTACAATACCTGTATGTGTCTACAATTGTACAAATGGGGGGTTACAATACCTGTATGTGTCTACAATTGTACAAATGGGGGGGGGTTACAATACCTGTATGTGTCTACAATTGTACAAATGGGGGGTTACAATACCTGTATGTGTCTACAATTGTACAAATGGGGGGGGGTTACAATACCTGTATGTGTCTACAATTGTACAAATGGGGGGGGGGGGGTTACAATACCTGTATGTGTCTACAATTGTACAAATGGGGGGGGGGGGTTACAATACCTGTATGTGTCTACAATTGTACAAATGGGGGGGGGGTTACAATACCTCTATGTGTCTACAATTGTACAAATGGGGGGGGGGGGGGTTACAATACCTGTATGTGTCTACAATTGTACAAATGGGGGGGGGGGTTACAATACCTGTATGTGTCTACAATTGTACAAATGGGGGGGGGGGGGTTACAATACCTCTATGTGTCTACAATTGTACAAATGGGGGGGGGGGGTTACAATACCTGTATGTGTCTACAATTGTACAAATGGGGGGGGGGGTTACAATACCTGTATGTGTCTCAAGTATACAATGGATATGAAGGTCCCATGGGAGATAGGTGTTAGGGGAGTGTGTTCTTGCTGTATTAATATTGGGGGGGGGGGGGTCTATGTTCTCCAGGTTGTATGATGGTGACAGTTCGGTCTATTTACTAAAGAGAGGGCAAAATTAGTCACAATTCTGCAGAGAAACCAAACCGCTTCCAGGTTTTATTGCTAAAGCTTAATTAAACATGCTGAGCTTAGAAGATGATTGGTTTCTCAGAATTGTGACTAATTTTGCCCTCTCTTTAGTAAATAAATCCCTTTGTAACATGAACACAACTGCAGTGTTAATGCTTTGGTTGAATACAGCACAGGGCAAGGTATTGTAACCCTGACAATAGCAAACAAGCTCTCCTAAGCCCCCGTTCACACTGGGGCGACGCTACATTGCCGGGCGACCCCACAGGTCGCGGCGCGCTGCTCGCCCCGCGACCTCGGAGCGGCCGGCACGGACTTCATAACATTGAAGTCAATGCAGGTCGCTCCGGGTCGCCCCCAAAGAAGCTCCGGACCCTTTTTCTAAGTCGGAGCGACTTGTGTCGCTCCTATTAGAACGGGTCCATAGCTTCTGTATTGCAGGCGACCTACGGCGACCTGGTCGCCTGACAGGTCGCCCCAGTGTGAACGGGGGCTTATGGTGAAACTAACCATATCAACACAATATTTTCACTAAAAATACACTTAAATCATTATTAGCGGACACAAACATAACTTACAAAATGACTGCTAAATGTAAAAGATAAAACTATATTGAGTTAAAGGTAAAGTTGTGTGTGTAAATGAGGCTCATTCACGTAGGCACTGTGTCCTGTACAGTGTGAATCAGTGTTTTTTTGGTTATTGCTGTGTGCAGGCAGCCTATGTTTTGCTATGGGGAGGCAGCAGCTGTATGAATAGCTTCAGGTCCTCTGACAGAGGCACTTGTCACTGATCAACAAAAGTTTTCCAGCACGTCCCTTCAACAGAAGTCAGATAATCGACTTCTGTCAAGTAGGGGTAGCCACACACTGTTCAAAAGGGGCCATACACCTGCGTTCAGATCTGAACGCAGGTGTATGGCTCCCGAACATTGACAGTGTGCATTCTCAACCACACCTGCACACCTATCAAATTAGGACCTGCGACTTTCTGTGAATTAGTCCTTAATTTTAAGAAAATTGTAAAAAAAAAAACTATTTTCACAATCATTCATCGACAAACGCAGCTCCATCTTCTTTAGACCACTGTCCGAGCACCGCACATGAGAACCCCATTGGTCTATGGGGTTCAGGTCAGGAGAGTTGGCAGGCCAATTGAGCACAGTAATACCATGGTCAGTAAACCATTTACCAGTGGTTTTGGCACTGTGAGCAGGTGCCAGGTCGTGCTGAAAATGAAATCTTCATCTCCATAAAGCTTTTCAGCAGATGGAAGCATGAAGTGCTCCAAAATCTCCTGATAGCTAGCTGCATTGACCCTGCCCTTGATAAAACACAGTGGACCAACACCAGCAGCTGACATGGCACCCCAGACCATCACTGACTGTGGGTACTTGACACTGGATTTCAGGCATTTTGGCATTTCCCTCTCCCCAGTCTTCCTCCAGACTCTGGCTCCTTGATTTCCGAATGACATGCAAAATTTGCTTTCATCCGAAAAAAGTACTTTGGACCACTGAGCAACAGTCCAGTGCTGCTTCTCTGTAGCCCAGGTCAGGCGCTTCTGCCGCTGTTTCTGGTTCAAAAGTGGCTTGACCTGGGGAATGCGGCACCTGTAGCCCATTTCCTGCACACGCCTGTACACAGTGGCTCTAGATGTTTCTACTCCAGACTCAGTCCACTGCTTCCGCAGGTCCCCCAAGGTCTGGAATCGGTCCTTCTCCACAATCTTCCTCAGGGTCCGGTCACCTCTTCTCGTTGTGCAGCGTTTTCTGCCACACTTTTTCCTTCCCACAGACTTCCCACTGAGGTGCCTTGATACAGCACTCTGGGAACAGCCTATTCCTTCAGAAATGTCTTTCTGTGTCTTACCCTCTTGCTTGAGGGTGTCAATGATGGCCTTCTGGACAGCAGTCAGGTCAGCAGTCTTACCCATGATTGCGGTTTTGAGTAATGAACCAGGCTGGGAGTTTTTAAAAGCCTCAGGAATCTTTTGCAGGTGTTTAGAGTTAATTAGTTGATTCAGATGATTAGGTTAATAGCTCGTTTAGAGAACCTTTTCATGATATGCTAATTTTTTGAGATAGGAATTTTGGTTTTTCATGAGCTGTATGCCAAAATCATCAATATTAAAACAATAAAAGGCTTGCACTACTTCAGTTGTGTGTAATGAATCTAAAATATATGAAAGTCTAATGTTTATCAGTACATTACAGAAAATAATGAACTTTATCACAATATGCTCATTTTTTGAGAAGGACCTGTATATATATATATATATATATATATATATATACACACACAGACTATATATATATATATACATACATACACACAGATTCTTTAAATTCCTATCTCTGTAGCCTCAGACAGAGGCTCCTGTTCATTCATGGACTGAAGCATAGAAAACACAGTTAACTATGCTTAGTTATCAATGGACACAGAAGTGATCAATACCAATCACTCACTTTGTCCATTCAAAAAAGAAAGGGGCTGGGAAATGACATATTTACCGGCCCCTTCCTCCACTCCCCATCCTGACACATGCCCTGTAACCGCTGCAGCAGGGACAGGGAAGCCAGCAGTGTCTTGGGAAGACACTGGAGGGTTTGGGGCCGGTACAGTGACAGGGGGGCACAGTAGGGGTAGGTGGGATCAGAAGCAGGCAGAACAGGAAGGGGGATTGATGCAGGGGAAGTAATTAAAGGAAAAATTCCCAGTGTCTCTCCATGCAGCAGCTGAAAGCTGGCAGGAAGGAGAGAAACTAACTTTTAGCTGCTGCACCGTGCACCCTTCTGTCATTTCACCTCTGCCTTGCCGCACTGATTCCACCCTGTTGTTTGGGCCCCTCTGTGTACCTGGGCCCCCTACAGGAGGACTTGTTGTCCCCCCCGATCAGTGGCCCTGGGAACTAATGAGATATCTCACCATTTCCTGTCCAGGTGATGGGTGTCAGACTGAACAGGAAGTGAGGGGAAATCTCATTGAGGCCACAGACAATAAAGCAGGCCATAGACTGATCAAAATGTGGCCGGTTGGTTCAACAGGGGCTGGCCAAATTTTGATTAGTGTGTGGCTACCCCTACTTGACAGAAGTCGATTATTTGACTTTTGTTGAAGGGACATGCTGGAAAACTTTTGTTGATCAGCGACAAGTGCCTCTGTCAGAATACAATGTAGCATCGGGGGGGATTTTGACATTCACCTTGCTTTTTTTTTTTTTTTTGTCAATGGCTAGCTTTAAGCTGCATGGGCCCTAATCCTTCCCACTCTATCCAAGACAAAAAAATCTATAGATTTGACTGGAGTTGGAGCATAATTAGGGACATTACATTACATCATAATTACAGGGTCACTTAGCTACTCTATATTACCAAAAGTATTGGGACGCCTGCCTTTATACGCACATGAACTTTAATGGCATCCCAGTCTTAGTCCGTAGGGTTCAATATTGAGTTGGCCCACCCTTTGCAGCTTTAACAGCTTCAACTCTTCTGGGAAGGCCTTCCACAAGGTTTAGGAGTGTCTATGGGAATGTTTGACCATTCTTCCAGAAGCGCAATTGAGGTCAGGCACTGATATTGGATAAGAAGGCCTGGCTCCAATTCATCCCAAAGGTGTTCTACCGGGTTGAGGGGCAGGACAGTCAAGTTCCTCCACCCCAAACTCGCTCATCCATGTCTTTATGGACCTTGCTTTGTGCATTGGTGCGCAGTCATGTTGGAACAGGAAGGGGCCGTCCCCAAACTCTTCCCACAAAGTTGGGAGCATGGAATTGTCCAAAATGTCTTGGTATGCTGACGCCTTAAGAGTTCGCTTCACTGGAACTAAGAGGCCAAGCCCAACCCCTGAAAAACAACCCCACACCATAATTCCCCCTCCACCAAATGATTTGGACCAGTGCACAAAGCAAGGTTCATAAAGACATGGATGAGCGAGTTTGGGGTGGAGGAACTTGACTGGCCTGCACAGAGTCCTGACCTCAACCTGATAAAACACAGTTCTGGAAGAATGGTCAAACATTCCCATAGACACACTCCTAAACCTTGTGGACAGCCTTCCCAGAAGAGTTGAGGCTGTTATAGCTGCAAAGGGTGGGCCAACTCAATATTGAACCCTACGGTCTAAGGCTGGCCATACACTATACAATTTTCTTATTCAATTTCCTTTAGATTTACCTTAAACTATGTAGTGCAAGGGCCTGCCTGACTGCATACAAATTGAAAGTGTTTAGGTTTGACCCTATATTACATGGTTTTGGTAAATCTAAAGGAAAGTTGAACAAGAAAATTGTATAGTGTATGGCCAGCCTAAGACTGGGTTGCCATTAAAGTTCATTTGTGTGTAAAGGCAGGTGTCCCAGTACTTTTGGTAATACACCAATCAGCCAAAACATTATGACCACTGACAGGTAAAGGGAATATGTCATTACAATGGCATTTGAAAATTGGTGGGATATATTAGGCAGACAGTGAACATGTTGTCCGTGAAGTAGATGTGGTGAAAGCAGAAAAAAATGGGCATCGCAGTTTGTTGTGTATGGGGGTTGTGAAACCTGTGGTGACCCGTGTCCACAGCCAAAAGCTTGTACAATGTTCACACGAACAGCAGAACTAGACTATGGAGCAATGGAAGAAGGTGGCCTGGTCTGATGAATCTCATTTTCTTTTACATCGTGTGAATGGCTGGGTGCGTCACTTGCCGGGGAAGAGATGGCACCAGGATGCGGTATAAGAAGGCAAGTCAGCAGAGGCAGTGCGATGCTTTGGGCAATATTCTGCTGGGAAACCTTGGCTCCTGCCATTCATGTAGATGTTATTTTGGTGTCCATGCCTCAATGGGTCAGGGCTGTTTCTCACTATCTAGCAAGGGTCTATAAGACACTCCTGCAATATTCTAGCAATCTGAAAAGTCAAACCATTCATCTTCATACATTTCCTGAGAGATATTGCTGACAAATATTACTGTTCCATCTGAAGCAATTCAAACCATTAAAGCGGAGTTCCGGCCTCAAAAACGACTTTGGGCCATCCGCTTACTGACATTCACCTGCAAAAGAAATGGATAGTCCCGATTTTTTTTTCTTCACTTACCTTGTTTTTGAAGAAAGTATACTTACCTTACTTCCACTTCCTCCTTCTGTGGCTGCGGCCCGCGCCATCACTTCCTGCTTGCGTTGACTCCTGGGAGCTGAACGTCATCGCTCCCAGGAGTCAATGCGCCTGCACCGGCCCCGCTCGTCACTTCCAGTGAATGAGCGTCATTCCCTGCTAAACAGCTTCTGGGCATGCCCTGCACCGGAAGTGACGAGCGGGGCCGGAGCAGGACATTCTGGGACGAAGAGGACACCGAAGAGGACGCCCTGGCTTCAGCTGCCCACACCTGAGATGGCAGCGCTGGACAAGAAATGTTCAAGGTAAGTATTTCTTCTAAAAGGTAAGTGCGACCTGGGACAGTTCAGAGGCTATCCATTATGAAATGTACTAGCCCTGACTGTCCCGGGGTATTTTTATTGAAAAAACGTTTCCGCTTTAAGAATCTGTCTTTCGCTCCCAGTGACGGTGAACACCGTCACAGGGGGCTATACTCAATAATAGGGGGCTGATTGGTGTATAGTGTATAACAAGAAGGCCTTTTTTTTGTTCTTCCACATCTGCTAAACTGTTGGAGTCACCCCAGTAAGTGCTCATTCAGATCTGTCCATTCTTGTACATTCCTTTTTAATGGACGTCCAACACACAAGAATGGACCAAAAAATTATCATGCGGTATTTTTTACAATGATACGCACCATAATGCACATTGGTTGAGATGTGCTGCATTGCCTAGCCATAGGTGCATTGAGGTGCATTAATGCATGTGTTACTGCACCACTCTGCGTTGGAAAAGAGTGTTTTGGCCCTTACAGTACTTTTTGTCCTCATGGAAAGTGTTTGTTATTCTATAAATAACACTAAAGGTATGCTATGTATGAAGCTTGGATACCAAAGAGGTTTGTCATATGTAATGAAGAATGCTGGGTGTTGTAGTTCCCTGGGTTTTTAATGACTGTTGTAAGACAACAATAGGAATATTTCCTCCTTTACACCAATTACCTGCCTAGCACATAAAATAAGTCGATCAATATTTGACATGAACTTGAGATGCAATGTCTTGTTTGCTCAGCACTTTCATATATCCAAGCTGGAATTGGCCTCGATAAAGGTAAATAAGCTCTGCATTCTTTGTGTGGTATAGTATGAGCCGGCATAGATTGTTATCAGTTCACAGATAGCAGGGAGCAGATACCGAGTGGACAAGTGAGGAGCAGAAAAATGACATCATGGAGACACAAGTTCAGTGGGCCTATATGGCGGGACACCCAAGAACCGGGCTTCTTTCTAACCTCCACACCAGCCATTCTCAACCAGAGTTCCTCCTCAACTTCCTCCTCAACTAGAGTTCTTTGAGCTGTGGTGGACTGACTCTTGGTTGACTCTTGGTTTTGGTGGACTGACCTCTCGGTTGTGAATGCTTGAATCATTCTGGGTACAATGCCGCTTGGGACAGCCAGTTGTATGACACCAAAGATCTCACTGTCTATAAGGGTGGCATTCTGACCACTACAGTAACGCGAGTATGCTGTACACTGGCCATTACTGAAAGGTGCATTTTTTCACTGACCCTCAATAATCTGGTCTTAGCAGGGGTTCCCTCAAAACCCTTTCTGGAGTAAAAAAAAATTGAGAAATGCTGTTTAACACCGAACCTTTGTAAACATTATATATACCTAAGATTGTAAGCTCCTTAAGGGCAGGGACTGGTGTGAACGTACAATATACATGTAAAGTGTTGCGTAAATTGATGGCTCTATATAAGTACCTGTAATAAATAAATAAATAAATAAATATTCAGATAAAACAAATTCATAGAATAAAGCTCTCACCAAAGGACAATGACTATAGAAGTACCCAAGTGTCACTAGATCCAGGGCCGGCTCTACCGCTAGGCGAACTAGGCATCCTTCTAGGGCGCACTGCCAGTGGGCCCTAGAAGGCTGCCCTAGGCGCAACATTAGAGGGGGTCCCAGCACTGGACATGGTCATTCATTGGATGATTGTGATCACTGAAGTCAGCCCAAAGTCCCGATCGCCACCTGTCATCACCCACCAACATGGAGCCTGGGGTGGAGGTGTCGGCGTGGCCAGTCTGCTGGGAATGTACCGGAGGAGAAGAGGGAATATCTGTTAGGGGTGACTATGCAGCGGGTTCAAGCCGAGATGGAGGAGTAAGGGCGCAGGTTGGAGAGGCAGCTGAAGAACGTGCTACGCCTGGCAGGGCCCCTCTCCCGGTCTGTAACCGACCTGCAGTGCGAGAACTGGAGGCTGCGAGAGCCGGTGGACAAACTCAGCTGCCAAGTGGAACCATGGAAGTACTGAGCGGGGACAGACAGACCAGGTACTCCAGCCAAGCGCTGCTCGCTGTGTCCGGTAAGGCAGCTCAGGTCAGATCAATGAGGGGGCATCACAGAAGGATATAGAAAGTGTATTTTAGAGGTATGTTTTTTTTTTTTTTTTTTTTTAGCTGGTCTTGCCTAGGGTGCAAAACAGTCTAGCACTGGTCCTGACTGTAGCCCCTGGTGATGTGGCTGGAATTGTGTTGCAGACGTTTCAGGAGGACAAACCTCTGCGTGGCCTTGTTGGTTTCAACTGAAAGGCCAGAATGGAGAAGATCACATTACTGAAGTCCGGTACAAACCAAAGATCGGTCACCAGAGAATCACCAGCTGAAGTGCGGTATTGGGATGTTGATAGAGGCAAAGTAAAAAAAAATCGAATTAGCAATAAAGGTCTGCACACCACTTCTATCTACAACATTTAGCAACCAACAATAGCGATCCACAGTGTATCAACCTGTTAGTACAAAAATTTGAAATATATAGAGCAGTGGTCTCCAAACTGGGGCATTAGTGGCCCTTTGCTTGCCTTTATCTTTTTATCTGGCCCGTGGTGCACTGCTCCTCTAACTGACTCCAATGGAGGGACCCATTCCTAACTGACAGCATCAATGAGGCACTATCCCTCCCAATTATACCAAAAAGGGACACTATTCCTCCCTGATACCAAAAAGGGGCACTATTTCTCCCACTGATGCCAAAATTGTCAAAATCAAATCAAATGTGAATTTGTTATCGCTGTACACTAGAGCCTGTAAAGCATTGCACTCGCGAACAGCAAACTCTCAGTAAACTGCCTGCCCGTACCCTCGATACGGACAGGCGGTCGCTGAATTGTAGGAAAAATCAATGCACTGCAAGAGCGCTCACCAGAGCCCTCGTAGTTCATTGCCGGTGGCTGACAGTACCTGTAGTTCAGAACTCTGTGAATAAATGGCGTGGCCGTGTTGGCGGAGACCCACATGGCCACACGGCCACACTGTTTTTAAATTCTTGGATCTTCTCCCCGTATCTGCTGTCACAGGAAGAGGGGATCAGGGGGCTGGAACATGTTACATGTTCCAAAGGTGAAGGTAGCCTTTAAAGTGGTTGGAAATGCATCCTCTGCATTAAGGTAAAAAACGTTCTATTGTCAGCTCCCCATCCCCTGCCCCCAAATGCTTACCTGAGCCCGATCTTGATCCAGTGCTGTGCCGAAGAGCAGCGACGCTGCTCTTTCCCTTCTCCCTGGACTCAGTGAGAGTAGCAGTACCCATTGGCTCCTGCTGCTGTCAATCAAACCCAGTGATGGGTGTTGGGCTATAGACGCGCAGTCCGACTCGGGATCAAGCACGCATGTGTGCCACCATAGGAATTGGCTTCCAATGGTGGCACACGGAGAAGAGGAGGACCACCAGCAGGGGAGGGACCTCAGAAGAGGAGAATCAGGACTGCTCTGTGCTAAACAATTGCACAGAGCAGGTGTGACGGGAGTCACTTTGGTTGGGTGTCCCATGTAACCCAGCTCATCTTTGAGAGCTGTGGAAACCCATTTTCCAGCTCCCCTGGCCCCTCTTATGTGTAAGTCACTCTGTGTCTATTAGGGGCACAGGGTGACAAGGAAAATGATGGACAGCTACTTAATGGACACTGAGAATATGGTTTGGATTACTTCAAATGGGGCAGTAATATTTATCAGCAATATCCCTCAAGAAATATATTAAGATTATTCCTGGTTTGTTTTATTCTGAACATGTTCATCGAAAGAGCTGGTCACATTGGCCTCTGTTCCATGTTCTTCAATGTGAGAGACAGACAGTCTGTTTCTGGTGGTCTCCTGCTATTGTCTGTGCCTTGAGGTGTTATGTGTTTTCTGCTAAGCATGTCTGTCCCATTGTTAATTGTTAAATACCTCACCTATTGTTTCTGTCCAGATGGCTAGGTAAATAGCTGAGATAATTATGTTTCTCTATACAATTTAATTTGCATATGATAATGTAATCAGGCTCACCTGACCTGTGTGTGGTATATATTGTGTGTGAGTCTGTTCAATAAATGTTCCAGATCGTATACAAGCTATTCTCGGCTAGTTTTTTTTATGGGGGGGCGGCTGTCATATCTGATATCTATGTTCAAGACTGAAGGAAGCGGTATTCTGATGGAAGCACACTGTGGTTCCGTTACTGCAGGTAAGTAAGTTTGTTATTTAACCATTTGCCGACCGCCGCAAGTACATATACTGCGGCGGTCAGCCCCTCACAGGCAAAGTGACGTACCGGTATGTCACTAGCCTGTGAGGCTCTGGGGAGCGAACGCGCGCCGCCGGAGGCGCGCTCCCGCTCCCGCGCGGTCACGGACCCCCCTGCGCGTGTGAGCCGAGGCCCGCCGCTCACTCACGATCGTCCGTGACAGCGGGAGAAAGGCAGGCGGCTGATGTAAAAAAGCCGCCTGTCATTCTCCCCTGTGTAGGAACAGTGATCATATGGTTCTACTATGTAGGACCGTCGATCACTTTTCATACACATCAAGCCACAGCCAATCACAGTTAGAATCACGCCCCTAGGGACACACACCACCCCTCCCTCTCAAAAAAATTAACCCCTTCACTACCAGTGTCATTTTACAGTAACAGTGCATATTTATAGCACTGATTACTGTAGTAATGTCACTGGTAACCCCAAAAGTGTCAAAAATGTCAGTCAAGGGTCCGATCTGTCCGCCCCAATGTCGCAGTCCCGCAAAACAAATCGCAGATCGCCGCCATTACGCGTTAAAAAAACAAACAACAAAAATGACAAAAATCTTTCCCTTTGTTAGTAAAGGCGATAACTTTTGCGCAAACCAACCAAAATACGCTTTTTGCGGTTTTTTTTACCAAACATATGTAGCATAAAACAAATTGGCCAAAAATGTTAAAACATTTTGATTGTTACATTTTTTTTGGGGAATTTCATATAAAAAAATGTGAAAAATATTGTTATTTTTGCAAAATTGATGCTCTTTTTTTGTTTATAGCGCGTGATCAAAAAATCGCACAGGTGATCAAATACCACCAAAAGAAAGCTCTGTTTGTGGTAAAAAAAGGACGTCAAATTCGTTTAGGTACAGCGTTGCACGACCGCGCAATTGTCCGTTAAAGTCACGCACTGCCGAATCGCAAAATACCCCCTGGTCAGGAAAGGGGTAAAATCTTCCGGGGCTTAAGTGGTTAAAAAAATAATAACTTTACAATCAATTTAAGTGGTGCTCATTGTACCTGTATACATTCCTTTAATTTTTTTTTTTTGTATTATGCTTGATGTGATATGACATATGTGGATATCTGTACCTATTGCATAATTGTATGTATATATCTAATACAACTCTATTGCTAAAGCATTTTTGTAATGCGTTGTACTTACTCTATATATTTAAACTTAAATAAAAAAACTACCCAAGTTCTGGGCCAGCAAGCAAAAAAAATTTGAAGCGCACCCACACAAACTACTGGGGGGGGGGGGGTCTCACCATTGTGGGAGGGGGCAGAGACACAAACTGCCTGGGGGGGGGGGGGGTATTTCAGGATTTCACCATTGTGGGGGGGGGGACACAAACTACTAAAGGGGATAACAGAGGGCACAGACACAAACTACTGGGGGAGGAAATTTCACCTTTGTGGGAGGGGCAGAGACACAAACTACTAAAGGGGGAGATGTCACCATTGTGGGAGGGGCAGAGACACAAACTACAGGGGGGGGGATTTCATCATTGTGGGTGGGGCAGACACACAAACTACTGCAGGGAAATTTCAGCATTCTAAATTCACCAAAAATAAAAACGTGAACTAACTCCAAATATCCTGGGCACCCCTGTGGACCTCGATAAAGTGGCAATAAAGCCCCCCCCCCCCCATGTTGGAATTAGGAAAATGTATTTATTGGTTATATGAGGCGTGCAAAACAATGTAGCCCCAAAATTCTATAGCCAGAAGGGGTCTGTGCAATAAAGGTAGCCTAGTGAGCATATTATTGATATCTGTCCTTGATACCGATCACATGGATCACCTAGTCTTCACATAACGGATTCTGACTGTCTGATCTCTGCTATTGATTTAATATGGAGTAGAGTTCACTGCTCTGTCGGGTCTTAGTTAATCATTACAGAACTCTCCAGATAGACTTCTGGGCATGTCTCAGTCATGTCTATGTAAGACATGTATTATATTACACCCTTATTTCATAAAGTGAATGTTACAGTTATTGTGGTTGAAAAAGACACATGTCCCTCCAGTTCAACCAATAGAAGTGAAAAAAAAAACCCAACCCAATGTTGACTAAGCCATTAAATTACTTTTCTTATATTCCTTTATTTTATCTACAGATCCAGCCCTATCTTTGCCTTCCTTAAAATGAAAACAATAAAGTTGACAACAGAAGTAGGATTCAGGTTTTCATGCTATTATCCACCATATTTGGGTACTCTTTGTCAGTGTAGGGCGTGTAGGCAGGTGCAATCTTTACTCCCTTTTGTAGGTGGTGCTAGGCTTAGCGGCGATGCAGAAGGGGAAGGAGGGTGTGAGGAAGTTCCTTTATGACTTCCTGCCATCATCAGGGGAACAGCTGTCTGATTGGACACTTGTGCCCTGATTGACCCTTAGCGACCATCTTTAGTAAGGGCACTGGCTCCCTGGGTTGGCGCTCATTTTAGCTAGTGGTTAGTGTAGGGACAGCTTCCCCGTCTGAACGGGAGTGTGTTTCCTGAGGAGTAGGGACCATGCCCATGCTCTGCATTAGGAAGCCTTCCATTTGGGTGTTGACCACTTAGTCCACATTCCTGCTCCTCATTGCAGAAGCTGTCAGCATCCTCCGAAGTTAACAGACCCCCTGCTACAGTTTTGTAATCGGCTACGGATGGCTGTGCTTACCCGCCAGGCCTGGTTGTACATTGTTGGAACTCTAATACTGTAACAGTAATACACTGTTTACCGTGTCCCTGATGACGTCATCTCTGACTAAACACATTGGGCGGAGTCATAAATCGTGATGTCACTGTGCATGCACGTTATGCCAATGATTCTGGGGCTTGTAGTTTTGGATGCCATTTTGCAAGTTACATATATGGAAGTGTTTTAACCAGTTTTTGATAATATATATCCATTGGATTTACACTACTTGGAGCTCTTTTATTTGCATGCATTTTACCATCACTACTGTGGGGATGGAGAGCTGATGTTGGTGCCATCTGTGAAGCATGCATAGTGGCCCAGTTATCCTTCCATGGGCGCATTCTGACTTCTCATATGAGAGTCACTGTCATGTACCTGTCGAAGGCCGAAGTGCTGAGAGGGCTTCCCTTGCGTCTAAGTGCGCCTTGCGTCTGAAGGTGGTAACAGGGAGTGCTATTCTCACAGAAGCAGGGGTGCAACAGGCTTAGGCAATGAGGAGATGTCTGCTGAATGTCGGCTGAAGAGCAGGATACACTGCTGGGCAGGATTCCCCTTTAGGAGTACAAGGTGAGACTTGGCAGAAGAGAGAGTCAGGAGTCAGGCCAGAAGTCATGCACGAAGGATCAGCCAGGAGTAAGGCAGCAAGCAGAGTTAGGAGTCAGCCATGGTCATACTTTGATCATCAGGCAGAAGTGGAGTCACTGGAATAAGCCAAGGGTCAAAGCCAGGAATGGATATAAGACAGGTCAAAGGCAAGCCGGGTCAGTAACAGGAAATCTAATAATAGAAGGAACACAGAACTCAGGAACACACAGGGGAGCTGAAGATCATCCAGCAACTAGTGGCTGATGCTGCTGGCTTTAAATAGGCCACTGGGTGCTTTGAATCTTCTTAGCTGTTTGTGCTCATGTGAGCATGCTCCGTGTCGGGACAAGGTCATCTAGAGCCCAGGGCGAACATGTCAAACTGCGCCCCCCCCAAGATGTATAAGCATTGTGTGTCAGCAAACCCCCCCCCCCAAAAAAAAATGGACCGCTAATCTGCATGCTTAGCGAAAATCCTTTCATTCCACAGGGGGTTGGAGAGCACTGGGGGGGGGGGGGGGGCTGGAGAGCACAGGGGGAGCTAAGAGCACAGGGGGGTCTAAGAGCAGGGGGGCCCAGGGAGCACTAGAGAGCAGTTGGGGGCCAGAGAGCAGTGGGGGGAGCCTGAAAGCACCGGGGGGGTTTCTGAGTGCACAGTGGGGGGGGGGGGGGGCAGAGAGCAGTTGGGGGGAGCGAGCTCTAGGGGGAGCCTAAGAGCATGGGGGGAGAGCGCTGTGGGCTGGAGAGCACTGGGGGGGGGGGGGGGGGCTGGAAATGTAGGCCCCGATCACTCGGTTTGCCCCCTCTAGGAAGAGTCCTGGTGGTTCCAAACTTCTTCTGTTTAGGTGTGCGCCTTTCCAAATCATGTCAAATCAGCAGAATTTACCACAGGTGGACTCCTAACAAGTTGTAGAAACATCTCAAGGATGAACAGTGGAAACAGGATGCACCTGAGATTTGAGTGTCATGGCAATGGCTATGATACTTATGGGATATATGGGATGGGATATATTTTCTTTTTAATAAATTTGCAAAGATTTCAAACAGACTTCTTTCACGTTGTCATTATGGGAGATTGTTTGTAGAATTTTGAGGAAAATAATGATTTTAATTCATTTTGGAATAAGGCTGTAACATAAAATGTGTAAAAAGTCGAAGCTCTGTGAATACTTTCCGGATGCGCTGTAATTATGTAATGAGTTTAGTTATGACATCATTTTTAATACATGAGATAACACACAAAGTGGGTGCCCGAAACGCAAGTCTATTCACGGGCGCCTGCAGAAAGTACAGGAATGACACTTCGCTCATCAAAAATGTTTCTTTTATTTTTAACAAATTAATTTGCTGCACTGACAAACGCTCACCATGAAACCACTTAACTGTAAGAGTTGTAGCAAGCTGATTGTTATCTGCTTCTGCTTTGTAGAGACGTGAGACGGACAGGAACTTCTGCAGACTTTCTGAAGCAGCGGGTGCTGTGTGGGAGGGTCTACCTGATATAAACACACGATCGATCCCATCGATGCCATCAATTTAGAGAGCCAATCACAAGTTACATCTCTGATTGTGACCTGATGAAGAGAGCCTGTCCTGAAAAAAACGGGTTAAAAAAAGAAGCATATCAACCAATGAGATTTCATCCTTAGTTAGCTTACAGGGGCAAAAACGATACAATGTTTAAATACCCTCAGGGCCAGGACAAGGGGTGGGCAGGAGGGACGGCTGCCCTGGGCACTGTGGTATCATGCAACATGGGGGGGAACCACAAGGAGATTGGGGGAAGGGCATTTGTGCTGAAAAAGGGAACTTGGAGGGCTAAGAAGGGGGGGTTAAAATGATACAACGTATAAATTCCCTCAGGGCCGGGACAAGGGGTGGGCAGGATGGGCGGCTGCCCTGAGCACTGTGGTATCATTCAAGATGGGGGCCAGGCACCACAATTAGATTGGGTGGAGGGCATTTGTGTTGAGAAAGGGAACTTGGGTGGCTAAGAAGGGGGGGTTAAAATGATATAATGTATAAATACCCTCAGGGTCGGGACAAGGGGTGGGCATGAGGGACGGCTGCCCAGAGCACTGTGGTATCATGCAAGATGGGGGCCGGGCACCACAAGGAGATTGGGGGGGGAGGGCATTTATATTGAGAAAGGGAACTTGGGGGGGCTAAGAAGGGGGGATAAAACAATACAACATATAAATACCCTCAGGGCTGGGACAAGGGGTGGGCAGGAGGGGTGGCTGCCCTGGGCACTGTGGTATCATGGGCACCACAAGGAGATTGGGGGGGGAGGGCATTTATATTGAGAAAGGGAACTTGGGGGGGGGGCTAAGAAGGAGTTATGCAAGATGGGGGGGGGGGGGCACCACAAGGAGTTTTTATGTTGAGAAAGGGAACTTGGGGAGCTAAGAATTGTTCTAGGATGGAAAAATTTAGGGGAGGGGTGGTCGGAGTGGATTTTTTGGGGGATGTGTGTTGGGAGGGGTGATGTGGGAACAGGATTTGTACTAGGAGGGGGGATTTGGTAGGTTTGTGCAATAAAAGTAAAATAGTAGAGGGGAAATATATATATATATATATATATATATATTTCCCCTCTACTATTTTACTTTTATTGCACAAACCTACCAAATCCCCCCTCCTAGTACAAATATATATATATATATATATTTTTTTTTTTTTTGGTGTGGGGGATGTGTGCTAGTTGGGATGATTGGGGAAAAGGATTTGTGCTTGGAAGGGAAATTTGAGGGATAGAAGATTTGTGCTAGGAAGAGGATTTTTTATTTTTTTTTTGGGGGGGGGGGGGGGAGCTGGGGGGGTTTCACTGACACATAATTCTCTTACATCTTGGGGGTGGGGGGGGGGGGGTTGGCTCTAGGTGACCTTGTCCCAGCACTTGAATACCCTCCAGAGAGTCTACTGCTCAGACAAGCTTATGTCAGTCAGGTGTGGATCTTGCTATGTGAAACTGACACTATAAACTCTCAGAGGACTCACCCACATGACGCAGCACCAATACCGCCCCAGGGCGATCGCTCAGCCCGCAGCTAGAAAGTATGACGAGCTCACCTGCTTCCCTCCTCTGCATTACTGCCGTATCGGGAGCTGCTGGAAACTCAGGTTCATATCACTAAGATTTATACAGTAAGACTGTTTTTACGGTTTAACCGTTTGCCAACCAGCCATCATACTTTTACTGCGGCAGGTTGGCTCTGTCCCGAAAAACAACGTACCTGTAAGGACCACTAGCGGGGCGCACACGCTAGGGTTGCCACATCATTCCATTTAAGCAGGACACATATTAACCGGGTAAGGACTGCCCGCCGCAGTTACACACCCGTCGGTCACGCGCCTGCAGCTATAGGGTGATCGCGTGCCGCCACCGGCACGCTCCCACCCCCACTCGGCAGCGGGGACTCCGATGCACGGGGCAGGCGGCTCAGATTGACGCCTGACACCCGCGATCGCTCCCCGCTAAGAGAGAAGGACGGTCAGCTGTCGTAAACACATCTGACCGTTCTTCTCTCTGGAATGATCAAAGAGCTCATGTGATCCTTCTATATAGGATCACAGGTCTCTGTGATAATTTCACAAGCCACGCCCCCTTACAGTTAGAGTCACTTCCCTAGGCTCACGTTTTACCCCTTGATCACCCCCAGTGTTAACCCCTTCCCTGCCAGTGTCATTATTACAGTAACAGTGCATATTATTTAGCACTGATTACTGTAGTAATGTCACTGGTCCCCCCAAAAGTGTAAAAAATGTCAGTTAGGGGTCCGATCTGTCCGCCGCAATGTCGCAGTCCTGCAAAAAATCGAAGATAGCCGCCATTACTAGTAAAAAAAAAAAAAAAAACAACAATAAAAATGAAATAAATCTTTCCCGTAGTTTGTAGACGCGATAACTTTTGCGCAAACCAATCAAAATACGCTTATTGTGATTTTTTTTTACCAAAAATATGTAGCAGAATACAAATTGGCCTAAAATGATGAAAAAATTAGATTTTTTAATTTTTTTTTGTTGGAAATGTTATATAGCAGAAATTTAAAATAAAAATGTTTTTCTTTTTTATTTTTTTCAGAATTGTCGCTCTTTTTTTGTTTATAGCGCAAAAAAAAAAAATCGCACAGGTGATCAAATACCACCAAATGAAAGCTCTATTTGTGGGAAAAAAAGGAACATCAATATTATTTAGGTACAGCGTTGCACGACTGCGCAATTGTCCGTTAAAGTAACACAGTGCCAAATCGCAAAATATGGCCTGGTCAGGAAGGGGGCAAATCCTTCCGGTCCAGAAGTGGTTAAAGCGGAATTCCACCCTTTTTGGTGTTTATTAAAAGTCAGCAGCTACAAAAAGTGTATCTTCTGACTTTTAACCACTTTACCACCGGAGGATTTTGCTGTCTTACGTCCAGGCCACTTTTTGCGATTCGGCACTGTGCGAATTTAACTGACAATTGCGCGGTCGTGCGATGCTGTACCCAAACAAAATTTATGTCCTTTTTTTCCCACAAACAGAGCTTTCTTTTGGTGGTATTTGATCACCTCTGCGATTTTTACTTTTTGCGCTATAAACAAAAAAATAGCGTAAATTTTGAAAAAAATAACAATATTTTTCACATTTTTTTATATGAAATTCGCCAAAAAATGTAAAAATCTAAATTTTTTAAAATTTTTGGCCAATTAGTTTTCTGCTACCTATGTTTGGTAAAAAAAATTACAATAAGCGTATTTTGATTGGTTTGCGCAAAAGTTATTGCGTTTACTAACTAAGGGAAAGATTTCTGTCATTTTTGGTGTTTTTTTTTTTTAACGAGTAATGGCGGCGATCTGCGATTTTTTTTTGCGGGACTGCGACATTGCGGCGGACAGATCGGACCCTTGACTGACATTTTTGACACTTTTGGGGGTACCAGTGACATTACTACAGTAATCAGTGCTATACATATGCACTGTTACTGTAAAAATGACACTGGCAGGGAAGGGATTAATTTTATTGGAGAGGGAGGGGTTAATGTATGCCTGGTGCTTACTAATGTGTGTGGGGGGGGGGGGGGGGGAGGTGACTGAGTGACACAGGGACAGATCGCATGTTGAGCTATGCTGAACCCTGCAATCTGCCACTGTTTGTCACTTAGGATCTCCAGACTCGATTCCCCGACGATCGGGGAAGAGCAGCGGCGATCACTGCCACTCCTCCCCTGGCCCGACTCCCGCAAGGGGAGGAGTCCAGCAAAATAGGTCTACGTCGCTGGACGGGAACGAGCCACTTTGCCGCAGTACAGTCAACGTGACTGGTCGGCAAGTGGTTAATAAACACACTCACCTGTCGCACGGTCCAGCGATGTGGCCGGGGGCGAGCCTCGGTTCTCTCCCTCTTCTCCCTGCGACGCGGGCATCTCTAGTGTGGGCAGTGACAGCTTGTGGATTCACAGCCGGGTGCGCATGTGCAATCCACGCTGCGCATCCTCAATGGACAGGCAATCTTCTGGGACCTGTGACGTGTCCCAGAAGATTGCCGGGAGCGGAGAGGAGAACTTCCTAGGCGGCCCGAGTGGAGGTGGGAGCGGGTACCTGTCAAAACTAGGTACCCGTCCCCCCCCCCCCCCCAAAAAAAAAAAATGACATGCCAAATTTGGCAGGTCAGGGGGTCAGGACCACTTAAAGCGGAGCTCCGGGCAGAGAAACGTTTTTTTTTTTAACATACCCCCGGGACAGTCAGGGCTAGCACATTCCACAATGGCTAGCCTCTGATCTGTCCCGGTTCGCACTTACCTTTTAGAAGAAATACTTACTTAGAAGTTTTCTTCCACAGCGTTTCCATCTCGGTTGTGGGCAGCTGAAGCCGGCGCGGTCCTCTTCTCTGTCTTCTTCCGCGTCTTCGTGTCCCAGAATGCGCCGCACCGGCCCCTCTCGTCACTTCCGGTGCGGCGCCGCATTCCTAAATGTGGCGTCACCCGGAAATGACGAGCGGGGCCGGTGCGGCGCATTGATTCCTGGGAGCTATGACGTTTAGCTCCCAGGAATCATTGCGAGGCAGGAAGTGACAGGGAGAGCCTCGGCGCTGGAGGAGGAAGCTGTCATAGGTGAGTATTTACGATCGTCAATTACAAGGTGAGTTTTAAAAAAAAAAAAATCTAACTATCCAATTCCTTTTCAGGTGCGGCATACCTAGCGGACGGGCACAAAAAAAAATATTGTTTTTGTGCCCGGAACTCCGCTTTAAAGCAGAAGTTCCACTTTTGAGTGGAACTCCGCTTAAAGGACCAGGCCTATTTCTGACACTTGTTGTTTACAAGTTAAAATCAATATTTTTTGCTAGAAAATTACTTAGAACCCCCAAGCATTATACATTTTTTTTTAGCAGAGACCCTCGCAGTGATGGCGGACCTTGGCACCCCAGATGGTTTGGAACTACATTTCCCATGATGCTCATGCATTCTGCAGTCTATTGGAGCATCATGGGAACTGTAGTTCCAAAACATCTGGGGTGCCAAGGTTCACCATCACTCCCCTAGAGAATAAAGTGCAGATCGTTGCAATACTTTAAGTCACACCGTAATTGCGCAGCGGTCTTACAAACGCAATTTTTTTGGAATTTTTTTTTTTTTTATTAAAAAAAGGGAAAACCGCAAAGTTAGCCCAATTTTTTTACATAATGTGAAAGATGATGTTACCCCGAGTAAACAGATACCTAACATGTCATGCTTCAAAATTGCGCACGCTCGTGGAATGGCGACAAACATTGGCACTTAAAAATCTCAATAGGTGACAATTTAAAAATGTTTACAGATTACCAGTTTAGAGTTACAGAGGAGCTCTAGAGCTCAAATTGTTGCTCTCGCTCTAACGATCGCGGCGATACCTCACATGTGTGGTTTGAACACTGTTTACATATGTGGGCGTGACTTGCGTATGCGTTCGCTTCTGCGCGTGAGCACAGAGGGACGGGGCACTTTACATTTTTGTTTTTTCTTATTTTTATTACCTTTTATTTTTATACTGTCCCTTTAAAAAAAAGTTCCGAAGGCAACAGGGGATCCAACCCGGTACTATCAAGGTGTACCTAATAAAGTGTCCAGTGAGTGTATATAGACACAGTATATGTCTTTTATGGGCACGGTGATAGGGATGGCCTGTACTGTGCCCAAAATATGAAGGCAGAGGGGCAAACGACTTGTCACCAACATTGCCTATGATCTCCTTTCAGCTGATTTTTGATGATTCCCAATATTGACCTTTAATGCCTTTTTCTTCACTGTGTCTCTGTGTGGTGGCGGCCATCTTGGTGGAGGCAGGGCTTTGCTTCCTCATGTCAGAGCTGCCCCATCTGATGACTAATAGCTTGTGGGCTAACTGTCAAGGTCTTACCTTGTCCTCCTGTTGGCAGCCATCTTGGACATGTGCAGATTGCTGCCTCTTATAGACTCTGATTGCATCATCACTTCCTACTGCCTGGGCGTCGCACAGTGATGATGTCACACACCTAACTATATCTATCACCTGTTGGGTTGCAATCCTTGCCCTTGTGTTTGTGCTCCAAGGTGCATCTCTGCTAGCAGTCTTCTGTGCTCTGTGTTCCTCCATGTATGACCTGGCTTGGCTGATGACTCTCTTGGCTCTCAACCCGGCATTGGCAGATGACCTGACATCAGCAGACGACCCGACATCAGCAGACTACCCTCTTCTGGACCTGACCCCGGCTTGGATGACTACCCGCTCCTGGACTTCACCCCGGCTTGTTCTTGCTCTCTCTTCCTCACTCTTGCTGTGCGATTATTGTGGTTTTCTCCATTAAACTGCATTATTTTACCTGCATCTCCGTGTGGTCTGGTTTCTTGGCTCCCTGACACTAACAGGAAGAAGCAGTAGGTGGAGAAAGCACAGATCTACAGAATGAATGAACCAGAAGCAGGGAGATCCTTGCACTGCAGGTCCTCAGCTAAGGCTTCCTCTCTAGCAAGGAGAATAATGAGAAGCACAGCAGTGGCACCCCCAAATCCCACTCCAAATCTCCTGAGACTAGCACTCATGATCTCACACTGCATGTATACAGTAAAGCAATGAGGCTACAGAATAGGTGTCACAGACAGGAGTCAGGCTCGGAGACCAGTAGCTACAGCAGTAGAGAGGCACCAACCGACCAGCTGGATAAATACACAAGCAGGACACCCTGGCGGATGAAGCAGGCTCACCCAGGGTGCAGGGTCTAAGCACTAACCAGCATTTACCAGAGCTCCTGATGGTGCAGATGGGTTTAACTGCGTGTTAGTACCAGGTCACAGTCCTCAGGATCATCCCACCTGGAGGTGAGCAAGCCGGGGTCCAGTAACAGAGATAGCAGGTAGGGATGAAGCAGAATCGTAGTCAGTAAACAAAGGGTTGGTAATAAGTGGTTCCAGGTTGGGATCAAGCAAATGCGCAGTTGAGGGACAAGCCAAAGGTCGGTAATAAATGATTGCAGGTTGGGATTGATCAGAAGCGTAGTCAAGGAACGAGCCAAGGTCAGTAACGAGTGGTAGTGAAGATACGGACGGCAGCAGGAGAAGCAAGATATTGGCAGGAGAAGAGCACAATAATTTGGCTAACAGGAAGTGTACAGGTGTAACTATAAATAGGAAGTTCTTGGAGGAGCAAGGAGCTCAAGGGTCACCAGAAACAAGGTACAAGGCAGGAGTGTCCAAAAAAGGGGTCTCCAAACTTTATAAACAAAGGGCCAGTTTACTGTCCTTCAAACTTTAGGGCCAGACTGGGCCAGTGGGAGAAGAAAATGTCCTGGGGTCAATGGGAGTAACAATGCCCTATCGTTGGTATTAGGCGAAGGAATAGTGTCCCATCGTTGGTATCAATAGGAAGAATAATGCGCTATCATTGGTGTCAATAGGAGGAATAGTGCCCTATCATTGGTGTCAATAGGAAGAATAGTGCCCCTTCATTGGTGTCAATGGGAGGAATAGTGCCCTATCATTGGTGTCAATGGGAGGAATAGTGTCCCATCATTGGTGTCAATGGGAGGAATAATGCATAATCATTGGTGTCTTTGAGAGGAATAGTGCCACATTATTGCTATACCTGGGTGGAACAGTGCCCTATCATTGATGTCCTTAGGAGGAATAGTGCTCTATCATTGGTGTCAATGGGAGGAATAGTGCCCCATTGGGAGGAATAGTGCCACATTATTGGTGTCATTGGCAGGAATAGTATCCCATCATTGCTATCAATGGATGGAATAGTGCTCCATCATTGATGTCAATGGGAGGAATAGTGTCCCATCATTGGTATTATTGGCAGGAATAGCGCCCCATCATTGGTGTCAGTGGGAGGAATAGTGCCCTATCATTGGTGTCAATGGGAGGAATAGTGCTTTATCATGGGTGTCATTGGGAGGAATAGTGCCCCATCATTGGTATCAGTGGGGGGAATAGCGCCCCATAATTGGTGTGAGTGGGAATAATAGTGCCCCATCATTGGTGTCAGTGGGAGGTTAATGATGTCATTGGCATGAATAGTATCACATCATTGCTATCAATGGACAGAATAGCGCCCCATCATTGGTATCAGTGGGAGGAATAGTGCCCCATCATTGGTATCAGTGGGAGGAATAGTGCCCCATCATTGGTGTCTTCGGGAGAAATAGTGTCCCATCATTGGTATCAGTGGGAGGAATAGTGCCTCATCATTGGTGTCAGTGGGAGGAATAGTGCCTCACAAACAAAAAAGAGGTTGGGGGAGCACACCCTGAACATGCATTTCTAAAGCTGGTGCAGCTATAGACCAAGCGACATGCATATTTACAAAAAAGCGCACACATGCAAAAGAAATGACTGTCAAATATAAGGCAATCAATGAATAAATAAAAATGGGGTTTTGGTCCCACCATATGGCCATATCGTGCTCAAGCCCACCACTACGTCAAAGTACCCCATTGTCAGTGGGTCCTACACTATCCATGTAAAAAAGGATGAATCCAACTTCTCAAACCCTTGGAGACACTAACTCCTAACTGGGAGAGATGTGCAACTGCACTATGTGGAACTCATCCAATATCTGCTAGTCAATGGACACTAATGGAGTACAGGTGTGGGAGGGTGGGGTGCTCACCTCAGAGTCTGGTCAGACCAAATACATTACAAACAAAAAAGAGGTTGGGGGAGCACACCCTGAACATGCATTTCTAAAGCTGGTGCAGCTATAGACCAAGCGAGACCAAGCGACCAAGATATTGGATGGAACTCATCCAATATCTGCTAGTCAATGGACACTAATGGAGTACAGGTGACATATGCATGTCGCTTGGTCTATAGCTGCACCAGCTTTAGAAATGCATGTTCAGGGTGTGCTCCCCCAACCTCTTTTTTGTTTGTAATGTATTCGGTCTGACCAGACTCTGAGGTGAGCACCCCACCCTCCCACACCTGTACTCCATTAGTGTCCATTGACTAGCAGATATTGGATGAGTTCCACATAGTGCAGTTGCACATCTCTCCCAGTTAGGAGTTAGTATCTCCAAGGGTTTGAGAAGTTGGATTCATCCTTTTTTACATGGATAGTGTAGGACCCACTGACAATGGGGTACTTTGACGTAGTGGTGGGCTTGAGCACGATATGGCCATATGGTGGGACCAAAACCCCATTTTTATTTATTCATTGATTGCCTTATATTTGACAGTCATTTCTTTTGCAGGAATAGTGCCTCATTATTGGTGTCAGTGGGAGGAATAGTGCTCCATCATTGGTGTCAGTGGGAGGAATAGTGCTCCATCATTGGTGTCAGTGGGAGGAATAGTGCCCCATCATTGGTGTCAGTGGGAGGAATTGTGCCCAATCATTCGTGTCAGTGGGGAAGAATAGTGCCCCGAGTGCTGGATAAAAGCAAGCAAAGGGCTGAATCTGGCCCCTGGGCTACAGTTTGTACACCACTGGTCCAAAGGATCAGACAAGGAGCTGTCCAGCATCTCAAGTGGCTCAGTAAGAAGAGCCACTGCTGGACACAGCAGAGGTCATGGGTTCAGGTCCTGGTCCTGACAATAGGATTGTTTAGGCAGAGGAAATGATTTGCCATTTTCTAGCAGGAATTCAAGGCAAAATGTAGATATTTTAAAGTAATGTTTAAGCAGAGTGAACTATTGTAGATGTTCCCTATAGCAATGCTTCACCTATCAGTTTCAATCCACTTTAAAGTAACAGGTTTCCTCTAAGTCTAAATTAATCATATGATGTAATATTGAAGTCAGCCTAGATGCAGCCTGATCTGCAGGGTCCAAAGTTCCCAACTACAGGAATATTGCTACAGATTCCGAGATTCAAACAAAAGGCACAAAAAATATTTTCCACTGCAGACTATTCAGCAATGGCAACAAACATAAAATGTAAAAGTTTGATGCATTTTCTCTGATTTTGCTTCTTTGTGGCACAATCACTTTCAAGTTAAAAATAAAGTTTGCGGTAAGGGAGTAGAAGCCAAGCTGTAGGGAATGAAGTGAGAAGGGGGCGATCTCAGTGGTGTAATCTCACGGGTGAAAGAGACACACGTCACACTAATGGTTGTGTTACATGCGTGCCTTTCCGACGACCCCACACACACAGTTTACATGGATGCTGGATAAATGACATGCGAGCTGCACAGCCCAGCTGTTACCCAGCAACTCCGGGGGGGGCATCTGGGATATCGTCTAACCACCTGCCATGTAATGATCACTATCCAAACCCAAACCCTGCAAACTATCAGGAGGAGCTGATAGAAATAACCGGACCCGACCAATAATCACTTGCCACAAAAAAAGCAAATACAGTGCCTTGAAAAAGTATTCACACCCCTTGAAATTTTCCATTTTGTCATGTTACAACCAAAAATGTAAATGTATTTTATTGGGATTTTATGTGATAGACCGACACAAAGTGGCACATAAAAAGTGGAAGGAAAATGATAAGTGATACAAATAAATCTTTGAAAATTGTGGCTGCATTTATATTCACCCCTCGGAGTCAATACTTTGTAGAACCGCCTTTCCCTGCAATTACAGCTGCAAGTCTTTTTGGGGATGTCTCTACCAGCTTTGCACATCTAGAGAGGACATTTTTGCCCATTCTTCTTTGCAAAATCGCTCAAGCTCTGTCAGATTGGATGGAGAGCGTCTGTGATCAGCAATTTTCATGTCTTGCCACAGATTCTCAATGGGATTTAGGTCTGGACTGTGACTGGGCCATTCTAACCCATGAATATGCTTTGATGTAAACCATTCCATTGTAGCTCTGGCTGTATGTTTTTGGTCATTGTCCTCCGCCCCATTCTCAAGTCTTTTGCAGACTCTAACAGGTTTTCTTCTAAGATTGCCCTGTATTTGGCTCCATCCATCTTCCCATCAACTCTGACCAGCTTCCCTGTCCCTGCTGAAGAAAAGCATCCCCACAACATAATGATGCCACCACCATGTTTCACAGTGGGGATGGGGTGTTCAGGGTGATGTGCAGTGTTAGTTTTCCCCCACACTTACCGTTTTGCTTCTACGCCAAAAAGTTCAGTTTTGGTCTCATCTGAGCAGAGCTCCTTCTTCCACATGTTTGCTGTGTCCTCCACATGGCTTCTCACAAACTGCAAACAGGACTTCTTATGGATTTCTTCCACCAATGGCTTTCTTCTTCTCACTCTTCCATAAAGGGCAGATTTGTGGAGCGCACGACTAATAGTTGTCCTGTGGACAGATTCTCCCACCTGAGCTGTGGATCTCTGCAGCTCCTCCAGAGTTCCCATGGGCCTCTTGGCTGCTTCTCTGATGAATGCTCTCCTTACCTGGCCGGTCAGTACAGGTGGACGGCCATGTCTTGGTAGGGTTGCAGTTGTGCCATTTGCATAGCATCATCTGACATGTGTTTAGGAAGCGCTACGCCTCCTCCTGAATGTCTGTTTTTTGGAGGTTTTTTACTTATAATTCTTACATTATGGGACCATACCACAACCATGAGCCGAGCGTTTGGCTGGCGGCTGCAGTGCAGGCCCATTAATCTCAATGGGTGAGTTTGACAGACAGTACCACCTAACAAACTCTGCAGCCCGAGTTCAAAATGCGTTTGTGGCCATATGGACAGCCCTGTCCGGCTGTAATATTACAGTCTGGGTGGACCCAGAGGCATAACCTGAACCTTCAGTGCAAGAAACCATGAAAGACCCCACTGACCCCTAGCCTGGGCCCTTCCCTCCAACCCAGGGCTCTTTCCTTGAGCGCAGTGCCGGAACCTTTGCAACCCTGGTAGTTCTGCCACTGTTGTCAGTAGTTTGTTTTTATTTTTGTTATATTATTTTTTTTATTTTTTTTTACCAGTTCATTTTATTTGGTGTCAGTGGGAGGAATAGTGCTCTATCATTGGTGTCATTGGGAGGAATAGTGCCCCATCATTGGTATTAGTGGGAGGAAAAGCGCCCCATCATTGGTGTCAGTGGGAGTAATAGTGCCCCATCATTGGTGTCAGTGGGAGTAATAGTGCCCCATCATTGGTGTCAGTGGGAGTAATAGTGCCACATCATTGGTGTCAGTGGGAGTAATAGTGCCCCATCATTGGTGTCAGTGGGAGGTTAATGATGTCATTGGCATGAATAGTATCACATCATTGCTATCAATGGACAGAATAGCGCCCCATCATTGGTGTCTTCAGGAGAAATAGTGCCCCATCATTAGTGTCAGTGGGAGGAATAGTGCCCCATCATTGGTATCAGTGGGAGGAATAGTGCCCCATCATCAGAAACCATGAAGGACCCCACTGACCCCTAGCCTGGGCCCTTCCCTCCAAGCCCAGGGCCCTTTCCTTGAGGGCAGTGCCGGAACCTTTGCGACCCTGGTAGTTCTGCCACTGTTGTCAGTAGTTTGTTTTTATTTTTGTTATATTATTTTTTTCATTTTTTTTTTTACCAGTTCATTTTATTGGGGGGATATCAGGGGTCTAAACAGACCTTCCACCTTTGAGACAGAGAAAGGAGATTGAGGACACAGCCCTCAATCTCCATCTCTGCATCTTTAGCTGCTCAGAATGAATGGACAGGAATAGCTCTGCACAGAGCTTCCCGTTCATTCACAAACTGAAGCGTAGTGAACACAGTTTACTATGCTTCAGGTATGAAAGGACAGTCAGTGATTATTATCGATCACTGACTCTCTCTATCCTAAAACATCCCTGCAGCAGCAGGCAGGAGAGCTAAGGGGGGAAGCTGGGATGGGAGGGGGGGGGGGGCGACAGAGGGCGCCAGAAGATCACACAGGGGGGCAGTAGGAACTGGATAGGAGGGGTGGTGACCTATAGAGGAACCGATCCCCTCCCTTTTCCCCCTGCAGATGCTGAATGCCTATGGGAGGGAGAGGAGAAGGGGCCTTTAGCAGCTGCAGGAGGAGAAAACAGGGCATCAGTTCCTCTATATCAGGGATCCTCAAACTACGGTCCTCCAGCTGTTGCAGAACTACACATCCCATGAGGCATTGCAAACTCTGAGATTCACAAACATGACTAGGCATGATGGGAATTGTAGTTCCTGAGCAACTGGATTTACAGTAAAGGGGGTGCCGTGTAGAGAACCCTGAAGAATAGGGACAAAGGGGTTGCCAGGAAGGGCCCTGAAGAGTGTTCTACAGTACAGTACAGCTTATTTAACATAGTTCATTAGTGTCTTCTTCACTGCAAGCGACAAGGTGAAGCAGCGGCCTTGCCGCACTCAGCTATATTTAGTCGTCCCAGCAGATTGTGCATAGTTTATTTAAGTTTTAGTATCCCACTCATTCCCTTCTCCTATCCAAGTTCTCAATAAAACCCTAGACTGTTTCCTGACTGAGCCAAAGCACTTTGAAAATGCTAAACTGTGATGTTATTGCTAAGAGTAACCCAGAGGAATCCATAACCAGCAGCTCCCAAAGGAGTAGTTCTACACTTGTGCTACCTGAAGGTCATGCGATTTTGCCATGATTTTGCCACGATTTTGACTGGACTTGAAGCAATGCCTATGTCTATGGTCCTCAAAACTCATCAAAGTTGGACCAAAGTAGTGCAAGGACTACTTTGGAGTCATTGCAACTTTAAGTCGCAAAGATATGAATGGTACTCATGAAATCATGGAGTATGACTCGCCATGCGACTTTGCAGTCCCAAATCGCAGGGCAAGTCACAAGTGTGAAAGGGGCATAAGATGATTCAGATTGTTGCAAAAGTAGGCGGTAAAATGAGCGTTATCACAAGCCAAGTTTTGATCTGGCAGCCCATTGGACTACCTTACCGCAATGCGCATTATCGCACCACCTTGGTCCGAGTACAGCCGTGCTTTTACATTTTTGAATTTCAACAAGAAGCGCCTAAAACTGCTCAGTCCGCGCTATAGAATTTAATGACCCCCCCACCTTATCTCTCCTCTCTAAATTTATTGCTTGTTACGACTTGGCCAGCAAAGCTTCGTGCCGAGATCAGCGGAGGAATTAAGAATCGGCGCAGCCTGATCTGAGGGAACGGGTGACGGCTTCTGGCAGCGGCGGGGCCCTCCGCTTCCCTTATCAGGGGCCAATGTTTATGATCGTTTCATTTTTCGCCAGAAAAACCTGCTGCAAACGTTTACACTACACATTCCTGCGCCGATAGCGTCTCGCACCGCGTCCAGCCGGGCGGAGGTGAGATAAACAGCGCGAGCCGGCAACTCTTCAATTACTATGATCGCCCTAGATGGGCCGCATTCCTGTTTTGTATGGAATTTTATTTACATGATGAAGAATTGTTCTGAAAGGCTCAATATTAAATAAAAAAAATAAAAAAATGGACTTGTCCAAGACACAAGGAATACGGATGATTCCTGGAAAAAAAAAAAGATAACGCCGCAAAATATGGCGGTGTATTTACTAAGGGAGCGGAGACTGTACACTCAGGAAAGGAAATGTTAGGAAAAAGGTGAACTTACATTCAGTATACAAATCCAATCAAATTAATTAAAAAAATAAAATAAATTAGATTTTTGGTAGCGAGTGATTGGTCAACTGAATTCAACACATCATTGTCTTAATTACTAGCACTGTCTACATGAACAGTAATTACTGCTTTCTTAAATCAAGCTCACAGTGTCATTATAAACAGTACAACTACATATTAGGGATAGACCGATATGTTTTTTTCAGGGCCGATACCGATACTGATATTTTGGTCACAACGTATCGGTATCAGTTGATATGGGCCCATATTTTGTACATTTAAAGTTTTGAAAAATAAAGACAGTTTTTGACACAAATCTGGTACTGAACATGTTAATTTTTCTTTAATGCTTAATGGCTGGCTTGCCGGCACCCTGTGGTGGGTGGCTGGCTTACACCCTGTGGCGGATGGCTGGCACCCTGTGGTGGGTGGCTGGTTGGCTCCCTGTGGTGGGTGGCTGGCTGTTTGGCACATTGTGGTGGGTGGCTGGCTGACTAGCACCCTGTGGTGGGTGGCTGGCTGGCACCCTGTGGTGGGTGGCTGGCTGGCTGGCACCCTGTGGTGGGTGGCTGGCTGGCTGGCACCCTGTGGTGGTTGGCTGGCTGTCTGGCACATTGTGGTGGGTGGCTGGCTGTCTGGCACCCTGTGGTGGGTGGCTGGCTGGCACTCTATAATAGGTGGGTGCCTGGCACAGGGGCTGTGGGTGGCTGGCTGGTACAGGACCTGTAGGCGCCTGGCTGGTACAGTGCCTGTGGCTGGCTGGTACAGGGCCTGTGGGTGGCTGGCTGTCTGGCATCCTGTCTGTCTGTGACTGGCTGTCTAGCACCCTGTGGTGGGTGGGTGGCTGGCTGTCTGACACCCTGTGGTGGGTGGCTGGCTGTCTGGCACCCTGTGGTGGGTGGGTGGCTGGCTGGCACCCTGTAGTAGGTGGGTGCCTGGCACAGGGGCTGTGGGTGGCTCACTGGTACAGGACCTGTAGGCGGCTGGCTGGTACAGTGCCTGTGGCTGGCTGGTACAGGGCCTGTGGGTGGCTGGCTGTCTGGCATCCTGTCTGTCTGTGGCTGGCTGTCTAGCACCCTGTGGTGGGTGGCTGGCTGTCTGGCACCCTGTGGTGGGTGGCTGGCTGGCACAGGGGCTGTGGGTGGCTGGCTGGTATAGGGCCTGTGGGTGACTGGCTGGTACAGTGCCTGTGACTGGCTGGTACAGGGCCTGTGGATGTGGGTGGCTGGTTGGCACCGGGCTGCTGGGTGGGTGTAAGGCTGTGATACACTCCCGTGAGACTAGTCCCGACTCAAGACGAGGCTGTCCAAGGCGAGGGAGGAGGCCTAAGAAGGCAGAATGACGTCACAAAAATATCGGCAATATTGGCCAGTTCCGGGGCCGAGACCGATATATTGGGGAAAGTGCATATCGGGCACCGATATATTGGCCTTGCCGATAATCGGTCTATCCCTACTATATATGTACTTTTTTTCTCCACTTGAAGACTAGGTCTTTTCTGGCACTTTTTTTACAAGTTTAAATCAGTATTTTTTGCTAGAAAATTACTTACAATCCCCCAAACATTATATATATATTTTTAGCAGACGTAATAATAAATAAATTAAATGGCGGTTGTTGCAATTTATTTATTTGACACGGCATTTACGCAGCGTTTTTTCAAACGTAGTTTTTTGGGAAAAAATACACTTTAATGAATAAAAAAAATATATATATAATATATACATGATGAATAATATTGTAAAATATGAAAAATTATGTTACGCAGAGTAAATAGATACCTAACATGTTACGCTTTCAAATGGAGCACACTTGTGGAATGGCAACAAACTACGGTACTTATGAATTTCCACAGGCGACGCAATTACCTTTTTTTTACAGATTACCTGTTTAGAGTTACAGAGAAGGTCTAGCACTAGAATTATTGCTCTCGCTCTAACGTTTGCGGCGATACCTCACATGTATGGTATGAGCACTGTTAGCATATGCGTGCGTGACCTACCTATGTGTTCACTTCTGTGCGCAAGCATAGAGGGATGGGGTGCCTTTTCAGGCACTTTGGTTTACAAGTTTAAATCCATATCTTTGGTGTGGTGTGAACATCGTTTACATATGTGTGCGCTACCTATGTGTGCGTTTACTTCTGGACGCGAGTAAAGAGGGATGGGGGGCGCTTTAATTTTTTTTCTTATTTTTTTTTTTTTTTTACACTGTCCTTTTAATTCTTTTTGATCACTTGTATTCCTATTACAAGGAATGTAAACATCCCTTGTAATAAAAATAAGGAGGACAGGTCCCCTTTATGGAGAGATCCTGGGTCACAAGGACTCCAAATCTCTCCTTTACATTTAAAAGCAAAATATATAAAAAACATTTTTTGATCTTTTGCTTTAAAAAAAAAAAAAAAATGGTTTGCTTCCTCCTTGAATCGGAAATTACATCATCACATCACTCTGGTCCTCCAAGGCCATAGAGCCGATCAAAGACGATCTAGTCTTTTATCGCCTCTGTGACCAACCGGCCGCTCACATGAACCCACACACTGGGCACCATGTAGGCTGGAGGGAGGGGGGCAGAGAGCCAGAGCATTGTGTGAAAAAGGCAGCAGTGTGATCCAGAGGGAGGAGGGCAGAGAGCCGGAGTGCTGTGTGCAAAAGTCAGCAGTGTTATCCAGAGGCAGGGGGGTAGAGAGTCAGAGCATTGTGTGAAAAAGGCAGCAGTGTGATCCGGGGGGAGGGGGGCAGAGGGTCAGAGCATTGTGTGTATAAGGCAGCAGTGTTATCCAGGGGGAGGCGTAGGTCCTCGGGCCTGCCCTGAACGTCTTGGGAGGGGGTGGATATGGCCTTCTGGCTTAGTTCACCCCCTCTCATGGGGTCTCCCTTCGGGGGAGCCCCACCAAGTACTTGGGGTGGGCTGTTTCGGCAGTCCCCCTGGAGTACGGGGTCTGCCTGGCTTCGGCTGGGCGGGCCATAGTGATTACCTCAGTCCCCGTCAGGAGCTTCGCGCCCCGGGGGATCAGGGTCTAGGCCCTTCCTCTTCGGAGGAGGGCTATGTGTACGCCTTGTGCACTTTTTGTGTGTCTCACGTTTTGCGTGTGTGCACTTTTTTATGCACCGGGTGTAAGTCTTTTGAGTGTGTTTCACACCCCACGGGCTTTAATAAAAAAACTAAAAAAAAACTGTGCAAGACTGAAGGAAAGGCCGGAGGTCAGAATTAAACACTAGTACAGCGACAAGTGCGGCGTTATTCAGGTGAAACATTCTGTGGGCACCAATACTGGTAGAGAAAATATAATCATGTTGCCAGTATATAGCGCTGTCAAAGACTTTCTCAGAACACTCTGGTGCTGGAAACATTTTGGAGATGCTGAGTTTGATGTCCTCTGTTTCTCTATTTATCATTTTTATTCTTCAGCTTCACTATGACCTGCCAGGCACACAAGCAAAGACTTAGAATCCATGTATTAGTGCAGAAATTGGTGTGGCCAGTTTATATAGATTTCACCCCTGTGCAGTCTGTTCAGCCATGCAGTTAGTTCTCCATATAACACCGCCGTGCCAATCACCGTCCCTGAGAAGACACGTGACAGAGATGAACGAGTTGCTGGGATTGCGTTGCTGTGCACAGCTCTGGCACCAAGCTCTGGCCTCCAGCCAAGAGAAGTCTGGACATGTTTTGGGTGTATAGGTTTCACAATCTGGGCGGCGGGGCAGTCACATGGCACTGCGGGCTGTTCTGGAGATGTACAGACTGGCTGGTGTACAGGGAGGCAGATGAGTCGCATTGATTATATGATCTGCTGCTCACTAACAATACAGAACACAGGGAGGGTAACATGCTCAGAGGAGTAACACATACCAACCAATCAGAGATCAGATTTTAAAGGGTGACTCCACTTTTGTGGGAAAAAAGCAGCAAATAAAAAAACAATAATATAGGCGATACAATTGCTACACAAGTCATATTGTAATTGAATGCTCCTAAGAATTACCTTTCCTTTTAACCACTTTCCGACCGCCCCACTCAGATTTACTGCGGCAGGGGGGCTTGGCTGTGCATAATCACGTAGATCTAGGTGATTATGTGCACGCGGTCTCAGCGCCGTGCGCGCCCTGCCGGAGTCGCTCTTCCGCTGTAATTAGACATGGCGGGAGCCAGACCGGGGGAGGAGTGGGCTCAATCGCCGCCATCCTCCCGCGATCTTGGGGGAAACTGACAGGAGAGCCGTCTGCCTATGTAAACAAAGCAGGCGGCTCCCCTGTCAGACAGGCACAGGGAGATCGTGTGTCTCAGCTTAGCTGAAACCCTGATCTCTGTGTGCCTGTCACAGAGCCCTACCCCACAGTTAGCATGCACATTTAGGCTTACATTTAACCCATTATTGTCTAAACCGCTGGCAATAAAAGTGAGTACACCCCTAAGTGAAAATTTCCGAATAGAGCCCAATTAGCCATTTTCCCTCCCCGGTGTCATGTGACTCGTTAGTGTTACAAGGTCTCAGGTGTGAATGGGGAGCAGGTGTGTTAAATTTGGTGTTATCGCTCTCACTTTCTCATACTAGTCACTGGAAGTTCAACATGGCACCTCATGGTAAAGAACTCTCTGAGGATCTGAAAAAAAAGAATTGTTGCTCTTCATAAAGATGGCATAGGCTATAAGAAGATTGCCAAGACCCTGAAACTGAGCTGCAGCACGGTGGCCAAGACCATACAGCGATTTAACAGGAAAGGTTCCACTCGGAACAGGCCTCGCCATGGACGACCAGAGAAGTTGAGTGCACGTGCACAGCGTCATATCCAGAGGTTGTCTTTGGTAAATAGACGTATGAGTGCTGCCAGCATTGCTGCAGAGGTTGAAGGGGTGGGGGGTCAGCCTGTCAGTGCTCAGACCATACGCCACACACTGCATCAAATTGGTCTGCATGGCTGTCATCCCAGAAGGAAGCCTCTTCTAAAGATGATGCACAAGAAAGCCCACTAACAGTTTGTTGAACACAAGCAGACTAAGGACCTGGATTACTGGAACCATGTCCTACTGGAACCATGTCATGCATGTGTAGCGGCAACCAGGTGAGGAGTACAAAGACAAGTGTGTCTTGCCTACAGTCAAACATGGTGGTGGGAGTGTCATGGTCTGGGGCTGCATGAGTGCTGCCGGCACTGGGGAGCTACAGTTCATTGAGGGAACCATGAATGCCAACATGTACTGTGACATACTGAATCAGACCATGATCCCCTCTCTTCGGAGACTGGGCCGCAGGACAGTATTCCAACATGATAACGACCCCAAACACACCTCCAAGATGACCACTGCCTTGCTAAAGAAGCTGAAGGTAAAGGTAATGGACTGGCCAAGCATGTCTCCAGACCTAAACCCTATTGAGCATCTGTGGGGCATCCTCAAACGGAAGGTGGAGGAGCGCAAGGTCTCTAACATCCACCAGCTCTGTGATGTCATCATGGAGGAGTGGAAGAGGACTCCAGTGACAACCTGTGAAGCTCTGGTGAACTCCATGCCCAAGAGGGTTAAGGCAGTGCTGGAAAATAATGGTGGCCACACAAAATATTGACACTTTGGACACACTGCATAAGGTGAGCGCCCACTCACAAGGGGGTGCACAGTTTGCTGTGGGGATTTATCACTGTGTCACCTTGGAGCACCTGTCACTTTATGTGGCTCTATTGTCTGCACTAATCAGCACTATTGGCACTTTTTGAAGAAACTGCATTCGTACCTGCACCGGTTCAACAAAATTATTTTTGCACACATTTATTATTAGTGATTATTTGTATGTATTAAGCACTATTGGCTCTTTCAAAGAGGCTACTATTGTATCTGCACTAATTTTACTAGGATTTATTTTTTCACATATTGACCTTTTTTTTTCACATACTGTATATATCATTTGTGATTTTTTACTTTCACATTTGGCACTTTATACCTTTTATATGGAAACAATTTATCTACATTAGTTAATTTAGCCTCTTTCAACACAATTATTTATTGGTGTTTATAATTAATTATTTATTTATTGCTTTACGAGTATCTTTTTTTGATGTCCACCGATTTCTTGGATCGTTTTAGACCCCGTTCACACTGGGGCAACCTGTCAGGTGACCTGGTCGCCTGACAGGTCGCCGTAGGTCGCCTGCCATAGAGAAGCTGTGGACCCGTTCTAATAGGAGTGACACAAGTCGCTCCGACTTAGAAAAAGGGTCCGGAGCTTCTTTGGGGCGACCTGGAGCGACCTGCATTGACTTCAATGTTATGAAGTCCGTGCCGGCCGCTCCGAGGTCGCGGTGCGAGCTCCGCACCGCGACCTGTGAGGTCGCCCCAGCAAGTCGGATCGCCCCAGTGTGAACAGGGTCTCAGTCACTATTTGGTTCACTATTTATTGCACAGCATTTTTTGATAATATTGTTTACACTGTGTGAGATAGTGGAGTGCTTGCGGCAATTAAATCATTACCTGGTTGCTCGTAGGATTTACTGATTGCAGATGGATAGGGTCATGTACCATTAAATCTTGGGTGAGAACCTCTTTCCCTCAGCCAGGGCATTGAAAATTGGTGGTGGATGGGTATTCCAACATGACAATGACCCAAAACACACGGCCAAGGCAACAAAGGTATGGCTCAAGAAGAAGCACATTAGGGTCCTGGAGTGGTCTAGCCAGTCTCCAGACCTTAATCCCATAGAAAATATGTGGAGGGAGCTGAAGGTTCGAGTTACTAAACAGCAGCCTTGAAACCTTAATGACTTGGAGAGGATTTGCAAAGAGAAGTGGGACAAAATCCCTCCTGAGATGTGTGCAAACCTGGTGGCCAACTACAAGAAATGTCCGACCTCTGTGATTGCCAACAAGGGTTTCTCCACCAACTACTAAGTCATGTTTTATGAAGGGGTCAAATACTTATTTCACTCATTAAAATGCAAATCGATTTATAACTTTTTTGAAATTTTCTGGATATTTTTGTTGTTATTCTGTCTCTCACTGGTAAAATAAACCGACCATTAAAATTATAGATTGATCCCAAAAAAAGATTTTCAAAAAAAAAAATTATAGAGGAATTATTTCTTTGTTAATGGGCAAAGGTACAAAATCAGCAGGGGATCAAATACTTTTTCCCTTCCCTCACTGTATCCTATCTGACCAATAATGAATCTATTTGTAAAATCTTTGGGTTTCCATGTATAAATAATGCAGGTTATGTACACTAGTGTTGTCATCAGTATATCTGTCTCCTTTCCTTTTCTTTCTGTCCCTGACTTTTACCCTTTTGCCTCAAAAAATTATATTTTTCAGTCAGATATCTGTCTGGGTTTCTTTTTTTTTAATACTCTGCAGACAGACAGGATTTCCAACGCTGCTCGTCCCCTGTGGTCACAACCCCTCTTCCCTTTCTCAAGTAAGGCAAAGTTTGTCTCCTAACTGCCAATGAGCGTGTGCAAACCTGACAGTTATGTGTTTGTGTAACCTTAATGAAATCATTTTATAGTCAGTGTTGCAACATGGAAGATCATTAATGAGAAACAAGCTGTGTATAAAATTAAATGGGCCGGCCTTATATAATGAGGACACAAGCCCCTCCCACCCTACTAATATAACCTATGTATTATCAGGGGGGAGGACAGACAGACATACATAGGAGAATGATAGACAGACAGACAGACAGACATAGGAGAATGATAGACAGACAGACAGACAGACTAGAATGATAGACAGACATAGGAGAATGGTAGACAGACAGACAGACAGACAAACAGACATAGGAGAATGATAGACAGACATAGGAGAATGATAGACATACAGACAGACAGACATAGGAGAATGATAGACAGACATAGGAGAATGATAGACAGACAGACAGACATACAGACATAGGAGAAAGATAGACAGACAGACATAGGAGAATGATAGACAGACAGACAGACAAACAGACATAGGAGAATGATAGACAGACAGACATAGGAGAATGATAGACAGACAGACAGACATACAGACATAGGAGAATGATAGACAGACAGACATAGGAGAATGATAGACAGACATAGGAGAATGATAGACAGACAGACAGACATAGGAGAATGAATGACAGACAAACAGACATAGGAGAATGATAGACAGACATAGGAGAATGATAGACAGACAGACATAGGAGAATGATAGACATACAGACAGACAGACATAGGAGAATGATAGACAGACATAGGAGAATGATAGACAGACAGACAGACATAGGAGAATGATAGACAGACATAGGAGAATGATAGACAGACATAGGAGAATGATAGACAGACATAGGAGAATGATAGACATACAGACAGACAGACATAGGAGAATGATAGACAGACATAGGAGAATGATAGACAGACAGACAGACATACAGACATAGGAGAATGATAGACAGACATAGAAGAATGATAGACAGACATAGGAGAATGATAGACATACAGACAGACAGACATAGGAGAATGATAGACAGACATAGGAGAATGATAGACAGACATAGGAGAATGATAGACAGACAGACAGACATACAGACATAGGAGAATGATAGACAGACAGACAGACAAACAGACATAGGAGAATGATAGACAGACAGACATAGGAGAATGATAGACAGACATAGGAGAATGACAGACAGACAGGCAGACATAGGAGAATGATAGACAGACATAGGAGAATGATAGACAGACAGACAGACAGACATAGGAGAATGATAGACAGACATAGGAGAATGATAGACAGACAGACAGACAGACATAGGAGAATGATAAACAGACATAGGAGAATGATAGACAGACAGACATAGGAGAATGATAGACAGACATAGGAGAATGATAGACATACAGACAGACAGACATAGGAGAATGATAGACAGACATAGGAGAATGATAGACAGACATAGGAGAATGATAGACAGACAGACAGACATACAGACATAGGAGAATGATAGACAGACAGACATAGGAGAATGATAGACAGACATAGGAGAATGATAGACAGACATAGGAGAATGATAGACATACAGACAGACAGACATAGGAGAATGATAGACAGACATAGGAGAATGATAGACAGACATAGGAGAATGATAGACATACAGACAGACAGACAGACATAGGAGAATGATAGACAGACATAGGAGAATGATAGACAGACATAGGAGAATGATAGACATACAGACAGACAGACATAGGAGAATGATAGACAGACATAGGAGAATGATAGACAGACATAGGAGAATGATAGACAGACAGACAGACAGACATACAGACATAGGAGAAAGATAGACAGACAGACATAGGAGAATGATAGACAGACAGACAGACAAACAGACATAGGAGAATGATAGACAGACAGACATAGGAGAATGATAGACAGACAGACAGACATACAGACATAGGAGAATGATAGACAGACAGACATAGGAGAATGATAGACAGACATAGGAGAATGATAGACAGACAGACAGACATAGGAGAATGAATGACAGACAAACAGACATAGGAGAATGATAGACAGACATAGGAGAATGATAGACAGACAGACATAGGAGAATGATAGACATACAGACAGACAGACATAGGAGAATGATAGACAGACATAGGAGAATGATAGACAGACAGACAGACAGACAGACATAGGAGAATGATAGACAGACATAGGAGAATGATAGACAGACATAGGAGAATGATAGACATACAGACAGACAGACATAGGAGAATGATAGACAGACATAGGAGAATGATAGACAGACAGACAGACATACAGACATAGGAGAATGATAGACAGACATAGAAGAATGATAGACAGACATAGGAGAATGATAGACATACAGACAGACAGACATAGGAGAATGATAGACAGACATAGGAGAATGATAGACAGACATAGGAGAATGATAGACAGACAGACAGACATACAGACATAGGAGAATGATAGACAGACAGACAGACAAACAGACATAGGAGAATGATAGACAGACAGACATAGGAGAATGATAGACAGACATAGGAGAATGACAGACAGACAGGCAGACATAGGAGAATGATAGACAGACATAGGAGAATGATAGACAGACAGACAGACAGACATAGGAGAATGATAGACAGACATAGGAGAATGATAGACAGACAGACAGACAGACATAGGAGAATGATAAACAGACATAGGAGAATGATAGACAGACAGACATAGGAGAATGATAGACAGACATAGGAGAATGATAGACATACAGACAGACAGACATAGGAGAATGATAGACAGACATAGGAGAATGATAGACAGACATAGGAGAATGATAGACAGACAGACAGACATACAGACATAGGAGAATGATAGACAGACAGACATAGGAGAATGATAGACAGACATAGGAGAATGATAGACAGACATAGGAGAATGATAGACATACAGACAGACAGACATAGGAGAATGATAGACAGACATAGGAGAATGATAGACAGACATAGGAGAATGATAGACATACAGACAGACAGACAGACATAGGAGAATGATAGACAGACATAGGAGAATGATAGACAGACATAGGAGAATGATAGACATACAGACAGACAGACATAGGAGAATGATAGACAGACATAGGAGAATGATAGACAGACATAGGAGAATGATAGACAGACAGACAGACATACAGACATAGGAGAATGATAGACAGACATAGGAGAATGATAGACAGACATAGGAGAATGATAGACATACAGACAGACAGACATAGGAGAATGATAGACAGACATAGGAGAATGATAGACAGACATAGGAGAATGATAGACAGACAGACAGACATACAGACATAGGAGAATGATAGACAGACAGACAGACAAACAGACATATGAGAATGATAGACAGACAGACATAGGAGAATGATAGACAGACATAGGAGAATGATAGACAGACAGACAGACAGACATAGGAGAATGATAGACAGACATAGGAGAATGATAGACAGACAGACAGACAGACATAGGAGAATGATAAACAGACATAGGAGAATGATAGACAGACAGACATAGGAGAATGATAGACAGACAGACATAGGAGAATGATAGACAGACATAGGAGAATGATAGACAGACAGACAGACATAGGAGAATGATAGACAGACAGACATAGGAGAATGATAGACAGACATAGGAGAATGATAGACAGACATAGGAGAATGGTAGACAGACAGACAGACATAGGAGAATGATAGACAGACATAGGAGAATGATAGACAGACAGACATAGGAGAATGGTAGACAGACAGACAGACAGACAAACAGACATAGGAGAATGATAGACAGACATAGGAGAATGATAGACAGACATAGGAGAATGATAGACATACAGACAGACAGACATAGGAGAATGATAGACAGACAGACAGACATACAGACATAGGATAATGATAGACAGACAGACAGACAGACATACAGACATAGGATAATGATAGACAGACAGACAGACATACAGACATAGGAGAATGATAGACAGACAGACAGACATACCGACATAGGATAATGATAGACAGACAGACAGACAAACAGACATAGGAGAATGATAGACAGACAGACAGACATAGGAGAATGATAGACAGACATAGGAGAATGATAGACAGACAGACAGACATAGGAGAATGAATGACAGACAAACAGACATAGGAGAATGATAGACAGACAGACATAGGAGAATGATAGACATACAGACAGACAGACATAGGAGAATGATAGACAGACATAGGAGAATGATAGACAGACAGACAGACAGACAGACAGACATAGGAGAATGATAGACAGACATAGGAGAATGATAGACAGACATAGGAGAATGATAGACATACAGACAGACAGACATAGGAGAATGATAGACAGACATAGGAGAATGATAGACAGACAGACAGACATACAGACATAGGATAATGATAGACAGACAGACATAGGAGAATGATAGACAGACAGACAGACATAGGAGAATGATAGACAGACAGACAGACAAACAGACATAGGAGAATGATAGACAGACAGACATAGGAGAATGATAGACAGACAGACATAGGAGAATGATAGACATACAGACAGACAGACATAGGAGAATGATAGACAGACATAGGAGAATGATAGACAGACATAGGAGAATGATAGACATACAGACAGACAGACATAGGAGAATGATAGACAGACATAGGAGAATGATAGACAGACATAGGAGAATGATAGACAGACAGACAGACATACAGACATAGGAGAATGATAGACAGACATAGGAGAATGATAGACAGACAGACATAGGAGAATGGTAGACAGACAGACAGACAAACAGACATAGGAGAATGATAGACAGACAGACATAGGAGAATGATAGACAGACATAGGAGAATGATAGACAGACAGACAGACATAGGAGAATGATAGACAGACATAGGAGAATGATAGACAGACAGACATAGGAGAATGATAGACAGACATAGGAGAATGATAGACAGACAGACAGACATAGGAGAATGATAAACAGACATAGGAGAATGATAGACAGACAGACATAGGAGAATGATAGACAGACATAGGAGAATGATAGACATACAGACAGACAGACATAGGAGAATGATAGACAGACATAGGAGAATGATAGACAGACAGACAGACAGACATACAGACATAGGAGAATGATAGACAGACAGACAGACAAACAGACATAGGAGAATGATAGACAGACAGACATAGGAGAATGATAGACAGACATAGGAGAATGATAGACAGACAGACAGACATAGGAGAATGATAAACAGACATAGGAGAATGATAGACAGACAGACATAGGAGAATGATAGACAGACAGACATAGGAGAATGATAGACAGACATAGGAGAATGATAGACAGACAGATAGATCGTCCGATATAGGAGATAGATAGATAGATAGATAGATAGATAGATAGATAGATAGATAGATAGATAGATAGATAGATAGATAGATAGATAGATAGTAATTATGGTCAGTGAATATGATATATATACTGTATACGGTGTAGAGTTGTAAATCAGGGCAGCGCTCACCTACACCCCCGATCACACAGCCGAGCCCGCGTTAATTATAAAGTATTCCATGTAATTACAGACATTACACACCAATTATCTCCTTGGGGCAAAACTGACTGTTTTATGGAAACATCACCCGAAATGAAACCTTTACCCTCCATCCCACCCTTGTTTGGAAGTCTGAGAGTCTGTAATTAGTTGTTGCATCATGGTGCACTTTCCCCTCACCCGCTGTGTGCCAGCCATGTACAATGTGCTGCAATAGCTCGGTGGTTAGACGCTGCACTCTGGCTGGGTGGATAGTTCACCAATGTGACTTCAAGATGATAATTCCGACCTTCAATCACCACGGTAAATTCTGCCCTAATAAATCCTGCACTTCGAAAACTAAAGTCTAAAAAACAACTTTTTTTTTCTGTTATGTGTCTCGCTTGGGAAAGTATTTTTATTTTTTATTTTTAACCACTTCAGCTCAAGAAGGTTTACCCCCCTTAATATAAAACAAAGAAACTGCGCGTCAAAAAAGCAATTAACCACTTCAGGACCGCTCCCTGTGCTGCTACAGTGGCTCCCCTGGGTCCAGCATCGTAGACCTACGTTGAGCGTGTTTGCGCCGCCGGAGGCACGCTCCCACTGTGTTTAGACACAGACGATTGCCGTTTCTCTTCCCCGATCGTCGGGGAATCGAGTCTGGAGATCCGCCCGCTTGTGTAAACAAAGCGGGCGGATTTCTTAAGTGACAGACAGGGTCAGATTGCAAGGTTCAGCATAGCTGAACATGCGATCTGTCCCTGTGTCACTCAGTCACCTCCCCCCACACACGTCAGTAAGCACCAGGCATACATTAACCCCTCCCTCTCCAATAAAAATGAACCCCTTCCCTGCCAGTGTAATTTTTACAGTAACAGTGCATATATATAGCACTGATTACTGTAGTAATGTCACTGGTACCCCCAAAAGTGTCAAAAATGTCAGTCAAGGGTCCTATCTGTCCGCCGCAATGTCGCAGTCCCGCAAAAAAAAATCACAGATCGCCGCCATTACTCGTTAAAAAAAAAACACCAAAAATGACAGAAATCTTTCCCTTAGTTAGTAAACGCAATAACTTTTGCGCAAACCAATCAAAATACGCTTATTGCAATTTGTTTTACCAAAAATATGTGGCAGAAAACAAATTAGCCTAAAATGATAAAAAAAATTGATTTTTACATTTTTTGGGGGGGGAATTTCATATAAAAAAATGTGAAAAATATTGTTATTTTTTCAAAATTGTTTGTTTATAGCGCAAAAAGTAAAAATCGCACAGGTGATCAAATACCACCAAAATAAAGCTCTGTTTGTGGGGAAAAAAGGACATAAATTTCGTTTGGGTAAGGCGTTGCATGACCGCGCAATTGTCAGGTAAAGTCGCACAGCGCCGAATCGCAAAAAGTGGCCCAGACGTAAGACAGCAAAATCCTCCGGTGGTAAAGTGGTTAAAATAGAAAGTCCAACAAATGCTTGTCCAGACAGGAAATCCTCCAGCTCTGAGTGAAAAAGTGGCCAATGACGAGTGATCCAATAGCCAACACCACCACCACATGTAACACACTGCCTGTTACCGAAATCATGGGATCATTGCTCACACAATGATCGTAAGCGCATTCAGCGATGATGGAAAAACCGCACAGCCTTATGATGCTTCCTCAACTCCAAATGGTATACAGGCAGGAATACTCAGTAGGGGGATGGATGTTTACAATAGAAGGAAGAATACCACAACATTACATGAAAGAGCTCATGGTGTAGTATATTAATAAAATATATGTATTGTATGCAGAGTAAATCTCACTCACCAAACACAGTACATAGTAATGCAGCAAAGAATATAACTCTCAGCAGACTTCCCGTCGTGACGGCGGACCTTCCTAGTGTGACGAGCTACACACAGAGCCAGCTCCTCCCCACGCGTTTCATCATAGCAACGTCATCACACTCTTCAGAACAGCATTCTTACCAAATAAAGGCACCACGAGGCTCCCCATACAGACTTTCCTCTCTCAGCTCTCCTCTCTCCCTGCATGAAGTATGAGAGTGCAGTTACCCCCTTAACCACTTAAGCCCCGGAAGATTTTACCCCCTTCCTGACCAGGGTTTTTTTTGCGATTTTTTACTGCGTGACTTTAACGGACAATTGCACGGACGTGCGACGCTGTACCTAAACGAATTTCACTTCCTTTTTTTCCCACAAACAGAGCTTTCTTTTGGTGGTATTTGAACACCTGTGCGATTTTTTGATCATGCGCTATAAACAAAAAAAGAGCGTAAATTTTGCAAAAATAACAATATTTTTCACTTTTTTTTATATGAAATTCCCCCCCAAAAAAATGTAAAAATCAAAATTTTTTAACATTTTCGGCCAATTTGTTATATGCTACATATGTTTGGTAAAAAAAAAAAAATCGCAAAAAGCGGATTTTGATTGGTTTGCGCAAAAGTTATCGCGTTTACTAACAAAGGGAAAGATTTTTTGTCATTTTTGGTGTTTTTTTTTTAACGAGTAATGGCGGCGATCTGCGATTTATTTTGCGGGACTGCGACATTGCGGCGGACAGATCGGACCCTTGACTGACATTTTTGACACTTTTGGGGGTACCAGTGACATTACTACAGTAATCAGTGCTATAAATATGCACTGTTACTGTAAAAATGACACTGGCAGGGAAGGGGTTAACTGTATTGGAGAGGGAGGGGTTAAGTGTGTCCTAGGGGCGTGTTTCTAACTGTGATGGGACATGTCTCCTATTGTAAAAACAGAGATCAATGGTTCTACATAGTAGAATCGTCTGATCTCCATTTTTACACAGGGGAGAATGACAGGCGGCTTGTTTACATAAGCCGCCCGCCTTTCTCCCGCTCTACCGACGATCGTAGTGTGACCGGCGGACATGCGGTCCGCCAGTCACACGCGCGGACTCCTCTGTGAACGAGCCTGCTGAGGCGCGCGCTCGCCCGCTATTGGCTCAAAAGCCGGTGACAGGCTAGCGACGTAGATCTACGTCACTCTGCCTGGCCGGGGCTGACTGCCACAGTAAATATACTGTGCACAGTCGGCAAGTGGTTAATGACCAGGCCATTTTTTTGCAATACAGCACTTGCGTTACTTTAGCTGACAATTACGCGGTCGTGCGACGCTGTACCCAAATAAAATTGATGTCCTTCTCTTCCCACAAATAGAGCTTTCTTTTGGTGGTATTTGATCATCTGTGCGGTTTTTATTTTTTGCTAGAAACAAAAAAAAGTGTGACAATTTTGAAAAAAAAAACAATATTTTTTTACTTTCTGTTATAAAACATTCAATAAAACAATGTAAAAAATCGAATTATTTCATCACTTTAGGCCAATATGTATTTTTCTACATCAGGGGTGGCCCAAGACATTGAGCTGCCTGGGTCCAAGAATGAAATGCTGCCCCCCCCAACCCCTCCAAAAAAAAAATAAAAATCACGGCCACCAAAAGGCCCCCACATCCATTATTTTATATCATGATAATTAAAACTAAAGGAAGTCAGATTTACATGCAACAGCTCCTTGTCTATATGCAAAATCATCTGACATATCATTATGTTCAATTCCAAACTCACAAACTCCAGTTTTATTTTGTTTGTCTGAATGTCTGATGTCATTGCGCACACCACAATCATGGGAAGGACGTTCCCCGGAGGAGACACTCCGCCTCCTCATACTCATCAGTTTGCACTACAGGTGGCAGTACGAGATGGGGAAATGACACCCTTAACGCACCACAAACTGATGGCATGCAAAGTTCTAGCTGGGTCCAATGGACCCAGTGGGACCCATGGTAGGGCCGGCCCTGTGCTACATATTTTTGGTAAGAAAAAATCCCAATAAGCGTATTGATTGGTTTGCTCAAAAGTTATTGTGCCTACAAACTATGGGATAGATTTATGGACTTTTTATTTTTTTAAATTGTTGTTACTAGTAATGGCGTCAATCTGAGATTTTTAGCAGGACTGCGACATTGCAGTGGACAAATCGGACACTAAGTGACACTTTTGACACTTTTTTGGGGACCAGTGACAGCAATACAGTGATTAGTGCTAAAGATATGCACTGTTACCATATTAATGAGTAGGGGTTAACATCAGGGGGGATCAAAGGGTTAAATTTGCCCCCTAGGGGGTGTTTTCTAACTGTGTGGGGGAGGTGCTTTGGCTGTGAGAAGACAGAGAGCCATGTCCCTGCTTAGCAGAAACACAGGATCTCTGTTTTCCCTACTAGCAGAATAGTGATCTGCCTTGCTTACATAGAGACAAGGGGTGGGTAGGAGGGTTGGCTGCCCTGGGCGCAGTTGTATACTGCAGGGATGGGGGCACTGCCAATCTGATTATACGCCTGACAGGAGTAGTGACAGACGCATCACTACTCCTGTCAGCCAAACACAGGGAGCAGCGAGGAGAGCAGTAGAGAGCCAGTACAGGGCTTGCGATGACTCCACTCTTAATTAAAACTCTTCTATTGACAAGCGGATGACTACTGGGGGTAGGATCCCCTAAGCTCATACATATTGGGGGGATGCAGTTTGGCATCATTGCCCTGGGTGCTGGATGACCTTGTCCTGGCACTGCATAGGCACACCACCGTTCTGCCTCTCTTGTGAATGATCAGCGGGTCCCGATGGACATCGGGTCTGTCGGACCCGCTGGTTGGCTCCCGCTGTGTCTATTTACAGCAGGAGCTGGTCGCCGGCGGTGCGGACCCGGTAGAGCGAAATCATGTACCTGTACATGATTTTGTGCAAAAGAGGCGCCACCCCGCAGTATATGTACGTCGGGCTGTCAGCAAGTGGTTAAAAGAAACCCCTAGTCAATTTTTTTAATGCAGTTTGTGTCGCATTGGGGGAGATTTCCTTTCACTTCCTGTCCCATAGACAAAACAGGAAGTGAGAAGAAATCTGTTTAACCCTTTCGCTGCCAGGTCTGCCATGTATTCCGGGCTCTGCTTGCCAGAGGTGGGGGACTCGAGTCACATGACTTGACTTAAGTCACCAGTTTGAGGACTTGAGACTTGCTTGACAAAAATGAATAAAAGACTCAACTTTTGACTTGGTATTCTTGACTTGAGACTTGACTTTGACTTGAGACATATGACTCAAAATGACTTTATTTTTTTAAGTTATTAAATATTTGCATTTTCTCAAGATGTGTTAAAGAAAAATGAATGTGCCTGTTATGTTTCTGACACTACAGTCACTTAACCACTTAAGCCCCGGAAGATTTTACCCCCATTCCGACCAGGGGGTATTTTGCGATTCGGCACTGCGTGAATTTAACGCACAATTGCGCTGTCGTGCGACGCTGTACCTAAACGAATTTGACGTCCTTTTTTTCCCACAAACAGAGCTTTCTTTTGGTGGTATTTGATCACCTGTGCGATTTTTTGATCACGCGCTATAAACAAAAAAAGAGCGTCAATTTTGCAAAAATAGCAATATTTTTCACATTTTTTTATATGAAATTCCCCCAAAAAAAAATGTAAAAATCAAAATTTTTAAAAATTTTCGGCCAATTTGTTTTATGCTACCTATGTTTGGTAAAAAAAAAAATCGCAAAAAGCGTATTTTGATTGGTTTGCGCAAAAGTTATCGCGTTTACTAACAAAGGGAAAGATTTTTGTCATTTTTGTTGTTTTTTTTTTTAACGCGTAATGGCGGCGATCTGCGATTTTTTTTGCGGTACTGCGACATTGCGGCGGACAGATCGGACCCTTGACTGACATTTTTGACACTTTTGGGGTTACCAGTGACATTTCTACAGTAATCAGTGCTATACATATGCACTGTTACTGTAAAAATACACTGGTAGTGAAGGGGTTAACTTTATTTGGGAGGGAGGGGCTGTGTGTATCCCTAGGGGCGTGCTTTCTACTGTGATTGGCTGTGGCTCTAGCTGTAAGGACACTGATCAACGGATCTACATACCAGATCCGTTTTATCAGTGTCTTTACACCGAGGAGAATGACAGGTGGCTTGTTTACACAAGCTGCCTGACATTCTCCCTCTCCCCCGCCGATCGCCGAGTGACCGGCGGACATCGGGTCCGCTGGTCACACGCGCGGGGGGGTCCGTGACCACGCGGGAGCGGGAGCGCGCCCCCGGGGGCGCGCGCTCGCTCCCTAGACCCTCACAAGCAAGCAACGTAGCCCTACGTTAGTTTGCCTGTGAGGGGCTGACCGCCGACGTAGATAGTCGTGCGGCGGTCGGCAAGTGGTTAAATCACCTCAGTGTGTTCTGATTTTTAGGACACTGGCTGTTTAACAATGGAAATACTTAACATGTTTTTAGTGACTGTGGTGTTTAACCACTTTAGCCCCGCTTACATTGAGGCTACTGCGGCAAAGTGCCGCGATCCCGTCCAGCGACGTAGACCTACGTCGCTGGACTCCGCCCCTTGTGGGCGGCGCTCGCGCGCCGCCGGAGGCTCGCTCCCGCTGTGTTCATTCACAGCGGGAGTCGGGCCAGCGGAGGAGCAGCGGCGATTGCCGCTGCTCTGCCCCGATCGTCGGGGATCAAGTCTGGAGATCCGCCCGCTGTGTGTAAACACAGCGGGCGGATCTCCATAGTGACAGGGACTGACAGATCGGAGTGTTCAGCATAGCTGGACATCCGATCTGTCCTTCTGTCACTCAGTCACCTCCCCCCCCCCACACGTCAGTAAGCACCAGGCATACATTAACCCCTCCCTCTCCAATAAAATTAACCCCTTCCCTGCCAGTGTCATTTTTACAGTAACAGTGCATATGTATAGCACTGATTACTGTAGAAATGTCACTGGTACCCCCAAAAGTGTCAAAAATGTCAGTCAAGGGTCCGATCTGTCCGCCGCAATGTCGCAGTCCCGCAAAAAAAATCGCAGATCACCGCCATTACGCGTTAAAAAAAAACACCAAAAATGACAGAAATCTTTCCCTTAGTTAGTAAACGCAATAACTTTTGCGCAAACCAATCAAAATACGCTTATTGCGATTTTTTTTACTAAACATAGGTAGCATAAAACAAATTGGCCAAAAATTAAAAAAAAATTTGATTTTTACATTTTTTTGGGGGGGAATTTCATATAAAAAAATGTGAAAAATATTGTTATTTTTTCAAAATAAACGCTATTTTTTTGTTTATAGCGCAAAAAGTAAAAATCACACAGGTGATCAAATACCACCAAAAGAAAGCTCTGTTTGTGGGAAAAAAAGGACGTAAATTTCGTTTGGGTACAGCGTCGCACGACCGCGCAATTGTCAGTTAAAGTCGCACAGTGCCGAATCGCAAAAAGTGGCCTGGACGGAAGACAGCAAAATCCTCCGGTGGTAAAGTGGTTAAACATGACCGGACGAAGGATTTTGAGATGTTTGGGCATTCAAAGTGTTTCTTTAATATTCCAAGAAAAAAACACTAAGCAGTTTTGTTAATGTTGAAAATAAAACAAAACCTTTCCTAAACTTTTAACTGATTTAAAGGTGAAAATTGGGGTAGATCAGTATTTTGACTTGATTTGTGACTTGACCAAAATAAATGACTTGACTTGCTTGACTTCTAGCAGGGACTCGACTTGACTTGCTTGCTTTTCCTCACAGTAACTTGGGACTTGCTTGAGACTTGAAGGTTAAGACTTGAGACTTGCTTGTGACTTGCACATGTGTGACTTACTCCCATGTCTGCAACTTCCCCATCTGCAGGCCAGGGACTGACATGGTGGGTGCCAGCGGGTGGAGGGGAGGGAGAAGAGCAGACACACGCCCCGTCTTGCTGTGACCGAGAAAGCAACATATACGGGGCTCCTGTTAGAAATTACGGGGGCCCCGCACAGGCAACCTTGAATATATCAAGACAATATTTTCACTAAAAATACACTAAAATCATTATTAGTGGACACAAACATAACAGAGAACCTGTGTGAATTAGCCCTCTTTAATTGTTTTTTTCATTTAAAAAAATGTATTATTTTTTTAAAAAAATTTTAAAAATGTTTATAATTATTTTACTTTACAATTTCTTAACCACTTAAGCCCCGGAAGATTTTACCCCATTCCTGACCAGGGCCTATTTTGCGATTCGGCACTGCGTGACTTTAACAGACAATTGGGCGGTCGTGCGACGCTGTACCTAAACAAATTTGACGTCCTTTTTTTCCCACAAACAGAGCTTTCTTTTGGTGGTATTTGGTCACCTGTGCGATTTTTTGATCATGCGCTATAAACAATAAAAGAGCGTCAATTTTGCAAAAATAACAATATTTTTCACATTTTTTATATGAAATTCCCAAAAAAAATGTAAAAATCAAAATTTTTTAACATTTTAGGCCAATTTGTCTTCTGCTACATATGTTTGGTAAAAAAAAATTGCAAAAAGCGTATTTGGATTGGTTTGCGCAAAAGTTATTGCGTTTACTAACTAAGGGAAAGATTTTTGTTGTTTTTTTTTAACGCGTAATGGCGGCGATCTGCGTTTTTTTTTGCGGGACTGCGACATTGCGGCGGACAGATCGGACCCTTGACTGACATTTTTGACACTTTTGGGGTTACCAGTGACATTACTACAGTACCTGTATCAGTGCTATACATATGCACTGTTACTGTAAAATGACACTGCCAGTGAAGGGGTTAACTTTTTTTGAGAGGGAGGGGTTATGTGTGTCCCTAGGGGCGTGATTCTAACTGTGATTGGCTGTGGCTTGAGGTGTAAGAACAGTGATCAACGGTCCTACATAGTAAAACCGTATGATCACTATTCTTACACAGGGGAGAATGACAGGCGGCTTGTTTACATTAGCCGCCCGCCTTTCTCCCAGTGTAACGGATGATCCCAGTGCATCCTGGGATATCTTATACCTGCAATACCTCCAAAACAAAGCTAAGCTAACTGAATAAAAGCCTCTCCAGGTGCTGTTAGCGAGCCTTGTCATAGACTTCTATGGAGGCTTTGGAGACACTTTGAAGCACATGACACATGGGGGATCATTTTTGAAGTGAAACAAATGCAAAGTGTGAGCAAGATTGTAAGCTAACCATTTTATTTAGCAACAGGGGCTTTGATTGGCATTCAGAGGGCTTTGAAAAGTGTGTCCAATGCCACATTTGGAAGCAAGTGTCAATGAGCCCTGTCATTCTTACTGTTGCTATTAGGCAGGGGCGTAACTACAGGGGTTGCAATTGCAACCGGGCCTCATGCTCCAGGGGGCCTGTGCGGCTCCCCTGTTTATCTGGATAGGAGGGAGGCAGCATGTAGAGCAATCACTGTCCTCCTTTTTCCTCCTGCAGCTGCAGGAGGAAAATGGAGGAGATTGGTTCCTCTGTATGCTGCCCCCGCCACTCCTCCTATCCAGTTCACTTGTGTTCTGCTGTCTCTGGGCCCTGTGTGCTCCCCTGTCCCCCCCACTGTGCTCTCCCCTGCCACAGTGCTCCCTCCCCTCTCCTGCCAGCTGCTGCAGGGGATGTTTCACAATAGAGAACCAGGAAGGGGTCGGTAAATATGTCATTTAACAGCTCCTTCCTTTTCTGAATGGACAGAGTCATAGTCAGTGACATTGTAAAAAAATAAAATAAAATGATAAAAAATATTACATTTAAAATACCAAAAAATAAAAACTACTGATACCAGGGGGTGAACTTCCATTATCGCAAAGGTCACACTTGCAACCGGGCCCTGGCATTCCACTACCGTGTGAAGGCCCCAAGATGGCAGGAAGGGGCCCACTGCAGAACTTGTGAAAGGGTCCCACAAGGAGAGTAAAGGGTCCCAGGATCAGTGGGAAGAGCCCCAGGCTTCAAGGGAAGGGCCCCAGCCAGGGGTCCCGTGGGGCCCTTTATGGTTTCTTGCACTGGGGCCCTGAAGGTTCTAGGTACGCTTCTGCTATTAGGTTTAATGCTTCTTCCAGCAGCAGAAGATACCATGACCTCTTTCCCCAGCAGATGCAGACTTCTTCTAGTGAAAGAGAGGGATAGAGTTCCAGCACAACCTATTCACTAAACTGACCACCCATCACTCCAGATTCCTTGGGCTGTGAATCACATTTCTCCTGAAGAATTCTGATCACATGGGGTCTGACTTGTATGACATCATCGTTACATCACCGCTTGATTTCACAATCCTGGAAACCACACTGAAGTCTGAATATTTTTATATTCCTGGAAAATCAGCCTCTCAGTAATACGGGCCGCAATCACTGCAACTTCACCCACTCCACCCATGGAATTTTCTCATTGTGTGTGGGAGGTCTTTTCATTCGTTGTCAGAGTTTTATTTTCTATTTACATTTTGTATTTCCTTTTCCAGTTTTCAAATTAAGCTGAAAACTTTTTAAAGTCCCCAAACTGAGACAAGAGCAACATCACTGATTTCCATGTCTTACAGGAGTGACATCACCGCTCTCTAGATATAAGATATATTATGCAGGAGTGACATCACCACTCTCCAGATATAAGATATATTATACAGGAGTGACATCACCGCTCTCCAAATATAAATTATATTATACATAGTGACATCACCACTCTCCAGATATAAGATATATTATACAGGAGTGACATCACCGCTCTCCAGATATAAGTTATATTATACAGAAGTGACATCACCGCTCTCCAGATATAAGATATATTATACAGGAGTGACATCACCGGTCTCCAGATATAAGTTATATTATACAGGAGTGACATCACCGCTCTCCAGATATAAGTTATATTATACAGGAGTGACATCACCGCTCTCCAGATATAAGTTATATTATACAGGAGTGACATCACCGCTCTCCAGATATAAGTTATATTATACAGGAGTGACATCACCGCTCTCCAGATATAAGATATATTATACAGGAGTGACATCACCACTCTCCAGATATAAGATATATTATACAGGAGTGACATCACCACTCTCCCGATATAAGATATATTATACAGGAGTAACATCACCGCTCTTCAGATATAAGATATATTATACAGGAGTGACATCACCGCTCTCCAGATATAAGATATATTATACAGAGTGACATCACCGCTCTCCAGATATAAGATATATTATACAGAGTGACATCACCGCTCTTCAGATATAAGATATATTATACAGGAGTGACATCACCACTCTTCAGATATAAGTTATATTATACAGGAGTGACATCACTGCTCTCCAGATATAAGATATATTATACAGAATGACATCACCGCTCTTCAGATATAAGATATATTATACAGGAGTGACATCACCACTCTCCAGATATAAGATATATTATACAGGAGTGACATCACCGCTCTCCAGATATAAGATATATTATACAGAGTGACATCACCACTCTCCAGATATAAGATATATTATACAGGAGTAACATCACCGCTCTTCAGATATAAGTTATATTATACAGGAGTGACATCACTGCTCTGCAGATATAAGATATATTATACAGAGTGACATCACCGCTCTTCAGATATAAGATATATTATACAGGAGTGACATCACCGCTCCCCAGATATAAGATATATTATACAGGAGTGACATCACCACTCTCCAGATATAAGATATATTATACAGGAGTGACATCACCACTCTCCAGATATAAGATATATTATACAGGAGTGACATCACCACTCTCCAGATATAAGATATATTATACAGGAGTAACATCACCGCTCTTCAGATATAAGATATATCATAAAGGAGTGACATCACTGCTCTCCAGATATAAGAAATATCATAAAGGAGTGACATCACCGCTCCCCAGATATAAATTATATTATACAGAGTGACATCACCACTCTCCAGATATAAGTTATATTATACAGGAGTGACATCACTGATCTCCAGATATAAGATATATTATACAGGAATGACATCACCGCTCTCCAGATATAAGATATATTATACAGGAGTGACATCACCGCTCTCCAGATATAAGTTATATTATACAGAAGTGACATCACCGCTCCCCAGATATACGTTATATTATACAGGAGTGACATCATCGCTCTCCAGATATAAGATATATTATACAGGAGTGACATCACTGATCTCCAGATATGTTATATTATACAGGAGTGACATCACCGCTCTCCAGATATAAGTTATATTATACAGGAGTGACATCACCGCTCTCCAGATATAAGATATATTATACAGGAGTGACATCACCGCTCTCCAGATATAAGATATATTATACAGGAGTGACATCACCGCTCTCCAGATATAAGATATATTATACAGGAGTGACATCACCGCTCTCCAGATATAAGATATATTATACAGGAGTGACATCACCACTCTCCAGATATAAGATATATTATACAGGAGTGACATCACCGCTCTCCAGATATAAGATATATTATACAGGAGTGACATCACCACTCTCCAGATATAAGATATATTATACAGGAGTGACATCACTGCTCTCCAGATATAAGATATATTATACAGAGTGACATCACTGCTCTCCAGATATAAGAAATATTATACAGGAGTGACATCACCGCTCTCCAGATATAAGTTATATTATACAGAGGGACATCACCACTCTCCAGATATGAGATATATTATACAGGAGTGACATCACTGCTCTCCAGATATAAGATATATTATACAGAGTGACATCACTGCTCTCCAGATATAAGATATATTATACAGGAGTGACATCACCGCTCTCCAGATATAAGTTATATTATACAGGAATGACATCACCGCTCTCCAGATATAAGATATATTATACAGGAGTGACATCACCGCTCTCCAGATATAAGATATATTATACAGGAATGACATCACCGCTCTCCAGATATAAGATATATTATACAGGAGTGACATCACTGCTCTCCAGATATAAGATATATTATACAGGAGTGACATCACCGCTCTCCAGATATAAGATATATTATACAGGAGTGACATCACCACTCTCCAGATATAAGATATATTATACAGAGTGACATCACCACTCTCCAGATATAAGATATATTATACAGGAGTGACCCCGCTGCTCTCCAGTTTATATTTTTTCTAGTTGACATTGTTGATTTTTAAAAGCAAATTGGTCTGTAAATGCTACATTTATACTTCCTTCTAAAAAAAATAAATAAGCTACATTGTACTATTGTGAGATCACTGCTTTCCAGGAATATAAAACACCCTTCCTTGTTTCCACATGGGTTTGAAGTATATTATTATATTATTCATGAGTTCAAATTATTTGTCCACAGCGCACAACTGTTCTTTCAGTGGATCCATATTCATTGTTCTGCCACAACTACAGTGTATAGATCTGTAGAAATAACGGAATTTTTGTAAAATCTTACCTGTAAAATTCCTTTCTCGGAGTCCTCCGACAGTCGCCGCCGCCTCTAAGTCATCACTATTGGGTATTGACTTCCGCTCCGCAGGAGTAGCTAGGCATAAGACTTAGTAAAAAAGAACAAAGGCATTTGCATATACACACCCATGGGGGCTTTCCCCACTAGGTCAATACCCCCCTGCAGTGACCACTCCCAACTCAGTTTGGTAGCATAGCAGTAGGTAATAAGACAACAACCCCAAAAGAGGGGCGTGGGCGGCGACTGTCGGAGGACTCAGAGAAAGGAATTTTACAGGTAAGATTTTACAAAAATTCAGTTTTCTCTTACGTCCTCCGACAGTCGCCGCCGCATCTAAGTCATCACTATTGGGATGTCCCAAAGCAGTGTAGACATGAGGGGTGGGAGACGCAACCGTAGAAAAGGCAGCGCAGTACCCACGTCAGAGAAAGGAACCTTACACGCACAGTAAGAGAACCTTCTGGGCAACAGAAAACAATGCTCAACAGGAGCAGCCGCCCAGGAAAGCAAATACCAACAGCCAGGGACCCAGAGAAAAACAAGGGTCCTTCATGGCACTGCCGCACTGAGAACCTTGCGGCCAAAGGAGGCATCAGCCGATGCCAGAACATCTACTTTGTAGAACTTGGAAAAAGTGTGCACCGACAACCAAGTCGCAGCTTTGCACACCTGTGCCACCGAGGCACGATGCCAATAGGCCCAGGACGCACTCACAGATCTAGTAGAGTGCGCCTTAACAGGGAAGGGTGGAACCCGTTCCTTCAAGGCATAAGCCTGTTCAATGGTCTGTCTGATCCATTTGGCAATAGTCGCTGCGGACGCAGCCATGCCCTTCCGAGGTCCCTCAGGAAGGACAAAGAGGGAATCCGTCTTCCAAAAGGATTCCGTAGACGACAGATAAACCCTGATCGCCCTGACAACATCCAAGGAATGTAGAGCAAACTCCTTAGGATGCTTAGGCTTCGTACAAATCAAAGGCAGGACAATGTCCTCATTAAGGTGAAACTCAGAGATCACCTTAAGAAGAAAGGAAGGGGGTGGACGCAAGACCACCTTATCCTCATGAATCACCAAGTACGGGGAACGGCAAGACAACGCCGGCAGTTCCGACACTCTGCGAGCCGAAGTGATTGCCACCAAAAAGGTAACCTTCTTGGACAGCAGAGGCAACGATATCTTCCGTATGTTTTCAAACGGATCACGCTGTAACACGGACAGAACCAAGTTCAAGTCCCATGGAGGTAAGGGCTCCTTCCTGGGAGGAGCCAAATGTCGCACACCTTGAATGAAGGTGCGAACTAGGTAATGAGACGCCACAGGGCGTTGGAAAAGAATAGCCAGTGCGGACACCTGGCCCTTGATTGTGGCCAGCGCCAGACGCTGGTCCACCCCAGACTGGAGGAAGGCCAGCACTCTCGACACCGAGTACGAGCGAGGGGAGAACCCCCTGGACTCACACGAGGCGAAATAAGCCTTCCAGGTACGGTAATAGATCTTACCAGAAAAGGATTTCCTAGACTTGACAAGGGTAGGGATGACCTCAGGGGAGAGACCCCTATCCCTTAAGACCTGGGTCTCAACAGCCAGGCCGATAAAAAGCCAGCGACTGTAAAGCAGGATGGAAGATCGGACCCTGTGACAGGAGATCTTCCCGCAGTAGTAGCCGCCACGGAGGCGCCACTGCCAGGTGAACAATGTCGGCATACCAGGACCGACGTGGCCAGTCCGGCGCCACCAGAATCACCGGGTGCGGTTCCGAGGCCAACCTGCGGAGGAACCTGGACAGCAACTGAATCGGAGGAAAGGCATACATCAGAGGATACTGATGCCAAGGGGCCACCAACGCATCCGAGGCGTCTGCCAGAGGATTGCACGTTCTTGCCACGAACCTTTCCACCTTGTGATTTAGACGAGATGCGAACAGATCCACGTCCGGGGATCCCCACTTTGCACACAGCATTTGGAAGACCTCCGGGTGCAGGGACCATTCCCCCTGGTCCAAGGTCTGGCGGCTCAGATAGTCGGCCTGCAAATTTTCCACACCCGGAATGTGAACTGCTGAAATTGCCGGGACATGAGTCTCGGCCCAAGACAAAATGTCGGTCACCTCCCGGGCCGCCCGGGCACTCCTGGTGCACCCTTAGTGGTTGATGTAAGCCACCGCGGTAGCATTGTCCGTCTGTACCCGAACAGGACGGCCCCGAAGTCGGTCCGACCATTGGAAGAGACAGAGTTTGATCGCTCTCAATTCCAGCACATTTATCGGAAGGGAGGACTCCTCCTCCGACCAAGTGCCCTGGGCAGAAAGGTTGCCCAGGACTCCACCCCAGCCCGACAGGCTGGCATCCGTGGTAATCGCCGTCCATAACAACGGACGGAAGGACTTGCCCTCCGACACCGTCGGGGACTGGAGCCACCACAGAAGAGCCAATCTGGTCTGATGACTCAATGAGACACTCAGATCCAGGAACTGAGGGAGTCTGTCCCACCTGGCCAGGATCTTCGCCTGGAGAGCCCGCGTGTGAAACTGAGCAAAGGGCATCGCCTCGAAGGCCGAAACCATCAACCCCAGGCCTCGCATACAGGTCCTGAGTGACGAGGACTGATTGTCCCTGAGGGACCTGACCTCGGCCATTAAGGTCCGGAGCTTGTCCTCCGGCAAGAACACCTTCGCCTGAGCAGAGTCCAGGATCATTCCCAGATAGGGAAGGCGAACCGATGGAGACAACGTTGATTTCTGAACGTTGATAGTCAGACCGAACTCTTGTAGCGTCTGCACCGTGGTGGACAGATCGCGCAGAAGGTCTTGGCTGACACTCGATCTCAGAAGAAGATCATCTAGGTACCCCAAGACCGCAATGCCCTGTGCCCTCAACAGGCCCAGAACCGGCGCCAGCACCTTGGTAAAAACCCTTGGAGCAGAAGCGAGACCGAAAGGTAACGCCACAAACTGATAGTGGTCCTCTGCGATAGCAAACCGAAGGTACCTCTGGTGACCCTCGAAAATGGGGATGTGCAGGTACGCATCCTTCAGATCTATCGAGGCCAGGAATTCTCCTGGACTCAGGGAGGCTATCACCGAACGGAGAGACTCCATACGGAACTTTCGAACGTGCACGAAGCAGTTCAGCGCTTTCAGGTCCAGAATAGGACGTACTTTGCCCTCCTTCCTGGGCACAGTGAACAGATTTGAATAAAATCCTCGAAACCTGTCCCAATGAGGCACCAGGACAATCACCCCCTGAGCAAGAAGGTCCTGCACCGCTTGGTGCAGATCCTGCAGACGCCCAGGAGGCAAATGAAGATTTGAGGCAAAAAATCTGTTCCCTGGCCGGGATAGGAATTCGATCTTGTATCCTGATCGAATGATTTCCTGAACCCACCTGTCCGAAACCCGGAGCAGCCAAGGTTGGAGGAAACCACGCAAACGTCCCCCACACCGGAATTGGGTGAGGGCGCCCCTTCAGGCGGAGGCGGATTGACCCGCCGAGCCGGCATTGCCCGACTTCTGCTTGCCCGCCCAGGGCTTCTTCTGGTTACCCTGTCCCTTGAAGGGCTTGCCCTTCGATTGGTTTTCGAAAGGCACGAAAGGACCCCTGAGTGGATCGAGACGCAGAACCCTGCTTGCCACGAAAGGACTTGTTCTTCGGATTCTGGGGCAGCAATGTGCTCTTGCCCCCTGTGACGCCTTTTACCAGGGTATCCAATGCATCGCCAAAAAGGCGAGAACCAGCATAGGGAAAATCAGCAACAGGAGGCTGGGAGAGCGGCGCAGGCTCCAGGGACAGCCCAGCTGGGAGGCCACAGGCTCTAGGAACAGCCCAGCTGGCCCCCCCTCCCCACTACCTAATACACTGCTGGCGCCCCCTCCCCGCTATCTAATATACTGATGACGCCCCCTCCCCGCTATCTAATATACTGCTGACGCCCCCTCCCCGCTATCTAATATACTGCTGACGCCTCCTCCCCGCTATCTAATACTCTGCTGACCTCCCCTTCCTGATATCTAATACACTGCTGACCCCCCTTCCTGATATATAATACACTGCTGACCCCCCCCCCAGCTATCTAATACACTGCTGACCCCCCTTCCTGCTATCTAATACACTGCTGAAGCCCCCTCCCCACTATCTAATACACTGCTGACCCCCCCTTCCTGCTATCTAATAAACTGCTGACCCCCCCTCCCCTAATACACTGCTGACCCCCCCTTTCCCCTAATACTCTGCTGACCCCCCTTCCCTTAATACACTGCTGAAGCCCCCTCCCCACTATCTAATATACTGCTGACCCCCCCTTCCTGCTATCTAATAAACTGCTGACCCCCCCTCCCCTAATACACTGCTGACCCCCCCCCCTTTCCCCTAATACACTGCTGACCCCCCTTCCCTTAATACACTGCTGACCCCCCCTTCCTCCCCTAATACACTGCTAACCCCCCTCCCCTAATACACTGCTGACCCCCCCTTTCCCATTATACACTGCTGACCCCCCCCTAATACACTACAAAATAGCAGTATTAACTAGTGATTGACCGATATCGGTTTTTCGTTGCCCATAACGGTACCAATATTTTGGCCAATGCGTATTGGTATCGGTCGATATTTTTGTACATTTAAAAAAATTTTTTTTTTGACAGGTACTTTTTTGGAGGGATCTGGGGGTCTAAAAGACCCCAAACCCCTCTTCTGCATTTAAAAGCATTCAAAACGCCAAATTTGGCTGTTTTGAATGCTGTCATTTTTTTTTATCTGGCGCCTGACAGTACCTGGGAGTGATGTCACTCATGACATCACTTTCGGGTTTTTGCATGGAGACCCAATCAGAGCCAAATGCGGCTTTGATCTGGTCTTCGACGGCCATGCAGGCTGGTTGCCCGGGCGAGCCACAAAAAGTGGCGGGGGGATGTCCCCTCCTGCTCCTTGTAATGACAGCCGAGCGGCTTCTCAGCCGCATCGGTTGTCATTAAAAGACAGCCGACCGTCGGCTATGGACGCTGGTTCCGGGGTGATGCATCTAGCTGCAGGCATCACTCCGGTACAGCACTTTCCCTAAATATCGGCAATATCGGTCACCTCCGGGGCCGATTCCAATATATTTTGGGGAAAGTGCATATCACCGATAATTGGTCGATCCCTAGTATTAACAATGCTGACCTCCCTCCCCCTAATACACTACTGACCCCCCCTTAAACTAATACACTGCTGACCCCCCCCTTAAACTAATACACTAGTAACCCCCCCTTCCCCTAATACACTGCTGACCCCCCTTAAACTAATACACTAGTAACCCCCCTTCCCCTAGTACACTGCTGACCCCCCCTTAAACTAATACACTAGTGAAAACCCCCTCCCCTCCCCCTAATCCAATGCTGTCCCCCCTCCCCCTTAAACAATGCTGATCCCCCCACTCCCTAATACCATGCTGTTCCCCCCGGCCCCCTCCCCCTTATATAATGCTGATCCCCCTCCCCCCAATAAAATGCTGACCCCCCCAGCCCCCTCCCCCTAACACAATGCTGATCGCCCCTCTCCCCCTAATAGAATGCTGATCGACCCTCTCCCCCTAATACAATGTTGTTTCCCCCTCCCCCAAAATTTGGGGGGGATCAGCATTGAATTAGGGGGAGGGGGGCAGATCAGCATTGTATCTAGGGGCCCTAATGCAATGCTGATTCCCCCCCTAAATGCAATACACGAGGTCCCCCTCCCCCCAGTGTCTACAACAGGGCAGCTCACTCAGTCAGTGTCCAGTGATACCTGCATCGATGCTGGTTGGTGTCTGTGTCGGAGGGAATAGGAAGGGAGGGATCAGATGCCGCTGTCAGGGTGAAGTCAGGAGATCCGCTGTTCTGTATCTGTAGGAACACCGCCGCGCAGATGTCCGCCCGCCCGCCGGCCGGATATGACCTCATGCCGCTCACAGCGGCTGGCCGCATACCATAGAATCAAGTGCAGCAGCCAGCGGACCGAGCACATCTCAAAGCGGGCAGGGTGAAATCAGGAGATCCGCTGTTCTGTATCTGTTGGAACAATGCCGCCGCGCAGCCGCCGCCCGCCCGCCGGCCGGATATGACGTCATGCCGCTCAAAGCGGCTGGCCGCATACCATAGAATCGAGTGCAGTGGACCGGCCACATCTCAAAGCGGCCCCAGGGCCGGCGGCCTACCGGGAAATTTCCCGGTATCCCGGTAGGCCAGTCCGGCCCTGGCCACAGTGTGATCTACCTGCAGGGGCACACACCATCGTGATTCCGTAGCCGGCGCAAAAGGATAAAGCAATTTGAACCGACTAGGTACCAGGAATGGACATTTTAAGGTGCGCCACAGTTCATTAACAGTGTAATGAAACTCAGCGGGACAGGGAAAAACCTGCGCCGACTTGCGGGTCTGTGTGTCCCAAATGAGGACACAATGCCCGGAGGACTGGGCTCATCCTCCAAATGTAGGGTTTCCTTTACAGAAACAATCAATTCATCCATGGTCGCACGCTCTTCAGGCGACCCCGTGGAGGAAGTATCAACCCCCTCCACCTCAGCCTCCCCCTCAGACCCCAGCGGGTCTAAGGATGAGCGAGACCCTGAAAAGGGCACGCTCGCCGCAGCAGCCATATCCCCATCTGAATCAGAGGAGAGAGACAATCTGGGCCTCTTCCTAGCAGCACGTTCAGCCAGCAGCACCTCCATATTGGACACCAAGGTCGCCACTACAGCGGCCAAATCAAGTTTCAGAGGGGCCACAGGAGAACCGGGCCCCCCACCAAAGCTGGGGGGAATTTGCTGTCCTGAGAATCCATTGCCCAAGATGAAGCAACAGTGCAAAAAAAAAAATTTGGTACTGCCCCTTTAAAACCGCTGCGGAGTGCGCAGCCCACCACTACAGGTACAGTGACAAAAGACCCCCAAACAGGCGAAAAAACTGAGCCAGAAATGAACAATACAGAAGGGTGAGAGAGATAGTCTGCAGAGCCCCGCAGAGTGTTACCACCGATGTCGCTGTGATGTCAGAAAAGGCTGAATTATAAGCTGCAATGACTCAGGGAAAATGGCTGCCCCATAGGACTGAATGGAAAGGCTCCGGCAAAATGGGCGCCGAACATGCGGTCGGACCGATCTTTTTGCCACCGCAAAATGGCGGCGGATGGTGCCAAAACAGCTTGTAGTGATGCCCATAGTGAAGCCCCACATGCTTGCCCATACCTAAAATGGCGGACCGCGCGGTTTTACCCCGCTGCGGCCGCCACACACACATTCCGCACCCCCAGTGAAAACACCTAAGTGACACAGGGAAAGGGGCTCCCACAAACACACAGCATCGCAGTGTATGTGCAAAAAAAGACCCCCACAGGGATCACCAAACAGGGAGGCCCACAGCGGCACAGACATGGGGAACACACAGCAACACAGGACTGCCACCCCACACAGAGGCCCCACACAGAAGTACTTACCTGTACCAGATGGCGTGGGGAGCCTCTCAGAATGGAAAGCTGTTGTCCTCATCCGACAGGGAATGCCGTTAGTCAGGGACATTTCACTGCAGTATCACAGATGTGTCCAGTGAGGTAGCCACCTCACGGCTGCATCGGATCGTTCATAGTGCCAGGACGAACCACGGCTGAACGCTCGATGGTGGGCTGGAGGTCCATCTGACCCTCTTGCCCTGGAGAACCAGGGCGGTCAGGCCGAATCCCAGCACCGCATGAATCCATCTTCATCCGAAGAATCGACTAAACTAAAGCTGACAAATAAACAGCTAGTAAATCAAAGAAAAAACTGACATTTTCAAAGAAAATCAAATAAAAAAAGAAGATTAGATAGGCTGAGACTGTAGCCCCAGCACAGGGAAGCCTAACTACTCCGGACGCTAGGCAGAAAGAAAACTGAGTTGGGAGTGGTCACTGCAGGGGGGTATTGACCTAGTGGGACAGCCTCCATGGGTGTGTATATGCAAATGCGTTTGTTCTTTTTGACTAAGTCTTATGCCTAGCTACTCCTGCGGAGCGGAAGTCAATACCCAATAATAATGACTTAGAGGTGGCGGCAACTGTCGGAGGACGTAAGAGAAAAATGTAATATTTATGTAGCACTACTCCCATGGGAGCTGCTGGTTACGGATTCCCCTGGGTTACCCATAGCAACAACATCACAGTTTAGCATTTTCAAAATGCTTGGTTCAGTCAGAAAACAGTCCAGGAGTTTTTTTTTTTTTGTGGTTTTATTTGAGAACTTGGATAGGAGAAGGGATGAGTGGGATACTCCAACTTAAATAACTATGCACAATTTGCTGGGGCTGCTGAATAGCTGAATGTGGCAAGGCCGCTGCTTCACCTTGACTATTCAGTGAAGAAGTATTTAAATAAGCTGTACTGTTCTGTAGAACACTCTTCAGGGCCCTTCCTGGTACCCCTTTGTCTCCATTCTTCACGGTTCTCTACACGCCACCCCCTTTACTGTACTTCCCTCTGTGTGAACTAGCTTCCTGATCCCCTTACTTCATTGGAGTGGTCCCCTTCCTCGGCAGACCCTTTGGCAAATCTCCTGGTACTCACGGACACTGTTTTTCCTGAGAGACTCTGCCAGCAGCTGCACTGGATCTTCTGCAGCTTAGCTCCACACCTGGTTCACTAGGCCAACCGCCTAAGACCACCTTCCTCACACACTGCAGAAGGAGAGACCAGCCGTCTGCCTCCTCCTGGGACTCTGCTTCCCACCAAAGACGTCCTGTCACATGTCCCCTCAGTATTTATGGTCAATCCCAGGATGCACTGCAAGAATGCCCACCCACTGGGACTCCCACAAAAGCCAATGTGTCACTGGCTGGGTTTCCTCCACTGTCCAACAAACTCCCTCATTGGATGCAGTGGGGACACTCCCTCAGACCCAGTAAATCACACCTGGAGACATGCAACAGGCAACCTAACAGATCAGGCTCCCCTGATAAGCAGAAGGAGCAAATAGATGCTTTTTCCTAACACCTACCTAGGAGGCTGCTACAATTACATCCTAAATATTTTTATCTTGCTTCTATTACTGTACATAAGGTTCCACTCTGACAGTCATTGTGTTATCTGTTACCTATAATCAGACACAGATATAAGGGGGAAAAAGGGCCAGGGGTCTAATATAATGCAAGGAGGTTATTTTGCATTGTGTACCACTTCAGCCCCGGAAGGTTTTACCCCCCTTAACGACCAGGCCGATTGAGATATGGCACTGCGTTATTTTAACTGACCATTGCGCAGTCATGCGACGCTGTACACAAATAAAATAAATTTCCTTTTTTTTCCCACCAATAGAGCTTTCTTTTGGTGGTATTTGATCACCTGTTGCATTTTTTTTTTTTTTTTTTTTTTTGCGCTATAAAACAAAAAAAGAGTGATCATTTTGAAAAATATATATGTTTTTTACATTCTGCCAAAAAACATTCCCAATAAAAAATGTAAAAAGAATCAAATTTCTTCATCAATTTAGGTAAATTTGTATTCTGTATTTGATAACCTCTGCTGGTTTTATTTTTTGCGCTATAAACAAACAAAGAGTGATCATTTTGAAAAAAAAAAAAAAAAAAAAGCTATATTTTTTACTTTCTACTAAAAAACATATCCAATAAAAAAAATGTAAAAATGTCTTCATCTATTTAGGCCAATATGTATTCTGTATTTGATCACCTCTGCGGTTTTTATTTTTTGCGCTATAAACAAAAAAAGGGAGATAATTTTGAAAAAAAAAAAAAAATATGTTTTACTTTCTACTAAAAAAACATATCCAATAAAAAAAAAATGTAAAAAATCTTATTTCTTTATCAGTTTAGGCCAATGTGTATTCTGCTACATATTTTTGGTAAAAAAAAATCCTGATGAGCATATATTGATTGGTTTGCGCAAAAGTTATCGCGTCTACAAGCTATAGGTTATGTTCATTGCATTTTTATCTTTCTTTTTATTTTATTTTTTACTAGTAACGGTGGTGATCTGCAATTTTTAGCGGGACTGTGACATTGCGGTGGACAAATCGGACACCTGACATTTTTTTGACACTTTTTTGGGTAAAAAAAAAAAAAATCCTGATAAGCGTATATTGAATGGTTTGCACAAAAGTTAACGAACGCATCTACAAACTTATAGGATATTTTTATGGCATTTTTTTAATGTTTTTTATTTTTTACTAGTAACGGCGGTGATTAGGGGTTTTTAGCGGGACTTCGACATTGCGGCAGCCAATTTGGACACCTAACTGACATTTTTTACACTTTTTTGGGTAAAAAAAAAATCCTGATAAGCGTATATTGATTGGTTTGCGCAAAACGTTAACGCGTCTACAAAGTATTGGATATTTTTATGGCATTTTTATTTATTTAGAAAAAAATCCGCGCTTAGGATATATTAGAATCTCTACAGACACCGGCTGCAGTCCACCTATATAACTATATTCCAAAGATATATAGTGAGAGATAAAAATAAAGGAAGGTGTATGGCGCTGCCAGTGTGCTCTTGTTAATAAATAAACAACTCTAAAAGTGCCAAAGTGCAATAAATATATGCTGTGTGTCTCCTAATAATTAATAAATTAGTAACCGGAATAAATATATAAAGTGGTATAAACGACAGGTGACTGTATTATAATAATAATAATAATAAATAAGCCCCTGTAAAAGTGCCACGGTGCAACAAGTATATGCTGTGTGTCTCCCAATAAATAAAATTGGTGACTGAAATAAATTAGATATATAAAGTGGTATAAATAGCAGGTGACTGTGTTAAAAAATATATAAATATATGTGCAGGGAGGTGTTATACAAGGTCCAAACTTATAGTAAAAAACAAAATATACAAGCCTAAGGCTTTATTTTTATTTTTATTTATTTATTTTTTACTAGTAACGGCGGCGATCAGCGATTTTTAGCGGGACTGCAACATTGCGGCGGACAAATCAGACACCTAACTGACATTTTTTACACTTTTTTGGGGACCAGTGGCAGTAATACAGGGATTAGTGCTAAAAAATATGCGCTGTTACTGTACTAATGACACTGGCAGGGAAGGGGTTAGCATCAGGGGTGATCAAAGGGTTAAATGTGTTAGGGGGAAGAGTTCTTACTAGGGGGAGGAGTTTTTACTGGGGGGGAAGACAGAGATCCATGTCCCTGCTTAGCAGGAACCCAAAGATCTCTATCTTCTCCCCTGTCCGAACGGCGATCTGTCTTGTTTACATAGGCAGACCGCCGTTCTGCCTCTCATGGGAACGATCGTGGCTGTCGCCGGTGGACATCTACCCCTCTGTCCAATCAGCGTGCAATTGCACCTCGCGCCACCTAGTGGCTATTGCACGAAATTACGTACAGGTACCGGATTTCGCGCAATAGAGCCACTTTGCCGCAGTAAATGTATGTTAGGGCAGTCGGCAAGTGGTTAATAGGTTTAGAACTATTTTTATGAGTGTATGATATTCATCTTAGATTGTAAGCTCTAAGGAGCAGGGCCCTCTGATTCCTACTGTAAAGTGTATTGTATTTGTACTGTCTACCCTCAAGTTGTAAAGCGCTGCGTAAACTGTCGGCGCTATATAAATCCTATATAATAATAATAATCTATAAATAAATATTACAGTACATCTGAGAACAATCTTCTCTGCAGAAAGAAATGATTTCCTCCCATTGTGACGAATGTCCTAGTTGATATGACATAAAACAGGCCTCGTCACTTCAGTCTAATGATAGTTATTACGTATTTGCATGTGAAAGGTGCTTACAGAGGACAATTTATCAGACTGGAAATATGATAAAGCGAATGACGATAAGGATCCTTTTTCTGCTTGCTTTCACAGGGTTGGGTGATATGATTTGTGTAGATAGAAGGAAGTGTGAGGTTTTTGGGATCAAATTGATCAGCAAGATAGGAGATTGCAAAAACCACAGAAAGCAACACGATATTTTCTAAAAGATGTTTCATTTTTTGCACTTCCTTCCTCTGCTAGAGATTATGTTGCACAGTCATTTGCAGATAAACAACATTTACAAAAGCTATAAAGTTGTAGGTCTGGAAAACAATCGATACCGAAGTATCGACCCCCAGTGGGTTTTTTGGCAGCACCGTAGATAGTAAAGAAGTATGAGAGTATGATAAAAATATATACTTTATTAACAAATAACATATACACTTGATAAAACCCCAGATAGGGGAAACATGAAAGCTCCAGTTACATCCAATAACAATTAATCTCAATAAATCTCATAACATATCATGACATCATGGCATGGTGGTATACTGCATCAACCCCAGAATGGGTGCTGGGGGAGCACACACCCCAACGCGTTTCGACCTACAACAGGTCTTCCTCAGGGGGACTGTATTGTCTAAAGAGAACACATTATAATTTACAATATGTCTGCACAACAAATCAATGAGGTTCATACAATTTGCATTTAAACTTTACCATGAGAGTGAGGTCTATTGAGGATCAGGGAGCAAATAAAATCATTGTATCCTCTACATCCAGAGGGGAGAGGCGACTCCCGCCCTGGGCGGCTGAACAGGCGTGAAGGTCTACAAGGAGTCACCAAACCATACCAGCGTACAAGGGAGCACACGACACCTGATGGAGGGTTGTGGGAGTTGTGATTAACTTTATTTGAAGATTTTATAACATAATACTGATCTGTTATGAATTCAAATGGCAAGGGTATCAAAGAAAGACAGGGGAACATAAGGAGCCAGGCGAGCTGGAGAAGAGAATATAGGGGAGAGGGAAAACAGATAAGAGAAACAAAAGGAGAGGGAAAGGGGAGAGAGAGAAAAGATGACAAGGATAAAGAAAGAAAAAGAGAGAAGAAAAAGGAGAAAAGAAACAAGAAAGAGAAACGAAGAGAAAAGAGGAACAAGAAAAGAAAAAATTAATGGAAATGTTTATGCTGTTTATCTGGTATATGATTGTACTAATCTACTGTCCCCTATATTATATCCTATGTCCCTACTGTATAATATGCCATTTGTTGTATATTTATGATGTTTTAGATGTACAATGTAATGTCCACTTTTCTGTGATGCATTGCTATATGTCATTATCATCGATTGTTGGACCCTCCATCCATTGGGGCGCATTCGCTCCCCGCCTGGGCTCCTGTTGCGGGCTGTTTTACAGGTCTCCCAGCACGGTGAGATACTTGGCCCCTAGTTGGCGAGTTTCAGTCTCTCCTTTGGTGGTGCCCACCAGGGGGAGCTTCACCGTGCTGGCGCCGTTCCGGATCCACACGGCGTCACGCTTCCCTATGCGTGCTCGCGCGCGCGCATTGAGTGGGCGGGTTGCCGTGGGGACGGGGGACGCCGGCGGGAGGTTCTCCTCCTCTTCCGGAACGCTGAGGGAGCCACCATGTCCGCATGTCGGACACCATCAAGGCGGAAGTATACACTCCTGCGAGGGATAGCCTTACTAATATACAGGTATTTAAGCACGGCCCCTTTGTGGGCGAGTATATCCTCACTTTGTGCGGTATCTTGTAAAGAACAGGTCCCTGACTGTGCTAGCCGGGTAAGTACAAGGAACATATTGGACCCATGTTTTTCTTGCTCCCTCTATGGTCTATTTCTTCCCTGACTGGGTCATGCTTTCTTCTATCGTTACACTGTGTTGTCATCCTCTTTTCCCATGCCCAGCCCCATATTCCCATGTCTTTCATGCCTTATCTAGTGTTCCCCCTCTTCTTTCCACATCCCCGGTCTCTTTCCACGTCTAGCCCTTCATTCCCATGTCTTCTACGTCTCTCTCAGTGTTCCCCCCTTCCTCTCCACCTTCCTGTTCCTCCTTTTCCCCTTTCTCATGCCTTGGTTTTTGTGGGTGTTTGTCTAGTCTTTCCCTTGTTGTCCGCATTGTTTTTTTCATCCTCCTTTCCTTCCCTTTTATTTCATCCACTTCCCCCCCTCTTTTTCCTTCACCCTATTTTCCCCTTTTGTTTTCCCTTCCTCGGTTTTCCCTCCTTTCTCCCCCTTCTTCTTTTTCTTTTTTCTTTTCTTGTTCCTCTTTTCTCTTCGTTTCTCTTTCTTGTTTCTTTTCTCCTTTTTCTTCTCTCTTTTTCTTTCTTTATCCTTGTCATCTTTTCTCTCTCTCCCCTTTCCCTCTCCTTTTGTTTCTCTTATCTGTTTTCCCTCACCCCTATATTCTCTTCTCCAGCTCGCCTGGCTCCTTATGTTCCCCTGTCTTTCTTTGATACGCTTGCCATTTGAATTCATAACAGATCAGTATTATGTTATAAAATCTTCAAATAAAGCTAATCACAACTCCCACAACCCTCCATCAGGTGTCGTGTGCTCCCTTGTACGCTGGTATGGTTTGGTGACTCCTTGTAGACCTTCACGCCTGTTCAGCCGCCCAGGGCGGGAGTCGCCGCTCCCCTCTGGATGTAGAGGATACAAAGATTTTATTTGCTCCCTGATCCTCAATAGACCTCACTCTCATGGTAAAGTTTAAATGCAAATTGTATGAACATCATTGATTTGTTGTGCAGACATATTGTAAATTATAATGTGTTCTCTTTAGACAATACAGTCCCCCTGAGGAAGACCTGTTGTAGGTTGAAAACGCGTTGGGATGTGTGCTCCCCCAGCACCCATTCTGGGGTTGATGCAGTATACCACCATGCCATGATGTCATGATATGTTATGAGATTTATTGAGATTAATTGTTATTGGATGTAACTGGAGCTTTCATGTTTCCCCTATCTGGGGTTTTATCAAGTGTATATGTTATTTGTTAATAAAGTATATATTTTTATCATACTCTCATACTTCTTTACTATCTACGGTGCTGCCAAAAAACCCACTGGGGGTCGATACTTCGGTATCAATTGTTTTCCAGTAATCATTATTGGGTGAGCAGCCACTCCATTTTTCAGTGTTGTATCTCTACTATATAAAGTTGTAGGTCTGAGGAGCCCCCCAATGTCCCCCCTTCTGTCCGTCATCTCTCTATGGATTTTATGAGGGATGTACAGAATTCTATAAATACATTTACTATTTATCTTCATATTTAGTTACATAGTTAGTGAGGCTGAAAAAAGACACCAGGCCATCCAGTGCAACCTATGATGTGTGTGTGTGTTTATGATAATAGTACATTGTATATCCCTGTATGTTGCGGTCGCTAAGATGCCCATCTAATAGTTTTTTGAAACTTTCGATGCTCCTCGCTGACACCAATGCTTGTGGAAGAGAATTCCACATCCTGACCGCTCTGACGGTAAAGAACCCTTTGCGAAGTTTAACCACTTTACCTCCTTAATGATCAGGCCATTTTTTGCGTTTCGGCACTGCGTTACTTTGATGAAAAATAGCGTGGTCATGCGACGCTGTAGCCATATACAATTGGTATCCTTTTTTTCCTCACAAATAGAGCTTTCTTTTGGTGGTATTTGATCACCTGTGCTGTTTTTAGATTTTGCGCTATAAACGAAAAAAGAGCGACAGTTTTGAAAAAAACGCCATATTTTTTACTTTTTGCTATAAAACATTCCCAATAAAAATTATTTAAAAAAATAATTTTTTTTTTATCAGTTTAGGCCAATTTGTATTCTGCTACATATTTTTGGTAAAAAAAAATCCCAAAAAGAGTATTTGAATTCTATGGGATACATTTTTGGAATTTCTATTTATTTTTTTGTTTTTATTAGTAATGGCGGCGATCAGAGTTTTTTTAGCGGGACTGCGACATTGCGGCGGACAGATCGGACCCCTAACTGACATTTTTGACACTTTTTGGGGACCAGTGACATTACTATAGTAATCAGTGCTAAAAATATGCACTGTCACTGTAATAATGACACTGGTAAGGAAGGGGTTAATACTGGGGGTGATCAAAGGAGTTAATGTGTGCCTAAATATGCTTACTGTGGGGGGGGTTCTGTGGCAGGCACAGAAAGATCGGGGTTGTAGCTTAGCTGAAACTTGTGATCTCTCTCTGCCTGTGTGACAGAAAACTCGCCTGCTTTGTTTACATAAGCAGGCGGGTCTTCTGTCAGTTTCTCTGACGATCGTGGGAGGCCAGCAGCGATCGCCACTGCTCCTCCCGCGGCCCGCCTCCCGCTGTGTTTAAACATGAAATGCCAAGCAGCTGAAAGCAAAGCCAGCAGAATATTGGCATGTATAAAAAAGGGGATTCACTGCAGAGATAAAACAATAATTCTCCCACTCTACAAGACTCTGGTCCAGCGGCATCTGGAGTATTCCGTCCAGTTTCATGCCATTGCTGAGCTTGTCGTCTACTAGGACCTCCAGGTCATTTTCCATCTTAAATTACCCCAGAGGTTTCCCCCCTAGTGAGTAACTTGCGTTCGTATTTCTGCCACCCAAATGCATTACTCTACATTTTTCAACATTAACCACTTTACCACCGGGGGATTTTGCTGTCTTATGTCTGGGCCACTTTTTGCGATTCGGCACTGTGCGACTTGAACTGTAAATTGCGCGGTCGTGCGACGCTGTACCCAAACAAAATTTAGGTCCTTTTTTTCCCACAAACAGAGCTTTCTTTTGGTGGTATTTGATCACCTGTGCAATTTTTACATTTTGCGCTATAAACAAAAAAAGAGCGTAAATTTTGAAAAAATAACAATATTTTTCAAATTTTTTTATATGAAATTCCCCCCCAAAAAAATTTAAAAATCAAATTTTTTTTACATTTTTGGCCAATTTGTTTTCTGCTACCTATGTTTGGTAAAAAGAATCATAATAAGCGTATTTTGAATGGTTTGCGCAAAAGTTATTGCGTTTACTAACAAAGGTAAAGATTTCTGTCATTTTTGGTGGGGTTTTTTTAACAAGTAATGGCGGCGAGCTGCGATTTTTTTTGTGGGACTGCGACATTGCGGCGGACAGATCGGACCCCTGACTGACATTTTTGACACTTTTGGGGGTACCAGTGACATTTCTACAGTAATCAGTGCTATAAATATGCACTGTTACTGTCAAGATGACACTGGCAGGGAAGGGGTTAATTTTATTGGAGAGGGAGGGGTTAATGTATGCCTGGTGCTTACTAACGTGTGTGGGGGGAGGTGACTGAGTGACACAGGGACAGATCGCAGGTTCAGCTATGCTGAACCCTGCAATCTGTCAGTTTGTCACTTAGGAGATCCGCCCGCTCTGTTTACACAAGCGGGTGGATCTCCACACTCGATTCCCCGACGATCGGCGATCACTGCTGCTCCTCCCCTGGCCCGACTCCCGGTGTGACTGAAAACAGTGGGAGCGAGCCTCCGGCGCCACAAGTAGAGGAGTCCATCGACGTAGGTCTACGTCGCTGGACGGAATCGAGCCACTTTACCGCAGTACAGTCCCAGTGACTGGTCGGCAAGTGGTTAAACCCTATTTACCATGTAGTTGCCCACCCCATTAGTTTGTTCAGGTCTGCTTGTAAGGTTTCCACATCTTGGATAGAAGTTATTGCCCTACTTAGCTTAGTATCGTCTGCAAATATGGAGATTGGCTTGTTTATCCCATTCTCTAGGTCAGTGATGGCGAACTTTGGCACCCGAAATGTTTTGGAACTACATTTCCTAGGATTCTCACGCACTCTGTAGTGTAGTTGAGAATCCTGATTGCCAAAAGATCTTGGGTGTCAAGGTTCGCCATCACTGCTCTAGGTCATTTATGAATAAATTAAATAGGATTGGTCCCAGGACAGATCCTTGGAGGACCCCACTTTCCACACCAGACCATTCCAAGTACTCCCCATTTATCACCACCCTTTGGACTCACCCCGGGAGCCAGCTTTTAATCCAGGTACTCACTCTATGGTCCATACCTACATACCTTAATTTGTACAGTAAACGTTTGTGGGGAACTGTAACAAATTGTTTTTATCTCTAACTTAGTGCCGGTTCACACTAGGTCGCTCCGACTTCGGGGGCGACCTGTGAAGTCGCGTGCACCGCGACTTCGGCGTGACTTGCACGGACTTCATATAATGAATGTCTATGCAAGTCGCTCCGAGGTCGCCCCGAAGTAGCACAGGACCCTTTTTCTAAATCGGAGCGACTTGTGCTGCTCCTATTAGAACGGTTCCTGTAGCACTGCATGGACCGCGACGGACCGCGACTTGTCAGGCTGACAAGTCGCTTAACAAGTCGCGGTAGTGTGAATGGGGGCTTAGAGTCAACTCTTCAAAGTCAATGTACAGCCAATTACTGAAGTCTCATATAGGGTGTAACATGCAGTATCATGTCAAAAGTATTTTTTAATATTTTTAAATCTGCAGCTTTTAAAGATAAATTTCAAGTGATCCTGCCAGGACGGTCCTTGTTCAGCTACTTCCTGTGATAGGATGACAACACTGTCCCTGTGTCTTAATTGTTCTGTTGTGTTGTCACCTGGGCTTCTGCTAGGAGCCACAAGTGGCTGTTTCAACATAGGTGCATACCACAAATATCAAAACTCAAGCATGATTGATCAATAGAACATACACACACACACACACTATATTACCAAAAGTATTGGGACGCCTGCCTTTACACGCACATGAACTTTAATGGCATCCCAGTCTTAGTCTGTAGGGTTCAATATTGAGTTGGCCCACCCTTTGCAGCTATAACAGCTTCAACTCTTCTGGGAAGGCTGTCCACAAGGTTTAGGAGTGTCTATGGGAATATTTGACCATTCTTCCAGAAGCGCATTTGTGAGGTCAGGCACTGATGTTGGAGAGAAGGCCTGGCTCCCAGTCTCCACTCTAATTCATCCCAAAGGTCTTCTATTGGGTTGAGGTCAGGACTCTGTGCAGGTCAGTCAAGATCCTCCAAACCAAACTCGCTCATCCATATCTTTATGGACCTTGCTTTGTGCACTGGTCAAAACCATTTGGTGGAGGGGGGATTATGGTGTGGGGTTGTTTTTGAGGGGTTGGGTTTAGCCCCTTAGTTCCAGTGAGGGGAACTCTTAAGACTTCCCTTGCTCTAATTCATCCCAAAGGTGTTGAGGCCAGTCAAGTTCCTCCACCCCAAACTCGCTCATCCATGTCTTTATTGACCTTGCGCTATAAACCAAAAAGGAGCAATAATTTGGAGGAAAAAAAAAAAAACAACATTTCTTACTTTCTGCTATAAAACACAAAAGCAAACAAAAAAAATGTAAAAAAATAAAATGTATTTATCATTTTAAGCCAATATTTATTCTGCTACATATTTTTCGTTAAAAAAAATCCCCAATAAGTGTTTATCGATTGGTTTGCACAAAAGTTATTGCGTCTACAAACTATGGCACAGATTTATGGAATTTAATTTTTTTTTACTAGTAATGGTGGCAATCAGCGATTTTTGCTTAGCAGAAACACAGGATCACTAACTCCCCTTCTCATAGAACGGCGGTCTGCCTCTCTCACGAATGATCGCGGGGTGCCCCGACAGACCTGCTGATTGGCTCCCTCTGTGTCAAATCACAGCGGGAAAGTGTCACCAGTGGCACTGGCCCCCCAGACCCAGTGCAAAAAATGACTTACAGGTAAGTCATATCGCGCTGGAGGGCCGCCCTGCTGCACTATATCTGCGTGGGGTGGTCCAGAATTGGTTAAAGAGAAACTCCAGGCTCTTTAAGAAAAAAATAGCTTAGTTCTTAAGCTAGAGTTATTGCTCTTGCTCTAAGGATCGCGGAGATACCTCACACGTGTAGTTTAAACATTGTTTACATATGTGGGCGCAATTTACTTATGCGTTCACTTTTGCACGCGGGCATGAAGGAACGGGGTGCTTTAATTTTATTTTTTTATTTATTATTATTATTTGTATTTATTTATTTATCTTATTTTATTTATTTTTTTTACACTGTCCTTTAAATTTTTTATTTTTTTTTATCACTTTTTTTGCTGTCACAAGGAATGTAAATATCACTTGTGACAATAACAGGCAGTGACAGGTACTCTTTATCTAAAAGACCCCAAAACCCTCCTCTGCACCTAAAAGCACTCAAAATGCCAAGTTTGGCCGTTTTGAATACTGAATTTTTTTTAAAAAATCTGGCGCCTTTAAGGCTTCAGTAAACCAGAAGTGATGTCATGACATTGCTTCAGGATTTCTACATTGGAGACCCGATCAGAGCCAAATTCGGCTTTGTTCGGGTCTTAGGCCAGCTGGGCCTCATGGTGGGACCCAAGAGCCTGGGTGAGCCGCAGAAGGCGGTGGGAGGGGGGGGGGGTGGGGGAAGAGGGGAAGTCCCCTCCAGCTGCTTGTAATAACAGCCGAGTGGCTGATTAGCAGCATCTGTTGTTATTACAAGAAAGCAGACCGTTGGCTCTAAAAAACGTTAACGGGGTGAGGCTGCAGACTCCACGCCGTTACAACCCCTTAAAGCCGAGGCCGCATATTTGCGTTACGTCGTCCTTTATATATACCAAGCCTGGAATTCATCTTTAGGCTCCATTCACACTTGTGCAACTTGTCATGCAACTTTGGACTAGAGATCGACCGATTATCGGCAAAGCCGATATATATCGAGGGCCGATATGGGCTTTCTCCGATATATATCGGAATGGGCTTTTTATTTACCGATATTGCCGATATTTCAGGGAAAGTGCTTGTACCGGGGTGATGCCTGCAGCTAGAGGTATCACCCCGGTACTGGTGTCCATAGCCGACGGTCGGCTGTATTGTAATGACAACCGATGCGGGTGAGAAGCCACTCGGCTGTCATTCCAAAGAGCGGGAGGGGACGTTCCAAAGAGCGGGAGGGGACGTCCCCCCCCCCACCGCCTTCTGCGGCTCACCCGGGTCTCCCATCCCACCGGGAGACCCGGGAATCCTACCTTCACGCCGCCGTCTGACCCGGGTCTCCATTTCTTTGAATTTGGCGCCCTAGCGTACCCGGAAGTGATGACATGACATCACTTCCGGGTACTGGCGGCGCCGAATTAAAAAAACGTACAGCATTCAAAA